>NC_069805.1:31339355-31656184 GCF_027406575.1 Nycticebus coucang | reverse complement strand
GCCACACTGGCCATCGCCAAGTATCACAAGTGGGTCTTGCTGGATATGGAGAAGAATGTGAGGCTGCTTAACAAGGAAACAGAACATTACTCATGTCCTCACACACCCACCACCTTGCTGCCCCGCATGCTACTGGCACCACATCACAGATTAGCAGAACATGGCTGAAGCCTCCAGCTACACTCCTGAGGGCTGTGCAGCAGCCCAGGCGAGTTCAGAAATGGCCCTCCTCTACAGATTCATCTTGCTTAAGCCAAAACCCAGCCAGAGGGACAGCAGCGAGGCCAAGACCCCCTTCCTGTGACAGCTGTGCTGGTGAACAGAGAAGGGTGCAGGGGGCAGCCTGTAGCCTTCCATGGACAGCCAGCCTCAAGGGGCTGTTGGCCAACAGCCTGAAGAAAGGGAGGAAGCGGTCCCGCTCCTTGCCTCCAAAGGGGAGACTGGACCAAGGGAAAGGGCTGTCCACACCACCCGAGCATGTGTGAGGCTGATTTGGGGTATAAGGGCAGCAGTTTCCATTGCCTCCATGGCACACACCTGTTTCTCTCTCTCTCAATGACTTTATTTTGTTTTGTTTTGTTTTATTTTAGGTACAATGTGCTGATTTTATGTAGAATTTGGAATGCTTACATCAAAGTGGTTAACCTAGCCTTCACCTCAGTTAATTATTGTGTTAAGGCATTTATACTCTATTTTTAATAGATTTGACATGTACCCTTGCAATATGCACCATAGGTGAGGTCCCACCAATTATCCTCCCTTCCCTCCCCTCTCCCTCCTCTTCCCTCTGTCATCTTGGCTATATTTGTGTTTTATCATTTGTGTAAAAGTGTGGGGGATTATATATTGATTTCCTAAAAGTACTGAGTAAGTTGGATACTTTTTTTTCCATTCTTGAGATACTATACTAAGAACAATATGTTAATTGGCCTGGGAGAATACTTTATGAGGAGCACCCCCCAGGGAATTGAAGCAACCCCAAAAATATATTACTGATCAAACTAAGCAGCTTCTGCACAGCCAAGAGCACACTTAGTAAAGCAAACAGACAGTCCTCAGAATGGGAGAAGATATTTTCAGATTATGTTCCTAACAAAGGTTTGGTGATCAGAATCCACAGAGAACTCAAACTTATTAATAAGTAAAGAACAAGTGATCCCATTTCATTGTGGACAAGAGAGTTGAACAGAAGCTTCTTTGAAGAAGACAGGTGCATGGCCTACAGACAAATAAACACATACTCATCATCTTTAATCATCAGAGAAATGCAAATCAAAACCAGTATGAGATATCATCTAACTCCAGGAAGAGTAGCCCACATCACAAAATCCCCCAAACTACAGATGTTGGCATGGATATGGAGACAAGGGAACAGTTCTGCACTGCTGGTGGGAATGCAAGCTAATATGTTCCTTTTGTATTTTTTTTTTATACTTTGAAAGTTACTTTAATTGATAATTTATTTATGACATTTATTTTTAAAACATAAAGATATTTAGAAAAATCACTAACAATGTCAACTCCCCAAGAAGATACTATTTTTTTTTAATTAAATCATAATTGTATACATTGATATGATCATGGGGCATCATACACTCGCTTCATAAACCATTTGACACATTTTTATCACAGTGGTTAACATAGCCTTCCTGGCGTTATCTCAGTTACTGTGCCAAAACATTTACATTCTACATTTACCAAGTTTCGCAAATACCCCTGTAAGATGCACCACAGGTGTGATCCCACCGATCCCCCCCCCTCTACCCACCCCCCCTTCCCACTTCCCCCTATTGTTAAGTTGTAGCTGGGTTATAGCTTTCATGTGAGAGTCCCAAATTAGTTTCATGGTAGGGCTCAGAACACAGTAAGCAGAGCAAGCAGACAGCCCTCAGAATGGGAGAAGATATTTGCAGGGTATATCTCTGACAAAGGTTTAATAACCAGAATCCACAGAGAACTCAAACGCATCAGCAAGAAAAAAACAAGGGAACCCATCGCCGGCTGGGCAAGGGATTTGAAGAGAAACTTCTCTGAAGAAGACAGGCGCAAGGCCTTCAGACATATGAAAAAATGCTCATCATCTTTAATCATCAGAGAAATGCAAATCAAAACTACTTTGAGATATCATCTAACTCCAATGAGACTAGCCTATATCACAAAATCTCAAGACCAGAGATGTTGGCGTGGATGCGGAGAAAAGGGAACACTTCTGCACTGCTGGTGGGAATGCAAATTAATACATTTCTTTTGGAAAGATATATGGAGAACACTCAGAGATCTAAAAATAGATCTGCCATTCAATCCTGTAATTCCTCAGCTGGGCATATACCCAGAAGACCAAAAATCACAACATAACAAAGATATTTGTACCAGAATGTTTATTGCAGCCCAATTCATAATTGTTAAGTCATGCAAAAAGCCCAAGTGCCCATCAATCCACGAATGGATTAATAAATTGTGGTATATGTATACCATGGAATACTATGCAGCCTTAAAGAAAGATGGAGACTTTACCTCTTTCATGTTTACATGGATGGAGCTGGAACATATTCTTCTTAGTAAAGTATCCCAAGAATGGAAGAAAAAGTACCCAATATGTTCCTTTTGGAAAGAGGTTTGGAGAGCACTTAGGGAACTAAAAGTAAACTTGCCATTCAATCCTTCAATTCCTCTACTAAGTATATATTCAGAAGACCAAAAATCATTTTACAACAAAGTTATTTGCACCAGAATGTTTATTGCAGCCCAATTCATAATTGCCAAGTCATCGAAGAAGCCCAAGTGCCCATCAACCCATGAATGGATTAATAAATTGTGGTATATGTATGCCTGAAACTGAACACAACCCTCTTTCTGCCAGGCCTTGTTTGAACTGTGAGGGCCACAGGAGGGGGACAGTCAGAACTTGAGGCAGGCTGGCACTCTGAACAGCCTGGGGGCCAGATAACAGGTGGGTTCTCAGTTTCTCTGAGCCTAGAATGGCACAAGAAAGACCTAACCTTCCTCTGTGCTACTTGCCAGTCTTGGGCTTGGCATGTTAAGCAGAGGGGATATCTGGGTTTGCCTCAGGTGAAAATCTGTTTTTACAATGTAATTTGCACACAAACTCTTTCCTGCTTAGAACGCTGAGAAGATGCCCTTGGGGTGGGGTGTCAATTACCTCAGCCTTGCTGAGGAAGGCTAGAGCTTGTTTCTTCCCAGGGCCAGGCGGGAAGGTTACAGAGCACTCCTTCTGCCCTCTGTCACTGACCAGGGGTAGACAATGCCCCAGCAGAGGGAGGCCCTCTGCCCAGTGTCTAGCCACACTTGGCCAACCAAAAGCACTCAGAAACCAAGACCTTCCCATTTTCTCCTCCCTACATGGTGTTGAGGCTCCCTGCTGAAATGCAATTAAAGCAATTGCTTTTCAAAAAAAATTAAAAAGGTAGAGCAAGGTGTGAGGTTAGAAGAATATAATAAAATGAGCTTCCAGTGCCAAAATGACTCAGAGAAGTAGCACAAACTTCCCTGTTCTTCCTATGTTTCTCCCTGTTGGCAAGGCATTAAGGTCTGAGGGCCCTGGTCCTGCAGAGCTGTTGGATGTAGTGTAGAGGAGTGGAAGCAGAGAAGGTGAGCCGTACGTGTCTGCAATTTCATGTCATATAAAGTGATGACACTTTATAGCATTTTATCATGTAATTGAAGGTTTGTGAAGCAGGAAGAATGCAGTAGTTGTATCTATCAAGTGCTCAGGGCATCTCTCACCTTATGAAGATTGCACTGAAATCTGTATTATTTTTGATTTCCTTTCTATTTGGAGGATGTGATAGGGAAGAACTTGAGGTTAGACTCTAAATAGGTAAATTCAGGTAAGTTATGTGTTATACCCACTCAGTATAGATCAGAACTGTCAAATTAGAACTGTGCTGGGAATCTTGTTTAAAATGCACATTTTGATTTAGTCGGCATGGGCTTCTGCATTTTTTATACATATGATGTTGGTGCTGCTGGTTGTTGGGCCACCCTGAGTGGCAAGTGTGCAAACTTTGTTGTAGAGAAATCTGTAGAGAGAGCCATTGGAGAGCACTTTCATGATGTGTTAATCAAGGAAAAGCATTGTTTTTCTGTTATGTCTGAGCATGTTTCCAGCTAGAAGGCATGGAACAAAGAAATGAAGACTTTGAAATAATAGATACAATATATTTCTGCTAAGAGGAAAGACGTGATGAAGATGATCCAGCAGGAGAATGCAGACCTCAAATCTGAAGGTTACTCTGCAAAGGAATAGGCATTTTAAATGGGGACAGAGGGAGGCTAGAGGGTGTTAGCTGGGTAACAATGCAGTTAATGATGAGAAAACAGGAGAAAACTCACTGCAGATAGATTCAGCAGATTTGCACTCAGAGGTAAGATTAGGCTCCAGATATCTCTAGAAGCAGGAGGGAGTGCTAGATTTGGGACAAACCACAATAACCCATTTCATTGCTCCATAACTATCAGTCATTAGAGATCTGTGTTTCATTGATATTATTTAATTGGAAATTAATTTACATGTACAAGCATTGACTACTATTTTCAGAACTAGCTATTTTATAGAAGTAGCAATGCACTCAACCCTACTATGAAACCAATATATAAGCACCCACACTTCCATATGAGAACTATAACCCAACTACAGCCCAAGATGAAGGGAAAAGAGGAAGGGAAAAGGAGGGGAGGGGGAAGGACAGGTGGAGGGAGGGTAATTGGTGGGACCACACCTATGGTACATTTCACAAGGATACATGTCAAATCTGTAAAGTGTAGAGTACAACTATCTTAGCACAATAAGTAAGAAAGTATGGTGAAGGCTATGTTAACCAATTTGATCAAAGTATTTCAGATTATATATAAAACCAAGGCATTGTACCGTATAAATGCATTAATATACACAGCTATCATTTAATAAAAATTATACTAGTATAAGAATATTAACTTTGACTAAAATTAATGAAATTTTCAATGCCTGACACAACACTCTTTATGGTAGAGTCCTTAAGATAATTGCAGATGTAATTAAAGGCAATATTATTTAACAGAATTTTATGGAAGACAGAAGAAACTCAGTTCCAAGAATGCACGAAATGTGGATGATATAGCATCTTTTCTGTGTGTGTATCAAGTACAAACACGCAAATTAACCTGAATGTACATAAATGCTCATTTAGGGCAATTTTAGAGATGAAATTCCTTAAAGATCTGAACAAATATAGATAAGTGGTTGTATATTCAAAACCTGGAATTTATCAGCAGAATTTCTCTCCCAGCTTGCAATCACTTTAAAGAACACAGAACACAATGTGGCAGATGATATTAGTCTTGTAAGTGTCAGACCTCTTTATATGACTTCTACAAGGAAAGGACTTGTAAGATAGCTAAAGAAGAAACAAAAAATATGAACTTATGGTATCCTAAAAAGGACTTAGCTATTATCTTGCCTAGGATTTCCATTCCATTAGGAGGGTACGTAGGAAGATCATTTGCTGACCAAATGATAACTTTGTTTTTTCTTTAATCTTCTTATAAGAAATAGCTCCGTGTTGTGATTATTTTAAATTTTTTTTTTAATAAAAGACATTGCTTCAGGTAGATATCATCTAATTCAATCTAGAAAATATTCATCTGACTGCATGTCAAAGTATTTTTTAAACGTACGGATTCCATTAATATTGTATTACATATAATCTATAATCCTATTTATGATTCTTCTTATTTAAGATTTACGTGAGTTTGGGAGATTGCTGATGTTTTTATATTATTAAAATTTGCTAATTTTTAAACTTAAAAAAGAAATTATTAAGTCATTAAGACATAGAAATAGTCATTAAGCCATTAAAGTGATATGTCTACTCCACTAAACAAATTTTAGAAAAGATAAAATTATATAGGTTATTTCTTGAATTTTTTGTTATTTTCAATTAATTTTCCATTTATCTTAAATTATGGTGGTTATTAATGAAATTTGTAGTAATTTTATGGTATTCACTGTCTCCTTTTTGATAAATATTTTAATAATGACAGCTTATTTATGTAATTTCTCCATTATATCCTATATACCGCTTGATTGGGTCAATGAAAGTCTTTAAAATGACAAAACTAGAGGACATAAGACATGTAGTCCTATTCTTAGTTCACATGAGCATGGGAAAATGTGAATATTTTTCTCTGCTGTTATTCTACAAGAATATATACATGCTTGCCAATTAAAAACACGAAACGCAGTATACATTCAACTAAATCGTGATCCCAACTGTGTCCTTCCTAAATAACATGACAAACTGAAGAACTTATAGTGTAATGGTATAAATAATTCTTATGTGTTGCTCTGAAGATATCCTATAGGCTTCTACCATCAGCCTTGTTATTTATCTTTTAGGTTTATGGTTTGTTCCTCTGATTAAAGATCACTGCTCACATTGGCATACGTTCAGTTTTCTATTTAAATTTTCTTATTTGAAACATAATCTTTCTTTTGAAATCTTAGCTGCTTATTGTATATTATATTCCTATTTTTCTTCTACTTATTTCTGTCACATTTCTGTCAGCAGCAAGAAAAATAATAACAATAATAGAATGATCCAAAACCTAAAGTAATTAAATTATTTTCTTACTTGAGGATTCAGCTCAACAGAAACTTTCCATGCATGTATGTTTGGCTTTGTCATATTTGCATTTCTACTGTCATTTAAATTGATTATATGTTCCTTTTGTTTTTTAGGGTCTTTTAAGAAACATCCATTGAAGGTAATAATATTCATTTTTTCATCTGGAATTATTCATGGCACATTGTGTGCAATGTTCATTATTTATGTTACAATGTGTTTTCAAGGCTATTCAGAGCACTATTAACATGACAGTTTCCAGTCTGAAGAAAGCAGTAGGAAGGAGGAATGTGAAAATATCCAGATCAGGTAATTGGTTTTTTCTTTGATAAAAATCCTTTCATTGCAATACAGCATTTAAAGTTTATATAGCCATGTTTACTATGAATTATTTTTATTAAAATATCTGTTAGAATATTGAAGTGTTACTAATAACAAATGTTAACATTTTTTTAATTCCATAGGCCATGACATTTTAATATATGGATAAAATCCCCATTTAAAAGACTTTAAGCATAACTGTACACAGGGAATCTTTTATAAAATGTCATTATTTACTGTTCATTGAGTCTTATAGAAATTTAGTTTTAAAAATGCATTTGTTAGTTGTCTTCTGTTTTGAAAAACCTTTTTACACTGTATAGTTCTCACTAGATGATCATCCTTACTCTTCTCCAGTGAGTAAAACAAAAACTCAGTAAATATTTTTTAAGATTGCTCTTCTTCTAACATATTTTAGGTATATAAAGCAGGAGATTCATAATAATAAAAGCAGCAATATGAGAAAAATTAAATGGTTGTTTCATATTTACTGAACAAATTCATTGTGAAAACTCTACACAACTAGTTGTGGTGGCTTTCTCACATCATTTGTAATGAAAGGAAGGGAGGGAGGAAGGGAAAGAAAAGAAAGAGGAAGGGATGGAGGAAAGAAAGTGTAGGAAAAATGAAACAGAAAAAAGAAAAAAATAAGCAAAGGAAAAGAGAAAGAAAGAAATTGCTACAGGTTCTTTTTTTAACCCCTTGCCTTTATTTTTTATTCATTTAAAAAATTTTATTATTGGGGAATCATGGAGGGTACAAGACCAGGTTATGCAGCTTGCGTTTGTTAGGTAAAGTCCCTCTTATAATTGTGCCCCGCCCCCAAGAGGTGTGTCACGCACTGTGAGCTGCCAACCCCCTCCCTGTTTCCTTCTCTCTGTTCCCCAACTCCCCCACCCCCAAAATCCCCCACCCCATAATTAATTGTCCTCATATAGAATTGAGTACCTTGCTTTCTTTCTTTTCCATTCTTGTGATGCTTTACTAAGAAGAATGTATTTCAACTCCAAGTTAACACAAAAGATGTAAAGTCACCATCTTTTTTAGTGACTGAATAGTATTCTATGGTGTACATGTACCACAGCTTGTTAATCTAGTCCTGGTTTGGTGGGCATTTAGGTTGTTTCTACAATTTGGCAATTGTAAATTGAGCTTCAGTAAGCAGTCTAGTGTAAATGTTCTTATGATAAAATTATTTTTTTTTTCCTTTCTGGGTAGATGTCCAGTAATGGGTTTGCAAGACCGAAGGGAGGTGTAGTTTGAGTTATTTGAGGATTCTCCATACTTCCTTCCAGAATGGTTGTATTAATTTGCAGTCCCAGCAGCAGTGGAAAAGTGTTTCCTTTTCTCCCCTTCCACATCAGCATCTACATCTTTGAGATTTTGTAATGTGGGCTATTCTCACTGGGGTTAGATGATATCTCAGAGTGGTTTTGATTTGCATTTCCTTGATGATTATAGACAATGAGCATCTTTTCATATTTGTTATCCATTCATCTATCTTCTTTAGAGAAGGTTCTATTCATCTCATTTTCCCACTGATATAAGTGATTGTTGGCTCTTATTGTTGTTGCTTAATTTGAGTTCTTTGTAGAGTCTATTTATTAAAGTATTTTTTTTGTTTCTTTTTTTTTTTCAAGAGGCATAGTTACACTTTGTTGCCTTGGTAGGGTGCTGTGGTGTCACAGCTCACAGCAACCTTCAGTTCTTGGGCTTAGGCAATTCTCTTGCCTCAGCCTCCCGAGTAGCTGGGACTACCACACCTACCACAATGCCCAACTTATTTATCAAGGTTTTGTCTGATTCATAATATGAAAATATCTTTTCACATTCTGCTGGTTGTCTGTTTGCTTTGGTTGTTTTCTCCTTAGCTGTGCAGAAGCTATTCAGTTGAATTAAGTCACATTCGTTTTTCTTTTGTTGCAATTGCCCCAGGGCCATAACTGCAAGTGATTTCCCCAGAGTTTCTTCAAGGATTTTTATTGTTTCATGCCTTATATTTAGATCCTTTCTCCATCTTGAATCAATTTTAGTGAGTGGAGAAAGATGCGGGTCTAGTTTCAGTCTTTTACATGTGGATATCCAGTTCTCCCAGCACCATTTATTGAATAGGGATTCTTTTCTCCAGTCTATGTTATTGTATGGTTTATTAAAGATCATATGGCTATAATAGTTTCATTTCATGATTTGCTATACGGTTCTAGATGTCTATGTCTCTATTTTTTGCCAGTAACATGCTGTTTACATTATGATGACATTGTAGAATAGCCTAATGTCTGGTAGGTTGATACCCTGACTTTGCTTCTGTTACTAAGAATTCCCCCTTGGCTATCTGGAATTTTTTCTGGTTCCATACAAAATGAAGTACTATTTTTCCCAAATATGTAAAGTATGACAAAGTTATTTTAATGGGGATTGCATTGAATCTGTAGATTGCTTTGGGAAGTATAGAAATGTTAACAATGTTGATTCTTCCCAGCTATGAGATGGTATGTTCTTCCATTTATTAATATTTTCTGCTACTTTTCATACAGTTTTGTAATTTTCTTTAAAGGGTGTTTCATCTTTTTGGTAGGTATATTGCAAGGTATTTCATTTTCTTTGAAGTACGGTGAAGGGAATTATTTCCTTGATTTTCTTCTCATTTTGGCTATTATTGGCATATGCAAAATCTACTGATTTGCAGACATTGAATTTTTATCCTGCAATATTACTGTATTTTTGATCACTTTTATGAATCTTGTGGTTGAGGCATTGGGGTTTTCTAAGTATATCATCAGCAAAGAGGGAGAGTTTCATTTCCTCTGCCCCCATTTGAATGCCCTTTATTTCATTCTCTTGCCTGATTATTTTGGCTGGGACTTTCATCCTGATTAGTAGTGATAGAGCTTCTTCCAGTTGCTGAGTGGAAAAGCTTTCACTTTTACTTCATTTAGTATAATATTAGCCGTGGGTTTGTCATAGACGAGAACATTTCAGACATAGGAACAGGATATACACTGATGAAGGTATAAAAAGCAACGCCAACTGTGTGAACCATTAATATAAGAACACACAGGCAATGTTTTTGAACATACAGTTATGAAGTAGAGACTAGTATACAGTGATACTTCATATGTTTATGATAATTTTAAATTTTGTTCATTTATGTTGGGTAGACAAATGGAGGAATGAATATTTGAGATGTTGGTATGCCTTGAATCTGGGGACATCAGATGCCTCCCTGAGTGTATTTTGAAAATTTTTATAAGAAAATAAATACTCTTCTAAAGATTAATTTCCATTTAAACTATCAATTTATAAAATGAAAAAAAATTCTCTCTTCTTTTATAAACACTATAGCTTTAATTGGATCATTCTAAGTAGATTATATTAACTAAATTTATGCTTTTGACAGCAAAACAAGACTTTATGGTAATAACAGAGGAAAAAGAAGAAAAGCAGGATGGAAGGAAAAATAATCATCCACAGGTATAAAAAAATTGAAATTTTAATTTCGGGTTAATTATGGTTTTATTTGCATTGGTAACATAGAATAGTTGAAAATAAATTAAAATTTGGACTAGCATTTAAGAATTGATAGGTTATAATTTGATATTAAATTTTAAAAATCCATTTAACTATTGTAAAGTTTAAAACATTTTTTAAAATAAATAATAAATTATAGATAAATTTGCCATTGGTATAGAGGCAAGTGTTTTCTGGGATTTTGTGTATTGTATAATTTTTATAATTATAATCCTTGTATTATAAATTTCTTATGTGATAAGGAAGGTAACATCAGCTGTTTAATCATATTGCTAAGCAATAGAATTTATGAACAATTTTACAGTGGTGGCCACTGAGTACATTAAAAGAATAATCATTCACAGTGTTTCCAAATTTACAATTTTATGTTGCCAGTCAGTAATGCTTAGGCTAAATATTTCTTATGCCTAGTGATCCCTAACTCACTTCAGTGTCTATATTGAAGGAGAGATTTGAGTCATACATATTGTGTCTATGAAGAGAGTTTGTATCATAAAGTATGAGGCCTTAGGTGAAACTTACTAAATGCAGAATATAAATGTCTGAACACAATAACTAAGAAAATGCCATGAAGGCTATGTTAACTAGTTCGATGAAAATATTTCAAATTGTATATAAAACCAGCGCATTGTACCCCACGATTGCATTAATGTACACAGCTATGATTTAATAAAAAAAGGAAAAAAAAAAGAATGAGGCCTTTGGTAACGGGGCTCATTATTCTTGGGGTAACAATAGCAAGCTTATAACATATTTACATGTAGTAAATCAGTAAACAGTATCAAAATGATTTTATTCACTGTCATTAGAGGACATTAGGATGTATTAGACCTAGACTTAAGCAGTTAGGCTGTGTCACAACATAGCACTGTCATATTATTTTATATAATTTTAATTAAAGCTAAATAATTGACTTTTATGTCTGATTGCATTGATTTAGTCTGCTAATAGCATAAAGCTTTCCAAGTCTCCAAGTGTTGCCCTTTAGAACAGTACTGAAGTACAATGTAGAGGTTTACTATTGAAGTTAAGTAAAATCATTTTAAGTGAGGAAGGAAGGCATTGTAATATTACAAAATTACCTGCTTATTCAGTTTTGGTAGATTAAAATATAATAAATTAACTTAATTTCAAACAGAGAGTGATAAAGTTGTCTAGTTCCTATTGGAGGCTGAGGAAAACTATTTTTCACTTGTTAGTTGCAGTCCAGGATTTGGAAGTAGCTAAATACAGATTTAAGAAATGTGTTAGTTAAAGTTTATTTATTTTCTGAATATCTTTGCCCATATTTGGGTGAGAGGATCACATCATTTTGAAAACCTGTACCCTGACAGAAAACATAACTAACAAAATAAACACATTAATCTTTTATGTTTGCATCTGCAAACAGTTCTCAAAATCTAGAAATACATAGGGTTTGTGGAAGAGGGGATATACTGTATATTATGGATTTCCTTATGTGCAAAAGTTAGAGTAATTGTGGATAGATCAAGGCAAAGTAGAGTGGTGAAATAAATTAAAATTTAAGAAAAATGAGTAAAACCAAAGGTTTGGTTAAATTTGTGAATACATATAACACAGAAGTCCAGTTTGTCCTTAGGCAGTTACTACACAACTCTAAAAGAGTAACAAGCTTATATTAAAAAGAAAAAAAAAAACTTGTAATTTGGCAAAATTACAGATTCCTCCTGATTGTGAGGATAATAGATCCACCTGAAGTGTCCATCTCTAAAATACCTCATGCATTCTCTGAACAAAAGCACATCAGTCTCAGAAATGTCTTTTCATCCCATTTCTACTTTGGGTCCCTGAAATAAACTTGACACTTATCTTCTAAGCTTTATTTAAAAGAAAACACAGTATATCGGGAATATGAGAACAGCCCTGGCAGACCCTGGGTATGTTGTTGTTGCTGTTTTGTTTTTTTTTTAATTTCATATTACTATGAGGGTAAAAATGATTAGGTTACATTGTTTGCATATCTTAGGTAAAATTCAGGTTGGAGCTGATCCCTTCACCCACGGAGTGTGCTGTGTGTCCTCACATTGTGTACATTTGATGAGAGCAAATGTGCACACTATGCACTCTCCTTCAGCCCTCCCATTTCAACTCAATTGTATTTTTGTCTCCTGTGGGTGTGTAGTTCTTTATGTAATTGTTTCATATCAGTATTGAGTATATTGGATACTTTTCTATTCATGCACACTTTGCTAAGAAGAATGCTTTTCAACTCCATCCAGGTAAAAGCAAAATATGTAGTTTTCATCTTTTTCTTTTTTATGACTGAAAGGGGTCCATGGTATACATATACCACCGTTTTTTAATCCATTCCTGGGTTAATGTGCACATGGGTTTCTTCTACATCCTGGCAATTATGAACTGAGCTGCAATAAAGATTCTAGTGTGGATGTCCTTATTGTAAAATGTTGTTTTCTTCTGGGTACATACCTAGTAAAGGGATTGCAGGATCAAATAGAAGGTATACTTTTAGTTCTTTGAGAATTCTCCATAATTCTTTCCACAGAGGCTATGGAAAATATCTGTTTGCAGTTTTACTAACAGTGTAGAAGTGTTCCCTTCTCTCCACATCCACCCCAGCATCTGCATCTTTGGGACTTTGTGATGTGGGCTATTCCACTGGGATTAGGTAATACCTTCATGTAGCTTTGAATTGCATTTATCTGATGATAAGTATTTTTTCATGTTTTTTTTGGCCATTCATCCATCTTCTTCAGGAAAGTTTTTGTCCACTTTTGACATAGGATTGTTTGTTCTTTTCTTGTGAATTAGTTTGAGTTTTCTGTAAATTCCAGTTATCAGCTCTTTGTCCGAGTCATAGTGTGCAAATACCTTCTACCATTTCATAGGCTGTTTTCTTTAGTTCTTGTACCTTTAGTTGTGCAGAAGCTTTTTAGTATGGTTATGTTCAATTTATTTATTTTTAATATTGCTGTAGTTGCCAAGGGGGTCTTGTTCATAAGCTGTTTTTCAGGCTGATTTTGCCAAGAGTTTTTTCCACCCTTTTTTCCAGATTTTTTGTCATTTAGTGTCTTAAATTTAGATATTTTATCCAATGAGAGTCACTTTTTGTAAGTGGTGAGAAGTCTAGTTTTAGTCTTCCCATTGTGGCTAACCAGTTCTCCCAGGACCATGTATTAAATATGAATTCTTTTTCCCAGTGTATGCTTTTGTTTGGTTATCAAAGATCAGATGGTAAGTGGCTGGGTTCACTTCTAGGTTCTCTGTTTTCTTCCATAGGTACCTATTCTTTTGCCAGTATCGTGCTGTTTTGATCACTGTAGATTTGTAGCATTACCCGAAGTCTGGTGATATAATGCCTCCAGATTTGTTTTTATTGTTAGAATTGCATTTATTATTTGTTTTTTTTTCTAGTTCCATATGATGCACAGTATTATTTTCTCTAGATCTTCAAAATATGACATTGATGCTTTGATGGGGATTGCATTAAATCTGTAGATTGTTTTGGGTAGTATGGACATTTTATGATGTTGATTCTTCTCAACTGTGAGTGAATATGGTGTGTTCTTTCACTTGTTAATGTCTTCTGCTATTTCTTTTCTCAGGATTTCATAGTTCTCTCTGTAGAAATTCTTCACATCCTTTGTTAAGTATATTCCCAAGCATTTCATTGCTTTTTTTAAGCTACTGTGAAGGAATAATGTGTCTTTGACCTTATTCTCAACTTGACTGTTACTGGCATACCATTCTGGAGGGGCCTGAGTTGTGGACCTTGATTTTATGTACTAAAACTTTTTATTCCTTGCTCACTTCCAGGAACCTTGTAGTTGAGTCTCTGGGGTTTCCAAAGTATAAAATCGTATAATCAGCAAAGAGGGAGATCTTGACCTCCTCTGCTCCTATTTCAATGCCATTAATATCCATCCCTTACCTGATTGCATTGGCTAGATCTTTCAGCACTAGGTTGAGTAGCAGTGGTGATAGTGGACCTCCTTGTCTGGTCCCAATTCTAAGTGCAAAAGCTTTCAGTTTTCCTCCATTCAGTATGCTATTGTTTGTGGGTTTGTTGTGGGGTGGTGTCTATCAGTTTAGGAAATGTCCCATCTATGCCTATTTTCTTAAGTGTTCTTGCAGAAAGGGATGGTGACTTTTGTTGAATGCTTGTTCTGCATCTATTGAGAGGCTCATATGGTCTTTCCTTCTGAATCTATTTAAACAGTGAATTATATTTATGGATTTATGAATCAACTTTCTATCCCTGGGATAAAACTCATTTGGTCATGATGTGTAATTTTTTAATGTGTAGCTGTACTCTGTTGGCTAGGATTTTATTGAATATTTTTGAATCAATATTTATTAATGATATCGGTCTGTAGTTTTCCTTTTTTGTTGGCTGTTCCTCTGGTTTTGGAATCAGGGTGATGTTTGTTTCATAGAACGTGTTGGGGAAGTTTCCTTCCTTTATGTTTTGGAATAGTTTCTGCAATATAGGTATTCTTTGAAGGTTTGCTAGAATTCCGGTGTGACACCAGCTGGTCCAGGACTTTTTGAGGGAAGATTTATTGTTATTGCAGTTCTGGTGCTTTATACTGGTTTGTTCAGAGTTTCTAGTTCTTTATGGTTGAGCTTAGGGGAGATGATATGAGTCCACATTTTGGTACAGTTCCTCTATGTTTTAGAATTTCTGAGAATATAGATTTTTGTAGAGTCACTGAAGATTTTTTGTATCTCTGTGGTTTCTATTGTTATTTTCCCTCTTTTATTTCTGATTGAAGTTATTAGAGATCTTTTCTGTTGCTAGTCAGTCTGGCCAAGGGTACTTTGATTTTATTAATATTTTAAAAGAAACAACTTTTTCTTTCTCCGATCTTTTGAATGGTCCTTATGTTCTCAATTTCATTAAATTCTGATTCTAGTTTATGTCTTTTCTCCTACTAGGTTTGAGATTGGATTATTCTTTCTTTTCCAGTTGCTTCAGATGGTTTATTGGGTTATTGATTTGCATTTTTTCTGTTTTTTGAATGAGAACATTTAATCCAATAACTTTTACCCTTAGGACTGCCTTTACAGTATCCCACAGGTTTTGATAGTATGTGGCTTCATTGTCATTTTTTCATGAAAGATAATGATTTATTTCTTTATCTCCTCCTTGACCCAGTTCTTTGCTCTAAGGTTACTTCATTTCTATGACTTTGTACAGGCATGCAGGCATAAGGATCTTTTTTTTTTAGTTGAGTTCTGCCTTTATTCCCTAATGATCTGGAAAGATACAAAATATAATTTCTATTCTTTAGATTTTGTTGAGGTTTGATTTGTGTCCATTTTTTTGGAATATAATCCATGAGCTGGAGAGAAGAACGCATACTCAGTAGTTTTTGGATTTATGTTCTATATATTTCCGTAAAACCCAATTGTTCTAGGCACACATTTAACTCCCTTGTTTATTTGTTTAGTTTCTGCTTGGAGAGTCAGTACAGTTTTGTCAGAGGAGTGTTGCAATGCCCACTTTATATGGTTTCACAGGATATCATGTTGTTCAAATTGGGTTAGGGTTCATTTTAAATGTCTGGGAGTGTTTCAGTTGTGTGCATAGATATTTAGGATTCAAATGTCTCATTGTTATATTGTTCCCTTGACCAGAGAATAGCATCCATCTTTGTTTTTGTTTATAGGTTTAAATCTAATAAACATCTCATAATATCTAAAAATACAATTGTACCCCCTATTTTCTCCTGATTTCCATTTGCCTGAAATGTTTTTTTTCCTACCATTCACTCTCTTTTTATCCTTCAGAAATCCCAATGATTTGAATGCTTGATCTTTTGGAGTAGTTCTATAACTTGCTCAGATAAAGATGTTTTTATTCTGCTTTTTTCCCAAGTCTCTTTGAATGATTAGGTTAGTTCAAAATTCTTGTCTTCCATTTCTGAGATTCTTTCTTCTCCATGTTCTGTTCTACTGCTGAGACTCCATACTGTTTGACTCTCCTTGAATGCCTCTTTCCATTTCTTAAGCTCTGCTATAATTGTGTCCAGATCCTTGGTGACTAAAACTAAATCTGGTGGGCTGAAGTCAGATCCAGAGGCTCCTGTATATGGAGTTGCTCACTCTACTTTACACCTAACTATTCAAACAAACTCTTCTTTTTCTCTGAAGTCCCAGCTGTGACAGATTCAAACTGAGGAGGCTTTTTGACTATGGTAGGGAAGGGAGATCTTGGGCCTACCATCTGCTTCCAAGGCTTTCCCGGATTGGGTTGCCTGTCAGAGACTAGGCCCATCCACTTTCAATTTGGCAGAAGTGGAGTCAGGGGCCAAACCTCCAGGAGGGGCCTTCTAGGCACAGATGCTAGACAATGCCATTCCAATGGGTAGGGAAAGTTCCCCCCTAGCAGGATGGAGGCTTAGGAGGGACCTTGTCATGCATTGTCAGTGCAGCCAAGCCACCATTTCCTCCAACAGGGTTGAGGCATGCTCAGTTCATTGGGCCACACAATGCAGAGATCTCTCAGAGTCCACATGGCCTGATAAAGACCCTGATGATTCTTGGTGACAGAGAAAGCAACCTCTGTAAACCATCGCTCCCTCAGTTGCTCTGAGGGGTGGGTAGGGTCCAAAGCACTTTCACCTGTTGTTGCCAGTGGGTGGGTCAACCCCCCCCCTCCAGTTTGGGCTGGGCTAGTGCTTCTAGTTGGTGCCACTGGAAAGCAGAGTTCTGCAGTGGGGGCAGACTGTTGGGCAACCCAAAAAAGAGAGGGTATTGGCTGTGGTCGAAAGGAAGCTAGTGCCAAAATTGCTCTCTATTCTGCCAGGCAGGATACAGACTCAGAAGCGCATATGCCTTGGTGCAAAAATAGTAGGATGTTTTATCCTTCTTGGGACTTCCTTATCAGGCAAGTGATGGCGTGTTTTGCTGTTTGCAGAAAGACTGCAGGTGGGAGAAGGCTCACCCTTACCCTTCTGTTTTCAGGAATCCTCTAGACTGATCCAATCTAACTCTCCTCAGTTCTCTTCCTTCCTCTTACTCATCTTGGTCCTCGCAGTTTGTCTGTGCAGGGTTACTGAACTCCTTGGTTCTTCTTGCAATCTAGCCCCCAATTACACTACTCTGGGTTACTTCATTAAAATTTCCCTCCTTCTGGATGAGAGTTTCCACAAAATCTGCCTCTAGTCAGCCATCTTATCCCTGTCCCAGCACCGGGCATGTGAGGAGAATATTATAATGACACACACACTAAAAAAGCAAGGAGCTCAGAAGATACAGTTGAAACAAAGGAACACTAAGAAGTTTGATTTTGAAATGGCCAAAACAATTTTTTTTTGGAAATTGGCATCAGAAATGTACCTCAGTCAAGAAATCCAAACTTTGTGGCTTAAAAGGAAATGAAGTGTGTGCTTCAAACAAAAAGGTGCAGTATTTCTGCTGCTATATCCACTAATAATGAAGTAAAACCAGTACATACTGTATGTGTTCCTGAGGCATTAGATGAGGACAGAGATGCTGAAAAGTACAAACCATGAAGCCTGAATCAGAAAATATGCATCCCTCCCCACCACATAGTGACAGATCATCAAAAGCATCTGTGTTTATAAAGGAAGAAATATGGCAGGATATGCAAAAGGGTAAGAATGAGGATGACATGTTACCAGTAGAATCCCCACCTTTGGAGAAGAAAAATTCAAGTTCAAAATGAAGTAGATGTTCATTTGTCACTGCTGCTTTTATCCTTTTTCAGTTCTCTGGTCCATTCTGATTTTCCACTTTTGCATGTTGTATTAATCACATCTATTCACCATTTTATTCTGAACTTCTTGAAATGACCAGAAAGCAGAACCTGGGGGCACCATGGTTTTTATTTTTATTATTATAATGTGTAGAAAAGACAAAACACAAGTAAGTGCTTGGCATGTTTTATATGCTTCAAAAGCAAATGTTTTATTTTTCCCTTTTTATTAAGTCTTGCTATGCTTTATTGAATTTATATCTTAATTGAGAAAGAGATGCATACAGCATATATATATATACACATATACATATATATATACACATATGTATACACATATGTATATATATATACACACATATATATATATATGTACACACACACACACACCATGGAGTGCTATTCAGCCATAAAAAGATGGAGACTTTACATCATTTGTTTTAACCTGAATGGAGTTGAAACACATTCTTCTTAGTAAAGTATCATAAGAATGGATAAGCAGACTGAAGCTAGCTTTCCACAGAGGCTCCCATCCATTAGGAGAGTTAAAGGACAAAAATTCAGCAAGTAACCTAGTGGATTTGAGCTGCACTAAGAGAGAAGGTTGAAGAATGCACATCAACCCCGCTGAGGCAAGCTGCGACCCCAACATACAAACAAAAGGTACAAAATCCATCACCATGTGGACGGGAGTCCCCTCCCCCATGAGAACAGCTCAGAGTGCCCCACAAACAATCGGGCAGAGTTCAAAGGTCCTCCAACTACACTCCACGGGACAGACCCTCTAACAACTGGACCTACCTCCCCTACTAGGGTGCCACAGCGTTCTCCTGCCAGGCATAAAACTGTATAAAACTGTGTATAGTCTCTACCTGGAATTCTGAGCTCCCAGCGCTCCTCTCCACTCACACTGAGGTCTGGAGGCCAGTCCCCAGGAGTTCAGAGTCTTAGGTGATTTCTCGAGGGGTGTGGACGAGGCCTTGATTGCAGCTGGTCGGCACCAGCTCTGGGCATGGGAGTGAGGAGAGGATGGTTGGCGGAGAGGGGACCGCACCGGAGCAGCAGTTCCCTGAGGCACAGTGCAACAGCCATCATTTGGTGACAATACGGCCAGACATAAAACTGTGTAAAACTGTGTGTGTTCTCTGCCCGTAACCCCAGGCTCCCAGTGCTCCCTGCAGTCCCCTCTGCTCTCGCTCTAAGGTCTGGAGGCCTGTTCCCCAGGGGTCCAGACTCTTGGGCGATTGCTCAAGGAGTATAGACAGTGCTGGGCTGCAGCCAGTCGGTGCAGACTCTGGGGCATGGGAGCAGAAAGAGGACGGTTGGTCAGAGGGGAGCTGCACTAGAGCAGCGGTTCTGTGAGGCATAAAACAGCAGCCCTCTTTTGCTAGCAATACAGCTCACTACTGAATATTCTGAAGCCACACCCCCGTCTCCCTGGGCAACCAGAGACTGTGAGTATAGGATTTGCCTGAGGCAACTCCAACTTGCAAACCAGGGAAACTCCCAGGGCGGGGCTGACCCAGAGGTCCACTTTACTGAACCTAAGATGCACCTGGCCCTCAGGGGATCATCAGCCTATAGACAATACAAGAGCAAAGACAAGCTGATTTGAAACTCAATTCAGCTTCTCTTCTGCAGGGGAACCGAAAATTTGGTCTGTTCTGTTCTGTCAGTAACATTAATCAGGGGCAAGACTGGACCTGAGTGAAAACCCCCCCAACCTTCATCAAGCGTCCAAGGTTGTCAGTCCTCACCTCCTCCAGCTAGAGAGAGGCTGAGCGCAGCGGCCTGGCAGACTTCCTTGTGATTCAGGCAGGTGCAAACTCCTGGAGTACTGGTTCACTACAGGCAACTTGATCAGCCAACTTCAGGTCTATCAGTGACTGGGTGAGACAGTGGTGCAAGGTGGGGAAGGAGGCAGCAAACTTACCAGACTGATCTGTTGGTTGGGTGGCTCCTCCTGACTCCACGCAGCACTGGAGCAAGCCACACCAGAGTAGTCCCCAGACCCCTGTGATCCAGTTCCCAGAGACCTCTTAAACTCTCTCACCCGAGACAGGTGCAGACTGAGACAATTGATTTGGACCTTTTGAACTGAACCAATCGCCTGAGGACAAATCAGGTGGTGCCGTGGGTGCACGGTGGTAGGAAGGTTTGATTTTTCTTTTCCAATTGTTTGCCGATGTGGGGTGGGGTGACTTAATTGCTGATATTTCTCCACAGCTGAGACTTCAATCCAGAGTATCTGTTTCACTAGGGTGGAACAGAAACCAACTTAAAACAAGAGAGAACCACTTAGCCCCACCACACCAGACAGGGTCCCAGTTTCTCAGGCCACAGCACTGTACAGGCCCTCAACAAAGCCCCAGGGGGGAAAAACCAAAGGGAGTAAAACAACCATGGGGCAGATTCAGCGAAAAACTCTGGTAACATGAATAATCAGAATAGATCAACACCCCCAAGGAAAGATATGGCAGATGTAATTGAAGATCCCATTCATAAACAACTGGCTGAGATGTCAGAAATCGAATTCAGAATTTGAATTGCAGACAAGATTAATAAAGTGGAATTAGGAATTTGAGGAGAAATTCAAAAGTTGTCTCAAGAATTTAGTGAATTTAAAGACAAAACCACCAAAGACTTAGACATACTGAAGCAAGAATTTGCAGCCCTCAAAGATATGAAAAATACAGTAGAATCCCTCAGCAACAGAATGGAGCAAGCAGAAGAAAGGATTTCTGACACTGAAGATAAAGCCTTTGAACACTCCCAAACTCTCAAAGAGGAAGAGAAATGGAGAGCAAAAACGGATCATTCTCTCCGAGAGCTCTGGGATAATTCGAAGAAGGCGAATATCCGAATCATTGGAGTTCCAGAAAAAGATGAAGTGGCCTCGCTGGACACAGAGGCCCTTCTGCATGATATTATGACAGAGAATTTTCCAGACATGCGTAAAGATTCTGAAATTCAGATAGCGGACAGATTCAGAACCCCAGCACGACTCAACCCCAATAAGACATCCCCAAGGCATATCATAATTAACATCACTAAAGTTAATACGAAGGAGAAAATTCTCAAAGCTTCCAGGAGAAAGAAAACCGTTATCTTCAAAGGGAAGAATATTATAATGACTGCAGATCTCTCTGCTGAAATTTTTTAAGCCAGAAGAAAATGGTCACTGAGTTTTAATCTCCTAAAGCAAAATAACTTTCAACCCCGGATCTTGTATCCAGCTAAACTGAGTTTCGTTTATCATGGAGAAATTAAATACTTTAATGTCATTCATATGTTGAAGAAATTTGCCATAACCAAACCAGCTCTTCAGGATATTCTCAGACCTATCCTCCATAATGACCAACCCAATCCTATACCAAAAAGTAAACTCACTCATAAACTTTGGATGAAACTCCAATTTCGACACTGGCGAAAGGATTAAAAATGGCCACTGGACTTTTGAAAAACTCGATACCCAAAACTTCACCAGACTTATCAATATTCTCCATTAATATGAATGGCTTAAACTGTCCTCTAAAGAGGCATAGGTTAGCTGACTAGATACAAAAACACAGGCCAGATATTTGTTGCATACAAGAGTCACATCTTAACTTAAAAGACAAATACAGACTCCGGATGAAAGGATGGTCATCCATATTTCAGGCAAATGGTAATCATAAAGAAGCAGGTGTTGCAATTCTATTTGTAGATACAATAGGCTTTAAACCAACAAAATTAAGGAAGGACAAGAATGGTCACTTGATAATTGTTAAGGGTAATAGTTAATATTATGAGATCTCAATTATTAATATCTATGCACCCAACCAGAATGCACCTCAATTTATAAGAGAAACTCTAAGAGATATGAGCAACTTGATTTCCTCCAGCTCCATAATAGTCGGAGATTTCAACACTCCTTTGGCAGTGTTGGATCGATCCTCCAACAAGAAGCTGAGCAAAGAAATCTTAGATTTAAACCTAACCATCCAACATTTGGATTTAGCAGACATCTACAGAAGAATTCATCCCAACAAAACTGAATACACATACTTCTCATCAGCTCATGGAACTTACTCAGAAATCGATCACAAGTCTAACCTCAGTAAATTTAAAGGAATTGAAATTATTCCATGCATCTTCTCATACCATCATGGAATAAGACCTGAGCTGAGTAACAACAGGAATCTGCATACTCATATGCCGCGGACCACCCTGTCGGTGGGCTCCAGTTCGAGGGAAAGCAGGGAGAAGGAACGAGGAAGGTTGAGAGATCGGCGGAGGAATGACAGTCTGGCACACTACGGGTTAAAGTATGCAGCTGCAAATTTTACTGAGAGCATATGTTGGTATTTATACATTTTCTTTCCAAGGTTCAAAAAATGCAATCTTCATTCTGCTTATGCTTGTAAATTATCTTTGTGTCTGCATATGCGGTTTATCATGCATTACATGTTCTCAAGGTTTTGCTCTCCGGAGGGAGGTGATTATCAGTAACACCTGCTTACTCCCTCTTTAGGAATGTCAAGGCTTGTAACTCTTCTCAGTCCTGCAACTCTTCTCAGTTTCTTGTGATCTTTTTTTTTTTTTTTAAAACAGCTGGACATATTCTTTTATGTATAATGCTTGACTTCTTCTATATATATTTTCTATATTTTTTTACTCCTATTAGTAACTATACTTTGATTCATAATTGATTGTTTGACAAACATTAAAATACTCTATTGATTTGTATTACATATGCAATTAGTGAAGCAAGATGTTTGAACAAAACCTTATTGTGGGAGGTTATGTCTTGTAAAAGTCCTGCTCTAGTTCACTGATATTTATGGTGGGAAAAACCTCTTTGTGTGCTCATTAGTGGTGCCACTGAGTCTAGCAAGCTCATGAGGTTGTGTTATATTTGGATGAACAGTGTATTGTGTTCATTCTTAAGAAAGTACATATTGATAGTTTATCAGAACAAACAGACTTCTGGTACAGAATGACAAGCACATGAATAGATGCCACAATCTTTAAACTTAAGCGGGTAACTGAGCATGCTAGGCAACATTTCTGATGCCGTGCATACTGGGGGCGCTGGGGGCTAAGCTCCGTGGAGCACAATCCACCTTCCCGTTGTTCTAGAACGCGGACAGCGCCGCCTCACTACGGCTGTGGTGCCGTGGGCGCGGCACTCATACAAAAACATGGAAGTTAAATAACCTTATGCTGAATGATAGCTGGGTCAGAGATGAGATAAAGAAAGAAATCGCTAATTTTTTGGAACAAAACAACAATGAAGACACAAACTATCAGAACCTCTGGGACACCGCAAAGGCAGTTCTAAGAGGGATATTTATAGCACTGCAAGCCTTCCTCAAGAGAACGGAAAGAGAGGAAGTTAACAACTTACTGGGACATCTCAAGCAACAGGAAAAGGAAGAACATTCCAACCCAAAACACAGTAGATAAAAAGAAATAATCAAAATTAGAGTAGAATTAAATGAAATTGAAAACAAAAGAATAATACAACAGATCAATAAATCAAAAAGCTGGTTTTTTGAAAAGGTCAATAAAATAGATAAACTTTTGGCCAACCTAATCAGGAAAAAAAAAGAGTAAACTCTCTAATCTCATCATCAGAAACAACAACGATGAAATAACAACAGACTCCTCAGAAATCAAAAAAAATCCTTAATGAATATTACAAGAAACTTTATTCTCAGAAATATGAAAATCTGAAGGAAATTTACCAATACTTGGAAGCACGTCACCTTCCAAGACTTAGCCGGAATCAAGTGGAAATGTTGAACAGGCCTATATCAACTTTGGAAATAGCATCAACCATACAAAACCTCCCTAAAAAGAAAAGCCCAGGACCAGATGGTTTCATGTCAGAATTCTACCAAACCTTTAAAGAGGAATTAGTACCTATATTACTCAAGCTGTTCTAAAAGGTAGAAAAAGAAGGAAGACTACCCAACACCTTCTATGAAGCAAACATCACCCTGACCCCAAACCAGGAAAAGACCCAACAAGAAAAGAAAATTATAGACCAATGTCACTAATGAATATAGATGCAAAAATATTCAACAAGATCCTAACAAACAGAATCCAGCAACACATCAAACAAATTATACATCATGACCAAGTCGGTTTTATCCCAGAGTCTCAAGGCTGGTTCAATATATGTAAATCTATAAATGTAACCCAGCACATAAATTAAAAAACAAAGACCATATGATTCTCTCAATCGATGCAGAAAAAGTTTTTGATAATATCCAACATCCCTTCATGATCAGAACACTTAAGAAAATAGGTATAGAAGGGACATTTCTTAAACTGATAGAGGCCATCTACAGCAAACCCACAGCTAATATCATATTGAATGGAGTTAAATTGGAATCATTTCCACTCAGATCAGGAACCAGACAAGGCTGCCCATTGTCTCCATTGCTTTTTAACATTGTAATGGAAGTTTTAGCCACCGCAATTAGGGAAGAAAAGGCAATCAAGGGTATCCATAGTATATCTGGAAAACACTAGGGACTCTACTACTAAACTCTTAGAAGTGATCAAGGAATACAGCAGCGTCTCAGATTACAAAATCAACATTCATAAATCGGTAGCCTTTATATATACCAACAATAGTCAAGTTGAAAAAACAGTTAAGGTCTCTATCCTGTTCACAGTAGTGCCAAAGAAGATGAAATATTTGGGAATTTATCTAACAAAGGACATGAAAGATGTCTATAAAGAGAACTATGAAACTCTAAGAAAAGAAATAGCTGAAAATATTAACAAATGGAAAAACATACCATGCTCATGGCTGGGAAGAATCAACATTGTTAAAATGTCCATACTACCCAAAGCAATATATAATTTCAATGCAATCCCTATTAAAGCTCCACTGTCATACTTTAAAGATCTTGAAAAAACAATACTTCGTTTATATGGAATCACAAAAAACCTCTAATAGCCTAGACATTACTCAGAAATAAAAATAAAGCAGGAGGAATTACTTTACCAGACCTCAGACTATACTACCAATCGATAGTGATCAAACAGCATGGTATTGGCAGAAAAACAGAGAAGTAGATGTCTGGAACAGAATAGAGAACCAAGAGATGAATCCAGCTTCTTAACATTATTTAATCTTTGACAAGCCAATTAAAAACATTCAGTGGGGAAAAGATTCCCTATTTAACAAATGGTGCTGGGTTAACTGGCTGGTAACCTGCAGAAGGCTGAAACTGGACCCACACCTTTCACCATTAACAAAGATAGACTCAGTGGATTAAAGATTTAAACTTAAGACATGAAACTAAAAATACTAGAAGAGAGTGCAGGGAAAACCCTTGAGGAAATCGGTCTGGGCGAGTATTTTATGAGGAGGACCCCCCGGTCAATTGAAGCCGTGTCAAAAATACACTACTGGAACTTGATCCAACTAAAAAGCTGCACAGCCAAGAACACATTAAAGCAAGAAAACAGCCCTCAGAATGGGAGAAGATATTTGCATGTTATGTCTCCTACAAAGTTTAATAACCAGAATCCACAGAGAATTCAAATGCATTAGGAAAACTAGAACAAGGGATCCCATCGCAGGCTGGGCAAGGGATTTGAAGAGCAACTTCTCTGAAGAAGATAGGTGTGCAGCCTTCAGACATATGAAAAAATGCTCATCATCTTTAATAATCACAGAAATAGAAATCAAAACTGGTTGAGTTATCATCTAACTCCAGTGAGACTAGCCTATATCACAAAATCCCATGACCAGAGATGTTGGCGTGGATGTGGAGAAAAGGGAACACTTTTGCATGGCTGTTGGGAATGCAAATTAATACATTCCTTTTGGAAAGAGATATGGAGAACACTAGAGATCTAAAAATAGATCTACCATTCAATCCTGTAATCCCTCTACTGGGCATATACCTAGAAGACCAAAAATCACATCATAACAAAGATATTTGTACCAGAATGTTTATTGTAGCCCAATTCATAATTGCTAAGTCATGGAAAAAGCCCAAGTGCCTATCAATCCACGAATGGATTAATAAATTGTGGTATATGTACACCATGGAACATTATGCAGCCTTAAAGAAAGATGAAGACTTTATCTCTTTCATATTTACATGGATGTAGCTGGAACATACTCTTCTTAGTAAAGTATCTCAAGAATGGAAGAAAAAGTACCCAATGTACTCAGCCCTACCATGAAACTAATTTAGCGTTTTCACATAAAAGCTATAACCCAGTTACAACCTAAGAATAGGGAGAAGGGGGAATGGGAGGGGAGGGAGGGGGGAAGTGGTGGAGGGTAGGGGATTGGTGGGATTACATCAGTGGTGCATCTTACAAGGGTATATGTGAAATGGTACATGTGGAATGTAAGTGTCTTGGCACAGTGACTGAGAGAATGCCAGGAAGGCTATGTTAACCAGTGTGATGAAAGTGTGTCAAATGGTCTGTGAAGCTAGTGAATGATGCCCCATGATCATATCAATGTACACAGCTATGATTTAATAAATAATAAAAAATAGAATGGATAAGCAAGTATCCAATATACTCAATACTAATATGAAACCAATATATAAACAATTACAAGCCCACATCTAACAAAAATGCTAGTCTCATGAGATGGAGGAGAGAGGAGGCGGAGAGGAGAGAAGATGAAGGGAGGGTGATTGGTGGGATCCGATCTAATGTGCACAATGTCAAAGTGTTCAGCATGTATCCTGGGTGAAGGGCTCAACTAAAAATTGAAAATTATTTTAGAAATGAAAACAATGTAATCTAAAAGTTTATGCCCTCATCTCAATCTAAAGTTTGAAAAATATAAATTTGTTTTAACGTATTATTTCCCTAAATAAAGAAGCTTTGATAATGTTCAGTTTATGTTCATAATGACATACTCCAAAGGTTCCCATTTGGCCAATACTAATTTATCACCAACATATTTCTAGAATAAGGAATATCAATTTATTTAATGTTGTAAGTATTATAGTCAGTATATTGTATGTTCTTATAATGTTCACTTATTTTTGGTGGGGAGTGAAGATTAGAGTTATGTATTTTGAAGAAAATTCCTTGTTGTCATAGGCATATAAATTTATATTTTCTCAATTAACCATTGAATATTAGGTGAGTCTTTCTTTTTTTTTTTTAGCTCCCTGTTTAGTTCACAGAATCAGTCATGAAAAACAGATGTAATACAGGCTTCATCTGGAGACCAAATATGAAGTCTTCAATTGCAGTGTTCTGCTTTTAAACAGATACTGCTTTTATTATAACTGCTTTTGCATAAAAAATTCTGATTGGGAAATTTTCATGAACCTTAATACTTTAATTTAAGGTAGTGATTAGGAAATCTTCAAGGACCTTAGTATTTTAATTTATTTAAAACTCAGTGTTGTTATTAATTTTCACAGAGCATCTCACAGAATCTTAAAAAGAAGGATCTTGGGTATTCGTCTGAGGCTTCTAATCAAAAAGGAAAAAATACAGTAAATGAACAAGTCGAAGGTAACAATTGTATATTTCTGAAAAAGCTATTTGACACAAAATTTGCTTAAAATGCATTGATATATTGTAAGAGCCAAGGAAAGTCACCAATTGCATGCATACAAGGAGAAGAAAGAGAAGTGATATGGTGATAAGTTGTGCGTGTTCTTTTAATTTTTTTATTAAATCATAACTATATTCATTTATGGAGCATAATATGGTGATTTGATATACAATTGGAATGCTTAAATCAAACTGATTAACATAACCACCACTTCATTTATTTTTTATGGTAAGACATAATTTACTCTTCAGTTATTTTGAAGTATACATTTGCATTATGCACTTTAGGTGAGATCCAAGCAAATTACCTCCCTCTTCCCACTTATCACCTTCCCTCTTCCCCTCCCATCTCCCATTCCCCTTGTTAGACTGTATTTGTGTTTTGTCATTCATATGAGAGTATAAGTGTTTATATATTGGTTTCATAATAGTATTGAGTACATTGAACACTTTTTTTTTGTTTGTTTGTTTCCATTCTTGAGATATTTTACTGAGAAGAATATGTTCCAACTGCATCCAGGTAAAAATAAAAGATGTAAAGTCTCCATTTTAATTCATTTATTCACTTATTTGTTTATTTATTGTTTGTTTGTGATTCATTGCGGGTACAAAGAATAAGTTTACACTGATTGCATTTGTTAGATGAAGTCCCTCTTATAGTTGTGTCCCACGCACAAGAGGTGTAACATACCCTGCCACCCCAGCCCTTTCCCTCCACCCCTCTTCCCACTTGCTCATTCTCTTAGCCCCCGCCCCTGTATTAGGGGCTGCCTTCATATTGGAATAGAGTACATTGGATTCTTGCTTCTCCATTCTTTTGATGCTTTACTAAGAAAACTTTGTTCCACCAAGTCTCCATTTTTTTATGGCTGAATATTTTCCATGGTATAATTATAAAGCTCTTTTGCATCCTTTGTAAGATAAATTCTCAGATATTTCATCATCTTTGGCACTACTGTAAAAGGAACAGAATCTTTGATTATATTTTCAGTTTGACTATCATTGGAATATATAAAAGCTACTGATTTCTAGGTATGGATTTTGTGTCCTGAGACACTGCTATATTCCTTGATCAGTTCTAAAAGCTTTGTAGTTGGGTCCCTGGGTTTTCCAGATATAAGATCATGTCATATGTGAAAAGCAAGAGTTTGACCTCTTCTGTCCCCATTTGAATACCCTTGATCTCCTTCACTTACCTGATTGAAATGGATGTTGAATAGCAGTGGAGACACTATCTTTGTCTAGTTCCAGATCTGAGTGGAAATGTTTTCAATTTTACTTCATTCAATTTGATATTGACTGTGGGTTTTCTGTAGATGGCCTCTATCAGTTTAAGAAATGTCCCATCTAACCCTGTTTTCCTAAGTGTTCCAAACATGAAATGATCTCGATTATCAGAAGCCTTTTCTGCATCAATAGATAGAATCATGTGGTGATATTTTTTTTTTATTTTTTTATGCGCTATGTTATATTTCTAGATTTATGTATGTTGAACCAAACTCATAACCCTGGGATAAAACCAACTTGATCATGGTATAAAACTTTTTTGATGTGTCACTGAATTCTGTTTGCTGGGATCTTATTGAATATTTTTGCATCGATATCCATTAATGATATTCATGTATATTTTTCTTCCTTTGTTGGGGCCTTACATGTTTTGAGGATCAAGGTGATATTTGCTTTGTAAAATGTGTTGGGGAGGATTTCTTCCTTTTCTATGTTTTGGAATAGGTTATGTAATATAGGTACTAGTTCCTCTTTGAAGGTTTGATAGAATTCTGATGTGCAACCGTTTGAATTTTTATTTTGGGGAGATTTTGTATAGTTGATAGTTTAGTGCTTGATAAAGGTCTATTCAAAATTTCTAATTCTTTCTGGTTCCATCTAGGAAGGTGAGATGCTTACAGGTATTGGTCAATTTCCTTTATATTATCATGTATCTGAGAATAGAGTTATTTTGTGGTAGTCATTAAGAATTTTTTGAATTTTTGTGGTATCTGTGTTCCCCCCCTTTACTGTTTCTGATTGATGTTCTTAGAGATTTTATTTTTCTTCTTTTGCTTAGTCTAGCCAAAGGTTAATTAATTTTATTAATCTTTTCAAAAACCCAACTTTCTGTTATGATGACCTACTGAGTGATTCTTTTATTTTCAATTATATTTAATTCTGCTCTAAGTTTGGTTATTTCTTTTCATCTGCTGGGTTTGCAGTTGGATTTATCTTTCATTTCCTGTTGCTTAAGATAGCCTATTAGGTTGCTGACTTGCTCTCCTCTTGTTTTATTTTTTTTTATTATTTATTTATTTATTTTTTTTGTAGAGACAGAGTCTCACTTTATGGCCCTCGGTAGAGTGCCGTGGCCTCACACAGCTCATAGCAACCTCCAACTCCTGGGCTTAAGCGATTCTCTTGCCTCAGCCTCTTCTTGATGAAGACTTCTAATGCTATGAACTTCCCTCTTAGGACTGCCTTTGCAGTATCCCACAGGTTTTGATAGTTTGTGTCTTCATTATCATTTTGTTCAGCAAATCTGATGATTTCTTTCTTAATCTCATCTTTGACCTAGCTATCATTTATACTAAGGTTATTTCACTTCCATGACTTTGAGTAGGAATATTTCTTTTGCTAGAAGGTATAATTGGTATTATTTTAAATGCGTTGAGGTTAGACTTGTGTTTGAAGATATGATCAGTTTTGAAGATATGATCTGTGGGCTGGTGAAAAAAATGTGTATTCAGTTTTATTAGGATGAAAGATTCTGTAGTTGTCGGTTATGTCCATTCTTTTCAAGGTTCAAGTTTAAGACCATTATTTCTTAGTTTCTTTTTGGATGATCTATCCTGAATAGCTAAAGGGGTATTTAAAATGTCCAGTTATTTATAGTACAGGAAGATATCATATTGTTCAGATCCATTAGGGTTTGTTTTGTAAATAGAGGAACATTCAGAAAGGGCACATAAATGTTAATTATTGAAAGCTATTCATGTTGATTGTTGCCCTTGACAAATATTTAGTATCGTCCTTGTATTTTTTTATTTGTTTTTGTTTTAATTCAATTATATCTGCAAATAAGATTGCTATCCCTGCTTTTTTCTGATGTCCATTTGCCTGTTCTCCATTCATTCGCTCTGAGTATTTCTTTGTCCTTTGAGGTAAGATGAGACGCCATTGGAAACAATTACTGGCCTTAGTTTTTTAAAACCAGTCAGCCATTCTGTGCCTTTAGGGGAGAATTTAGGCTATTCACATTAATTGAGATAATTGATAGGTATGGTAGTATTTTGGTTGTTTTGTTTTTCAAATGTCTATTGCATATTTTTAACCCTTTGACCATTGTGAAATCTAGGCTTTGTTGTTCAAATTCTGGGTGTATTTCTTTGGGTTGTAGACAACTGTGCTGGTCATTACGGAAAATGGTTCTGTGTATTTCCTGGATAGCTCATCTTGTTATGGCAAATTTCCTCAACATGTGGGTATCAGTGAAGTATTTGATTTCTCCATCACAAATGAAACTCATTTTATCTGGATATGGGATTCTGAGCTAAAAGTTATTTTGTTTTAGGAGATTGAAGGTCCATGATGATCCTCTTCTGCCTTGAAAAACTTTGGCTAAAAGATGTGCGGTTAACCTAGTATTTTTCCCTTTGTCGGTTAGATTTTTGTTACACCTGGCTGTTTGAAGGACTTTTTCCTTGATATTAACTTTGGCAAAGTTAAATACAATGTATCTAAGAAATGGTTTATTTGGATTGCATTGCGCTTGGGTTCTGAAACTTTCTACTATCTGAAATTTTGTATCTCTTGCAATGCTTTGGAAATTCTCCTGCATAATATCTTGGAGTCAAGCATTTGTGCCTTAAGGATCATCATTTTCTTCTTCAGGAATCTCTATCCTTTGGATGTTCGATCTTTTGGAATGGCCCCACAACTCTTTCAGAGAATGTTCTGTTCTGATTCTCCTGTTTTCTGCCTGTTTGAATAATTGGTATCATTCAAAAGCCTTGTCTTTAATTTCTGATACACTTTATTACCTGCTAAACTCAATTAGTGAGGAACCCTACTGTATTTCAAAGTTCTGAGAACACTTTTTTCATTTCATTAAGCTCTGCTATATCTTTCTCATTATATTCATATCCTTGGTGACTTTGTCTTTGAATTCTTTAGTTTCTTGAGACAACTTTTGAACAGTTTTTTGGATGTCTCTTTTCATCTTTTCCTCCACTCTATTCATCTTATTTTTCAGCCATATTCTGAATTCTGTTTCTGACATTTGAGCCACTTCTCTATGAATAGTATCTTTTGTTGTATCTCCTTTTTCATCCATTGGTGTATGTGATCTTCACTGATTTTTCATGTTGCCAAAGTTCTTCCACTGGTTCTTCCTCAGGAGTATTTTCTTCAATATTGCATTTAAAACTTGTGGGGCGAGTTTGGTTTGGTGGCTTCAGGTACTGGTGCTAAGCAGTCCATTACCAATGACCTGGAGCTTGTGATTGTGGCTTTTCCCCTACAGCCTTTGACCATTGTGAAAGGTCAATCCTGTTGAATCTCAGCTGTAGAACTATATCAACATCTGGGTTGCCCCACCTCCCCCACACTAGTAACAGCTAGAGGAGGAGAATCTATAACTCTCCACTACAAAACAACTACAACTCAACTTTGGAGGGTCCCCAGGTAGACATTCCAGGTTGAAAGTTCTAATCAGATTGTCCCAGGGAGTACAATCACTGTTCACGAGAAAGAGTTCAGAGTTTCAAGCATCCAGATTTAGGAATTCACAGGCATTCTGTCCAGCAAACCCATGGGGCTAGACTCTGGTCCCCTCTCGTGGGTAAGGGAGTCAGGAAAGTTGCCCATTAATGTCAGAACTTGGATGTCAGTTCCTCTGCCAGCTGCACACCATCTCCATATCCCTGTCTCTCCAGACACCACTCTCTCTCTGCAGCCCCCGTTTCCTCACTAGTTGCTGTCTGTGATGCCATCTAGAGGTCTACACAATGCCTGGGCCTGTGAATTCACCAAACACTCTGGGCTCTGCAGGGGGTATACTTTCAGGCATCCAGGCTCCTGGCAAAGGGTTAACTGTGCATTCAGATTTTCAGGGAAAATATTTGATTGATTTTATGACCAGTCGGATGGCACCTAAGCTCACAGGTGGGAACTCCCGGGAAGAAGAAGACAGGGAGGAAGTACATTAAGTGAAAAGGATCAGGTGGCATGATTCAGGCTGGTCAAATGATACAATTTCTGGAGAGGGTGCATGGGTGGCAAGGGCCTACGTATTATGGGGTGAAGCGGTAGAATGGTTCTGGGCGAGTGAATTTGAACAGTCCCTGCCCTGAGTCTCCAAGGCAGCTACTGCTGCTGCCACAGATAGTGGGAGCCCAGAGAGCTGCTGGGTTTGTGCCTGATTAACTTTCTAGCAGGAGAATGCTCATGGAGGTGGTCACTGCCAAAGTGAAAGGTTTGCTTCCAGAGGAGATAATGGACACTGGTATAACTTCAGTTGGTGACCATAGTATTGAAGCTGGGGAAGACCCAATTCCCATAGAGACAGAAGTGGAAGAAATTGTCAACATAAATTTTACTGGTGACTCTACAGCCATGCCTATTTCCACGGAACCAATCACAGTGGACAGTAAGCACACTAACCAAGTTACAGCGAATGCCATAATTCCTAAGGCAGATTGTAACACCACAATGAAACCAGCTTTTCCAAGTGGCATTCACAAATTTGGTGCTCAGACTCCTATGACTATATCAGTCCATCATATTATGTTAAACAAAGTATCACAGACAGCTGATGTTAAACTGGTAGTCAGAAACTTAAACCAGATGAACAGAAGTTAATTTTAACCACTTTGGTTAAGTCTCGTTCTAGCACTACCCCAAAGACAACTACCACAGACTCAGAAAGTTACAACTGAGGCCCAATCATGAGATACTAAGTTACCACTGCAGCAAATTAAAATAGTTAATCATGGGAAGAAGGCCAGAGTTGAAACCTGTCATTGGAGTCTCAGCACTGAACCTAGGAAGCCAACAGATGAATAGTGTAACACAGCCCTTGTTATAGACCAAACAGTAAAAAACACTACAGATTGCTAAGAAGCCTCAAATACCAACCTCCGGTTTGGTAATGAAGAAGCTGATCTTTGCAAAACCAAGTAGTAGGAAAGCAGTTACAGGACAGACAACTCAAAGTATCACCTCCAGTCATTGCAGGTAGGGTTCTTTCACAGTCTATTCCCAGAACTCCATCAAAGACCACAACAATATCTGAAAGTGGTTTTATTGGATCGCCTTTAAATTATACAACACAGACACTAAAGAAAATAGCCATATCTCCTTTGAATTCACCAAATAAGGCAGTGGAATCAACTGTGCAGACCATCACTGTTAGGGGAGTAAGCACATCAAAGTTTAAAGCAATTGCACGTCTGGAAAGTGCTCTCAATGTCCGGAAGATTCAGTTACCTGGAAGCAAGTTTTATTTTGTCTGACTTGTTACTGCCACACAACCAGTAGCTCACCCCAGCCAGATAGAATCCCAGTAAAAACACTCAAAGACAGTAAGGAAAGACATTGGTTGTGAATACAACCCCAGTTCAGATGTCCGTTCCAATTATCATGGCTTAGGTTGTCAAACAAGTTGCTCCCAACCAATCTAACTTCACAAATCATAACTACCAGCCACCCACAGGACCGGCTCATCATGCCTGCCGCAACACTGCCACAGATTCAGCCCAACCTCACCAACGGGCCACCAGGCCTTGTCCTGGCAGTGTCTTGGCCACAGCTCTGGGAGCAGGGATTGTGGGCTATGCTGTGCTTCCAGCTCAGTACTTTACTCAGCTACAGTAGTCTTCATACGTGTCTGTAGCAAGCTATTCTAACTTCGTTGGAATATTTGGTATCCAGATCCAGTCGAGGCTTCCATTCAATGGTATAATCCCATCTGTGTCTTCCATTGGGTCTAGAAAGCCCTGTAAGTGTGTAATATCACTGTGTTTGGCATTATATTCTGATTGCTTTGCAAATAGTGAATTTTACAACATCCACAATTGTACTAGTTATTATAACAATTTGTAACATGAAAATGAAAGGCAAAAAGCAATAAAAGCATGCCTTGACAGAAATCCAGAAGGCTTCAAGGGAAGGGAAAGGGGGGAGAATCAGATTGATATCATAGCAAAGGATGTAATTGCAAATGATCAGGCTGTCTTAAAAACTATTGTGAATGCTATGAGGCAAAAATAATGTGTTCCTCAATATACAAATGTAATGGGTGTAAAATTTTGAGAAAGCCCAGAAAGAAAGACATTGATGTACTTGGCAGAGGCAGCTGAAGTAAGAGTACAGCAACAAACAGCGGCAAAGACTAAGTTGTCTTCTCCAATTTCAGACTTGTTTACTAGGCCAAACCAACTTTGAATAGTGGATGAGGAAAATTGTTGTTTACAGTCGTGACTAAGGAAGTAGCTGAAGCCATGTGTGACTACCTTCTTGCCCAGACAGAGCAGGCAGACAAGAGGGAAAATAAAAAGCAGCAGCTGAAAGGGTAATAGGAACACATTTATAAGAGGGATTTTGCTTGACAAATGCAATTAGTGTAAACTGGATGTTTGTACGCTCAATGAATCCCCAACAATAAAAAAAGTAAAGAATTTGGATGCGGTTTGATGAGCATCATTAACTTAGCAGGAAAAGCAAAATGTGACCCCTGTGCCATGAATTGCTAACTCTTGCACAAAAGACTGATAAATGGAACAGTAAAGAAAATTTAAGGTGCAGGGACACTTGATTTTTTGGAAAATGGTTTAACAATTACTGTGCTTTAATTCACTTCTTGTTTTAAGAGATTCGAATTATAACATTGAAAGAGAAGAGATTTAAAATGAGGAAATTAGTGCCTTTTAAATCTTACTTAAATCGGCTTATGGCCTAAATTTAAGTTTTCTTTCTTGTATTATGTAGATTTTTCATTGGCTTACATTTTTTTTTTTTTTTTTTTGTAGAGACAGTCTCACTTTATGGTCCTCAGTAGAGTGCCCTGGCCTAACACAGCTCACAGCAACCTCGAACGAACTCCTGGGCTTAAGCTATTCACTTGCTTCAGCCTCCCGAGTAGCTGGGACTACAGGCGCCCGCCACAACGCCCGGCTATTTTTTGGTTGCAGTTTGGCTGGGGCCCGGTTTGAACCCGCCACCCTCGGTATATGGGGCCGGCACCTTACCGACTGAGCCACAGGCGCTGGCCATTGGCTTAGGTTTTTAAACAGTTAGATGGTCTATCCTTCTGATTCTATTGACAAAGGATATTTATAATACTATAATTTACAATGTGTGGTGTCACATGATTTTTATCAGTAGAGAAATTCAAAGTACCAGTGGTTGTTAACCAGTCATCCTTTGAGTATAGATTTAGAGCGTATTCAGACAGAATGTCTAACATAAAAAATTCTTAAGAAACATTCAGATGGCCTTTTGTGTTTAGAAAATCACCATATTTTTAAAAAAATCAAATTTTAAGGTAGATTCTTCAATAATATCTTGTTGTTAATTTGGGAACGTCAGAGGGAACCCTCAGGCACACTCTTAAAATTAAGAGGGGAGAGGGATAGGGTGAGTGGAGGGAGGGTAGTATAAATGTCTAAACACATAACTAAGAAAATGTGGTGAAGGCTGTATTAACCAGTTTGATGAAAGTATTTCAGATTGTGTACAGAACCAGCACACTGTACCCCATAGTTGCATTAATGTACACAGCTACGATTCAATAAAAAAAGAAAAAAATAAACATATAAAATATTAAGGGGGGTAGCACCGTGCCTCATTGAGTAAGGTGCTGGCCCCATATACCGAGGGTGGCAGGTTCAATCCTGGCTCTGGCCAAACAGCTACAAAAAAATAGCCGGGCATTGTAATGGACACGGATAGTCCCAGCTACTCTGGAGGCTGAGGCAATAGAATCACCTAAGCCCAAGAGCTGAAGATTGCTGTGAGCTGTGACACCACTACACTCTACAGAGGGTGAAAAGTAAGACTCTTTCTCTAAAAAAAAAAAAGTAAAAAAGACAGTAAATGATAAATGATACTTAGAGAATTAACAATGTGTTTCTATGATAAGGAATGGCCAACAAAAACTCCCATTTTCTCTCAAAGAGTTGGCATGTATTTGAAATAATAAATTGTCAAAGTCATTACTGAGTGCTATACAAATAAGAGGTGTGTATAAGTAGAAGTAAACTTATCATGTAGTGATTATATAGAACCTCACATTATTATCAAGTATAAAATTTGGGCTGTGAAGAAATAAAGAATAAGGAAGCTGTAAGAAATGAATTTGGAGAAGGATTTTTCATCTATACAAATATTTCTCTTTGTAAACTTTTGAACTAAGAAGTTTCAAATCAATACATGACTCTTACTTGATTTACTGAAATGGGCTTCCCAACAAAGCCTTCAAAATTATAATGGGAAAAATTCTTTTTATAACAGTAGTCAGGCATGTTGTCCATTGCTCTATTGGTTTGTTTTTATAATGGAAGTTTAATGTAGCATGATTTTACTCAGTTATTTGGGTAAGCGGAAGGTATCAGTATAATTACTCAAATAATCTAAATCATTTTCAGTAATTCAAAAACTCTGAATTTAGGAGTGTGTTGTAATGGGACTCTTGGTTTATAACAATAAAAAGACCATGTTGGAATTCAGTAATTTTGTTAGGTACCTTAATCCTCAGTAATTATTCATGTATGATTATTCCAGTTCCTAAAGGGACTCTATAGTGTTTCTGTATGTAGTGAGAATATACGTTCATATGAACGGGCCTGATATAGGCAGTAGAAACTAAGTGATCCAAAAGAGGATTCCATTATTCAATAAACAGAATCCTTCCTTTTGAAATTTGGATTTACAAAATTATAGGGCATTAACTTTAAGTATAGATAGTGCACACATTCTTAGCACCTCAATCTAGTATGTTTAATTAAAATTTTTATAAATGTAAATTAGCGTAAGATGATAAAATAATGTCTAGTCAACTTATTTTCAACAAATCAGAATATGTTTTTGGTCTAGGCCTAAATTTTGTTCATTTTGTAAATATTCTGTATTAATTCTAATTGCACATTTGTGATGTGTATTTCTATACAGTGTGAAAAAAATGTGAAATTTTGTTTACAATTGTAGATTATATGTGGTGGCATTGTTTAAGAGTGTTTGCTTATAAAAATGTTGAGGTGGAATCAAATGCTACTAGTTTTTCTGATTTTCAAGAAGCTTTGTAAAATACTAAGCCATTTCCTTCCTCTGTAGTACTTACTGAACTTTTTGTATTTAGGCATTTGCATCAAATTGCTGAACAAAAGAACTAGCCATATTAATTCAACAATTTTAAAAACTACTTGAAGAGGGTTGGGCATACAATTTTTAGCTCTAATTCTATCACAAAGTAGAAAGATTAAATTTATATTTGTTAGAGCTATTCAAAGAATACAATTTTCTACACTGTAGAAACAGGACAGCCAATTAGTAATACAAAAAAATTAACATTTATACTGTCTTAAAAGAAATCAATTTCTTTTTCTTTTTTTAATGTTGAGGATTCATTGAGAGTACATGAAACCAGGTTACACTGATTGCATTTGTTAGGCAAAATCCCTCTTGCAATCCTATCTTGTCCCTAAAAGGTGTGGCACACACCAAGGCTCCACCTCCCCCTCCTCCCCGCTCTCTACTATTCTTTTCCCCACACCTCCCTCCTTTCTCTCTCTGCTCTCCACTTTCCCTACCCCTACCATGTCCTTAATTGTCATTAATTGTCCTTAAATTAAAATTGAGTACATAGGAAAAATAGTAATTTCTTAGTGCAAAGTGGAACAGGGCATTACAAAGGTGGCAAGAATATAAAGTGAGCTCCCAGTTTGAAAATGTGTCAGAGACAGAGAGCACATACCCTCGCTGCTCCCATGTTCCTCACTGTTAGGGAGGCATGAAAGACTGAAGTCTCTGATCATGTAGAGGCGTGTTTCATCTAACACAGAGGAAAGGAAGCATAGGGTCAGGCACAAATGTCTATAATTCAGTGTCATATAAACTATTTTACTTTATTGAACAGTAGTATCATATACTTCACAATAAGGAAGCTAGAATGGAGAGAAGAGGGTTAGTTATGAAGATATATTGGAAAGTATAGCCTGATAAAAAGTCCATCAGAAACTTGATGATTTGTGATGCCTTTTCATCTTGGAGTATGTTACACGGAGGGACTGGTGGTGAGATTCTAAAGGGGAAGCTCAGGTAAGGAAATGTGGACGCAAATCACTGCAGACCAGAGCTTCTCAAACTTTCTGATATCTCCTGGATACCTGGTTAAAAATGCACTTTGTGATTCAGTAGGTCTAGGTATCTTCATTTCTAACACACACAAGTGACGCTGAGGTTGCTGGTCCTTGGATCCCCATGAGTAGCAAGGGTATACACTTGCCTATAGAGAAATCTGGAAAAAAAGCCTGGAAGAACAGTTTCACCATAGCAGGATCAAGAAAAGGCATTATTTTGCTCTTATTTCTGAGCATGAGTTTAGCTGGAGGAGAAGGAGCAAAGAAACAAAGAAATCAAGTTATAAAAGTGAGATCGTTTTGCTAAATGAAGAGGGAAGAAATGGCAGAAATAATCCATGAAAACAATGGAAGACCACAGGGTTACAGAATACTTTTTGAAGGGAAGAGACATTCTGGGTAGGGAAAGAGAGTGGAAAGAAGAAAGTTAACTAGGTAATTTTATAGTTAATGATGAGGAAAGTTGAGAGTACTGACCAAGATGGATTTAGGAAACTGGCACTCACACAAGATAGATTGTTGCTGCCCCAGAGATCACTAGAAGCAGGAGAGTGCTGGAATTGGGGTAAAGCAGAGAGATGCATGTCTCCTCTCCACAAATGCCAGGCATCAGAGATGCATGTTGCCTTGATATTACATTATCAAATAAGACTAATTTGCATACAAGCAGTGGCTGCTTTTTTAAGACAGATTTTTTTTCCTATAAAATGGCTATTTTCCAAAGATCTTAAAAGATTAATAGGATATACCAAAGGAAACTAATTTTATAAAAATGTAATTATCTTCCATGACTTGGTAATTATGAATTGAGCTGCAGTGAAGAATCTGGTGCAAATATCTTTATTGCCAAATGACTTTTGGTCATTTGGATATACACCTAGAAGAGGAATTGCAGGATCAAAAGTCAGGTGTACATTTAGATCTCTAAGGGTTCTCCAAACTTCCTTCCAAAAGGAACGTACTAGGTTGCATTGCCACCAGCAGTGCAAAAGTGTTCCCTTTTCTCCACAACCACACCAACATCTAGAGTTTGGGAATTTAGTGATGTGGGATACTCTTACTGGAGTTAGGTGGTATCTCAGAGTAGTTTTTGTTTGCATTTCTCAGATGATTAAAGATGGTGAGCATTTTTTTCATGTGTCTGTAGACCATGCGCCTGTATTCTTCAGAGAAGTTTCTGTTCACGTCTCTTGCCCACAATTAAATGAAATCACTTTTTTTTTTCTTAGTCATAATTTTGAGTTCTCTGTGGATTCAGGTTATTAGACCTTTGTCAGAAATATAACTAGAAAAAATCCTCTCCAATTTTGACGCTATTTGCTTTATTTACTGTTTTCTTGGCAGTGCAGAAACTTTTTAATTTGATCAGATCTCAGTAATGTATTTTTGATATTGCTTCAATTGTCCGGGGTGTCCTCCTCATCAATTTTTTCAAGCATTTCCCTGCACTCTCTCTACGAATTTTTTATAGTTTCATGTCTTAAGTTTAAGTCCTTTAACCAGTGAGAGTCAATTTTTGTTAGAGGAGAAAGGTGTTGGTCCAGTTTGAGTCTTTTACAGTTTGCCAGCCAGTATACCATTGAACACTATGCAGCATTAAAAAAAAAAAAAAAAAGAAATGGAGACTTTACCTCTATTATGTTTACATGGATGGAGCTGGAAAATAATCTTCTTAGTAAAGTATCTCAGGAATGGAAAATAAAATCTAATGTACTCAGTGCTACTGTGAAACTAATCTATAATCACTAACACTTGCATATGAAAAATGAAACATGGGGCGGTGCCTGTGGCTCAAGGAGTAAGGCACCGGCCCCATATGCCAGAGGTGGTGGGTTCAAACCCAGCCATGGCCAAAAACTGCAAAAAAAAAAAAAAAAGAAAGAGAGAAGAATGAAACGCAACTTTAGCCTGGGAAGGGGAGGGAGAAGGGAAAGGAGGGAGATGGGTTGATAGAGGGAGGGTTAGTAGGGGGATCACACCTATGGAGCATATTGCAAGTACAAGTTGGATCTATCAGGTGTAGAACACAAATGTCTTAATGCTGCAATTGGGGAAATGAGGTGAAAGCTATGTTGATTAGTAGGGTGTAAGCACTCCAAATTGTACAAATAATCAACACATCGAATCCCATAATGGCATAAATGTACTTATGATCTATGTACAAATGACTTAATTAAATATATATGTGTGTATATATGTATGTATTCATGTTTTTTCCAAAACTTTTTCTTATTTTTAGCAAATATTGCTTTTATTTTTGAAATGTAAAAGTTTATTAATTTCATATAATTCTGTGACATTTCAATTTTTTTCTTTTTGGATAAATGTTTTGATATTTGAAATTTATTGTTCATAATTTCTTTGGTGTATTTTATATGTCCTTAGGTGAGTGGGTAATGAAACTCTTAGATGGCAAAAGTAGATGGTAGAAGAAATGTAGGTATATCTGCAGCTTACATGGATATGGAACAAAGGGAATGTTTATATTAACTATTAATTATTCTACAAGTGTACATCCATGCTGCTCTATTAAAAATACTTTCTCTAAGAGAAATATAGATTAAACTGTACTGTCATTAGAAGTGTGTCCTTTATTAATAACAAAACAAAGATCAGATGAATACTTATATGTATAAAGGATGCTTTTGTGTCTCGTTAAAGCTATGCTGTAGGCTTCTGCCATCAGCTTTGTCATTTATCCTCTCAATGGTGTGATTTGCTCCTCTGATTAAAGACACCATTCACATTGCCATATGTGCACTACTGTATTTGAATGGTTTTCCTCTGAAATACTTCAGAAATCTTAAGTTGACGGTGTATTAAATGTATGTTCCCTTTCTTTTCTTTGTTTATTTCTGTCATATTGCTGTCCACAATAAAAAAAGAAAAAGGAAAACAACTTCAGAGCTAAAATAATCATGTACAAAGTCAAACTTGAGGATTAAGCTCAATATTAACTCTCCATAACTGCACGTTTGGCTTTATCGTATTTACATTTATATTGTCATTTACATTGATTGTCTGTGTTTTTTGTTTTTTTAGGGTTTTCCGAGAAACATTGCCAGTTGAAGGTAACCACATTTATTTTTTTATCTGGAATTATTCACTGTGTGTCATACGAAATATACATTACTTATGAAACCCTTTATTTTAAAGTCCACTCAGCATGCCATTAAGATGGAAGTTTCCCATGGCAAGAACGCAGTAAAACAGAAGAATGTGCAACTATCCAGATCAGGTAATTTTTTGGGGGGAAAGTGGATACATGTTCTTGCTATGTGTAGTGACTATAGTTCACTGTAACTTCAAAATCCTGGGGTGAAGGGATCTTTCTTCCTTCTTTAATTTTCAACTTAAAATTCCTGTTTTTGTTAGGGAGTGGACAGAGATGAACTATGAAACTACACAATTTTCTAGTAATTCAAAGAATTTATGAAATTCTGACTTTACATAGTGGAATGCATTATACTAACAAGTTCTTTTAACTTTAGTTATTTTATCCAGTTTTTAGACTGATGATATTAAGGCAATAAATGTCTGACTAGCAGAACCTATGTGCATGTGTGTCATCATTAATTATTAAAAACAAGGAAAATAATAAATTATCCTTCCATGGCTATTTGAAAGACATAGTCTTTTAAAATGGCAGTACTAAATGTTTTGGCTTTAGGGTCCTCTCAAACTATTACAAATAATTGAGTGGAAGTATCCAACACCTAGAATTAGCTGTATGTTATTATATGAACTCATACTCTGAAAATGTTTTACTTCATAGGTGACGTAGGTGTACAATCATAATTTGTTTCCATGTCCTAAAATTTCATATAACTGATATATACACTTTGTACAAAATAAGATGATGAAGTTTGTGAACTCATCCTAGAAAAAGCACTGCATACCTCATTGCTGAATATCACCATAGTCACCTTTGAAGTACTTCCCTTGGAAAGTTGTGCAGCAATACTAGTGCCTCATCCAGGTCCAAAGCAATTTTGGAACTTTTTTTCTGGAATAGCCATCAGCACTGACATTGTATTATATTTGATGTCCTAAATGTTATCAAAATATCATCCTTTAAAATGTTCCTTCATCTTTGGGTAAAGAAAAAGGTCATTGGGAGCCAGATTATATGAGTAGGGAGGATGTTCTAATACAGTTATTAGTTTACTGAGTAAAAACTCCGCACAGACGGTACTGTGTGACTTGGTGCATTGTCACACAGCAAGAACCATTGCCCCCCTGATGCAAGAGCCATGATTTGGCAAAAAGTTCAGGTCATTTTCATCTAACTTTTCCATGTAGCCTTTTCAGCACTTTCAAATAGTAAACTTTGTTAACTGTGCAGTTGTCGAAAATTCCTAATGAACAATCCCTCTGATATCAAGAAGGTTAGCAATATCATTTTCACATTTTGTTAGAACTAAAGGAATGTTTTGATTGTGGAGAAGACTGACTTTCATTGTGCACTTTGATGCTTTTCTTCAGTTCACGTTGGTATGCCCATGTTTCATCACCAGTGATAACATGGCTCAAAACTTCATCTTGCTTCTCTGTGAGGTCTTGTCAAAATTTGACTCTCCTTTCCATTTTTTTCCACTGGTGATCTACTTTGGGAATCATTTTGTCCAAGTTTTTTCTTGTCAAGATTTTCCATTATGATTTTCCTGATATTTTTATTAGATCATAACTGTGTACATTACTGCATTTGTGTGGTACAGTGTGCTGATTTTATATATAATTTGGAATATTTACATCAAACTGGTTAACATAGCATTCACCTCCCCTCCTTCCCTCCCCTGTTTGACTTGGGTATTTAAAAAAAAAATTTCCCAAGGGCGGCACCTGTCGCTCAGTGAGTAGGGCGCCAGCCCCATATGCCGAGGGTGGCGGGTTCGGACCCAGCCCCGGCCGAACTGCAACAGAAAAATAGCTGGGCGTTGTGGCGCGGGCCTGTAGTCCCAGCTCCTCGGGAGATTGAGGCAAGAGAATCGCGTAAGCCCAAGAGTTAGAGGTTGCTGTGAACTGTGTGACACCACGGCACTCTACCCGAGGGTGGTACAGTGAGACTCCGTCTCTACAAAAAAAAAAAAAAAAAAAAAATTTCCCGGTTGATTCCATTAATCCATATAACCCAACTATTGATATGACAGACGTATGTGTGTATATTGACCTTTCAAACACACTTTATATTACATTTATCTAATGCTACACTCTTCTTATGTAAATAAATGTTTGCTAACTAAAAGAAAGAAAAAAAAACATAGCATTCACCTCACTTATTTATTTTCTTTTTCTTTCAGTTTTTTACTGGGACCTGGTTTGAATCCACCCCCTCTGGTCTATAGGGCTGGCTCCCTAATTCTTTGAGCCATAGGCACCACCCACTTATTTAATTGTTGTGTTTAGACATTTATACTCTACTATTAATAAAATATTAAATTTAATATTAATAGCGGAATATACATGTCTACAAATTTTAATACCAGTATTTAATATTTAATAGTATTGATATTTAATTCTTAATATTTAATAGTATTAATGCTTAACTAATAGTAAATTATAAATGTCTCTACAATACTTAAGAGTAGTGTTAATATTTAATAGTAGAGTATAAATGTCTAAACACAACAAGTAAGTAAGTGAAGTGAATTCTGTGTTAACAAGTTTGATTTAAACATTCCAAATTGTATATAAAATCAGCACATTATACCCCATAAATGGAGTAATGTATGCAGTTATGATCTAATAAAATAAATTAAAAAAAGACTTTCCTACTTATTTCTCTATTGATGTTTACTTGATATGCTATGCTTCTCACAGTCAGCTAATAGTTTTGATGCAAAATTCAATGAATTTTTGTAAGGTTTTCATGACTTTCATTCTTATCACTGGGCACCCTTACCTCTCTTCTTCAATGCTGCTTTTTATCCCTTCAGAAAACTATTTAATCTATTTGCAAACTGCTGATTTTTTTGTGGCATTATCTGCAAACTAACATGTCCCTGACTTCCCTTTCATGCTTGCTAAGTTTAACAAGATTAACATTTATTCATCGCTCTAATTCAGGTTCTGAAATTCTCATAACAGCACACAATCATGCAGCAATGATAATGAACTCCATTCTGAAAGACAGTCAACATAAACACAACTATGAGACACTGATACACCAAAGTTATGAAACTTTAATGAGGGGCTTGTACAGTACTAACAACATAAGCACACGGTTGTGAGCTTGTGAACTTAATTGTCAAGGCTTCATATGTCATTCTGTGACTTTCTCTTATTTGCTCAGTATTGTATTTGTGAGATCAATCCATATTGACACATGTATATTTGGCTTAATTTATTTTGATTTTTATAACATACCATCACATAAATGCTGCAACATCAAACTCTTCGAAAGCTGATATATATATATATATATATGTGTGTGTGTCATATATCCATATATATATATATATATATATATATGAATGATAGTCATAATGGCTTTTGTATTATATAGGTGTATCTACAGATATTTATTGTATTGTTTATTAATACTGAAAAAAATCAAAATACAAAACCAAGTTTTATATGTTTATTTATTTTATAAAAACATCCATCCTATATGGGACACTGATATTTGATATCCAAAATATTTCCATAAACATTCACTTATCTCAGGCCCACATTGCCTTTATTTTCCAATATTTCCTTGTAATGCATCTTCTGCCATTCACTTGTGTTTTTCTGAAATTCGTGTTTCATATAGAATTTACAGTGATTTACTTCAGTGAAAATGGGATAATTAATATCTCTTTGAAATATTAATATTCAACCACCATGAAATTTCATAGAAGGATTTCTGCTATCCCTTCTTGTCTGCATTTTTTTCTGGCATTCCTGAGATTCTAGAATGCCTGGCTCATCAATCCCTCCACTGTAGACAAATACATATACATATGTTTCTTCAGGAATTTTTCTCTCTCTCTTTCTGCTTTCTGTCTTGCCCTCATCCTTTCCTGTCCCCTATGCCCTTTAATTTGGCTCATCTAACATTATAAGTATCAGCTCAGACATGATCCCTGAAAAACTCATTTTTGACAGTTTTATTTATATTCCTTCCAGCCACAGTCTCAATCATTATTGAGTAAAACAGATAAAGACTGTTCCAGAAGTTTTGAAATATTGTGCTTACAGTCCAGGGGCAAAGGGTAGAGACATGGCAAGAAATGATTTACAGTTTTGGTAGGAAAATTGCAGTAGAGATGACACTAGAGTACTAAGGCACCCCTGAGGGAGGAGATACCTATTTATCTGGGGAAACAGCAGGAATCAATGAAAGCTTCATGTAGCAGGCTAAGGCCTTAAAAGATGAAAATAAAATTGTTGGAATAGAAGAGGAAATCTTTTCACATGTAACAAACAGGATGTACACTGATGAAAATAGAAAAAGTAACAGAAATTTGTGAATTATTGATAAAACAACATGCACAGCATGCTGTTAAAAGGTACTATTATGAAGTAGAGAATAATCCACAATGTTATTTCATATGTGTGTATTGTATATTTAAATTCTGTTTTTCTTCTAACATTATATGTATATACATTAGGTGGAAAAATCTGTGAGTAAATCTGTGATATGTCTGTATTTGTTGAACCTAGTGACATCTAGTGCCCTCTGGGTTGTTTTGCAAAGTTTTGGATAATTAGAAGTTTTTTTTTTTTTTTTACAGAAGTAAATATTTGGCTAAAGATTAAGCTTAACTTAAACTCTCAATTTACACAGAAATTACCTTTTTACCCTTTTGTATCAAACAATGTCAATTTTGTTGAACTGTGGTCCACTTAACTAAATGTATGGTCTATCAGCAGAACAAGCCTTGCAGATGTCATCAGATGAAGAGAAAGAAAGTCACGAAGGAAATAAAAATAAACTGTCAAAGGTATGAAAATATTTAATTTTAGATTTCTGATTTAATGTTGATTTCTTTTGCAATGGTATTTTGAATGGCATTTGCAATGTAGAATAGTCCAAAATAAAATTATATTTTGGACTAACATCTTAGACTCAATAGGTCACAATTTAATATTTTCTTTAAAATATTTCTCAAATACTTAAAATAATTAAAAATCCTGAAATCTCAGATAGCCTTTGTCTTTGGAATAGAGATAAAGAATTTCTGGGTGGAGCAAATTTGGGAATCAGAAAGATCATTCAGCTGAGTTCTCCTAGAAGGACTGGGGAAAAAGAGAGAACCCAGCTATACCTGGCATGAAGACCTTACCCAGAGTCATAGCTAAGGGAGCACAGTGATGAGGTGGTGAGATGGATTTAGTTTATGATCTGGAGGGGTGGAAATCTGATGAATTAGGTAGGTGATTGAGACTGGCTGGGATCAGCTGGCCACCCACAGAGGCTTGGGACAGGAAGAAGCCTTTCTTGAATTTTCAGTTTTTGGGGCAAGCTGTGTGTTGAGTGAAAAGCTTGGAAGAGAAGGCAAGCTCAAACAGCATACAGCAACCAGATTCAAATGCTGGTTTGAGTGGATGTGCCATAGGTTTGTGGCTGGTGAGGCAACTATAATGAGAAGGTCTCAGTGGCCAGGAGGCTGCCATTGTGGGAAGTCCTGACAAGGTCTTAGCAGGAGCCTAAAGCACGGCTGCCTTAATTCCTTCCGCCAGGATCAGAACACATCTATTGGGGCAGGCTGAGGGACTCCTGCAACCTACAGGAACAAGAGTCAGGGGAAACTGTGAAACCTACCCCTGAAGGATTTTAGTGAGCTTTAAGATCCCAACCCAGCAGGATCCGAATGCTGAGAAAACAATCAGGCGATTGCCCAAGGCAATAATTTTGGAATTAGGACAATAGAGGTTGCTGGCTGTGCTCTCGGTCTCCTAAAAAACCCACAGCGCCACCTGGTGCCCCAGAAACGTACTGTCATCATGCAACATACTGTCATCAAGAGCAAGGACTTCTCTTTAAAACAAACGAGGTAGTGAGAAGTAAAAAGGAGCATAAGGAGGTAAACAAGAAGAAAGAACACATGAGGAGGAACCAATAGAAAAATTCAGGCAATCTGAAAAATAAGAACAGAGGATCCCCCACAATGAACCGTGAGGCACCTACTGCAGAAGACGCCATCTATAAAGAATTAGTGGACTTCTACCAGAGCTGGACAGATCCTCTAAACAGAAATTAAACAAAGATATAAGAGATTGAAATGAGACCCTAGCAAAACTGTGCTTGATAGATGTATATAGAACACTCCATCCCCAAAATACGAATATACATTATTGTCATCATCCATGGAACATTCTCAAAAATTATCACATCCTATTACAGAAAACAAAACTCAACAAAATCAAAAGAATTGAAATTTTATCATGCATCTTCTCAGACCACAAGGCACTAAAAGTCGAACTCAACTTCAACAAAAATGTTCAACCTCACAAAAAGGCATAGAAGTTCAACAACCTTGTGCTGAATGACAGTTGGGTGCTGGAAGAAATAAAAAAGGAAATCATTAAATTCCTTCAGTATAACAACAATGAAGATACAAGTTAAAAAAAAACTGTGGATATAGCAAAAGCAGAAAAAAATGATCACTTTAGAAGCCTATATTCAAAAAACAGAAAAAAAGAAAGATGGAGACTTTACCTTTTTTATGTTTACATGGATGGAGCTGGAACATATTTTTCTTAGCAAAGTATCTCAAGAATGGAAGAAAAATATCCAATGTACTCAGCCCTACTATGAAGCTAATGTATAGCTTTCAAATGAAAGCTATAACTCAGTTATAAATTAAGAATATGGGGACCAGGGAGAGGGAGGGTAGAGAGGGGGTAGGATGGGCGGAGGGAGGGTGATTGGTGGGATTACACCTGTGGTGCATCTTACAAGGATACGTGTGAAACTAAGTAAATGTAGACTATAAATGCCTTAACACAATAACTAAGAAAATACCAGGAAGGCTATGTTAACCAGTGTGATGAAAGTGTGTTAAACGGCCTATAAAAGCAGAATACGGTGCCCAGTGATTGCATTAATGTACACTGTTATGATTTAATAAAAAAAGTTAATGTTCACATAATGTACCTTGGTCAAAATTAAATCCAATTTATGTAATAATTGGTCACTAAATTGCCCTCTAAAGAGACACAGGTTGGTTGACTAAATAGAAAAACTCAGGCCAGACATCTGCTGCATTCAAGAGTCTCATCTTTCCTTAAAAGACAAACATAGACTCAAGGTGAAGGAATGGTCACCTTTAATTCAGGCAAATGGAAATCAGAAAAAAGTAGGTGTGGCAATTATATTCTCAGATACAATAGGCTTTAAACCAATCAAAGTAAGAAAAGATAATGATGGTCACTTCTTATTCTTAAGGGCTACACTCAACATGATGAGATTTCAATTATCAACATTTATGCACCCAACCAGAATGCACCTCAATTTATAAGAGAAATTTTAGCTGACATGAGCAACTTGATTTCCCCCACACCATAATTGTTGGAGACTTTAACACTCCTCTGGCAGTGTTGGATAGATCCTCACACAAAAAAGAAGCTAAGCAAAGAAATTTTAGAACTAAACTTAACCATTCAACATTTACATATAATAGACATCTACAGAACATTTCATCCTAATTAAACTGAATACACATTCTTCTCATCAGCCGAGGGATCACCCTCCAAAATTGATCACATCTTGGGTCACAAGTTTAACATCAGCAAATTTTAAAAAATATAATTCATTCCTTGTATTTTCTCAGACCATCATGGAATAAAAGTTGAACTCAGTAAAAACAAGAATCTCCACATGCATACAAAAACATTGAAACTAAATAACTTCATGTTGAATGATAGCTGGGTCATAGATGAGATTAAGAAGGAAATTACCAAATTTTTGGAACAAAACAATAATGAAGTCGCAAACTATCAGAACCTCTGGGATACCACAAAGGCAGTCCTAAGAGGAAAATGTATAGCATTGCAAGCCTTCCTCAAGAGAACGGAAAAAGAGGAAGTCAATAACTTAATGGGACATCTCAAGCAATGGAAAATGAAGAACTTTACAACCCTAAACCCAGCAGAAGAAAATAATTAAAATTAGAGCACAAGTAAATGAAATTGAAGACCAAAGAATCATACAACAGATCAACCAATCAAAGAGTTGGTTTTTTGAAAAGCTCAAGAAAATAGATAAAACTTAGGCTAACCTAACCAGAAGTAGAAGAGTAGAATCCCCTATTCATCAATTAGAAAAGATAAAGGCCAAATAACAACAGACTCCATAGAAATCCAACAAGTCCTTAATGAATACTATATAATACATATATATATTATATAATATTCATACTATATAATAAAACTCTACTCTCAGAAGTATGAAAATCTGAAGGAAAGAGATCAATACTTGGAAACACGCCACCCTCCTAGACTTAGCCAGAAAGAAGTTCAAATGTTGAACAAGCCTATAACAAGCTCTGAAATAGCATCAAGTATAAGAAATCTCCCCCAAAAGAACAGCCCAGGACCAGATGGCTTCACATCAGAATTCTACCAAACCTTTAAGGAGGAACTAGTACCTATATTACTTAATCTTTTCCAAAACATACTAAAAGAAGGAATACTTCTCAATATATTCTATGAAGTGAATATCATGCTTATATCTAAACCAGAAAAAGACCCAACAAGAAAAGAAAATTAGAGACCAATATCTCTAATGAATATTGATGCAAAACTATTCAATAGGATCCTAGGAAACAATCCAATAACACATCAAACACATTATATACCACAACCAGGTGTGTTTTATCCCAGGGTCCCAAGGATGGTCCAGTATACATAAATTCATAAATACAATACATCACATAGACAAATTAAAAATCAAAGACCATATGATTCAATTGATGCAGAAAAAGCTTTAGACAATACCCAGCATCCTCTCTTGATCAGAACGCTTTAGAAAATAGGTATAGAATTTATTGAATTCTTGAGACATCTTTTGGGTTACTGCTTGGAATTCTAATTCGATCAATTGGCACTTGCTACTGGCTGCTTGAAGAATTTTTTTCTTCTTGACTTCAGACAGGTTCATTGCAATGTGTCTTGGAGAGGCTCTGTTAGCATTGAAATTACCCAGGGTTTGATATGCATCTGAAAGGGGTGTATTGGGGTCTTTAGTGAAACTTGGGAAGTTTTCCTTTATGATAGATAGTCTCCTGAATGGCTTCCAGGCTTCCATTCCTTTGGGGCAATCTTCTTCCCCTTTAGGAATCCCTATTCATATATTTGAATACTTCATGGAGTATTGTAGTTCTCTAAGGACATGTTATGCTTTCTCTCTCTTCTTTTCTGCTCATCAACTCTCTGGGTTAAGTGAAAATTTTGTCCTGTAGCTCTGAGCTTCTTTTTTCTCCATAGTCTACCCTATTTTTGATACGTTTTACTGCAGCTTTACATTCCCTGATTGTTTCCTTCATTTCCTTAAGCTCCACCATATCCTTTCTGTATTGTACATATCTCTTGTCTCATTTTTGGTTCTTTCTTTCCATGTTCTTGCCCATTCCTTTTAATGTCTTTATCATCCATATTTTAAATTCCCTTTCTATCAACTCTATTAATTATTTTTGTTTATTTTCTCCATACATATACATGTGTTTATTTGGTTTCCACTTTTTGCCTGCACAAAATTAAAAAGACTTAAAATTTAAAAACAATGGCATTGATTACAATAAGCACTAGAAACAAAAATCTTATCAAGAACGAGCAAAGATAAAAACATTCATAAAAGAAATCATATAATTGCTGCCAGAAAATATTGAGCAATAATAATAAGAATGCAAAAAAAAAGTAACATTCATATGGTTAGATAAGAGTATGTCTATCATAGAATGCTTTGACTTTGAGGTTCAGTATGGGGTCATCAGTTAACTTCTTTTTCTTTTTTATTTTCCCAAAGTCTCAAAAAATAGACAACTATTCTTGCTAATATGTTTGAGTTCTCTGTGGATTCTGGTTACTAAACCTTGTTCGGAGGTTTCACCTGCAAATATTTTCTCCTATTTTGAGGGCTGTCTGCTTGCTATACTTACTATGTTCTTGGCTGTGCAGAAGATTTTCAGTTTGATCAGGTCCCAGTAGTGAATTTTTGATACTGCTTCAATTGCCTGGGGAGTCCTCCTCATTAAATATTCACTGAGGCCGATTCCTTCAAGAGTTTTCCCTGCTTTTTCTTCTAGTATTTTTATAGTTTCATGTCTTAAGTTTAAAGATTTTACCCAGTGAGAGTCTATCTTAGTTAATGGTGAAAGGTGTTGGTTCAATTTCAATCTTCTACAGGTTGCCAGCCTGTTTCTTAGGGTAGGCAAAGGAATGGAAGAGAAACTTCTCTAAAGAAGACAGATGCACGGACTACAGACACATGAAAAAATGCTCATCATCCTTAATCATCAGAGAAATGCAACTCAAAACTACTTTGAGATATCACCTAACTCCAGTAAGAGTAGCCCACATAACAAAATCCCCAAACCAGAGATGTTGGCGTGGATGTGGAGAAAGGGCACACTTCTACACTGCTGGTGTGAATGCCCACTAATACGTTCCTTTTGGAAGGATGTTTGGAAAATACTTAGAGACCTAAAAATAGAGATGCCATTCGATTTTATAATTCCTTTACTAGGTAAATGCCTAGAAGACCAAAAATCACAATATAACAAAGACATCTGTACCAGAATATTTATTGCAGCTCAATTCATAATTGCTAAGCCATGGAAGAAGCCCAAGTGCCCGTCAACCCACGAATGGACTAGCTAATTGTGGCACATGTATACCATGGAATGTTATGCAACCTTAAAGAAAGATGGAAAGAGCTGGAACATATTCTTCTTAGCAAAGTATCTGAAGAATGGAAGAAAAAGTACCCAATGTACTCAGCCCTACTGTGAAGGTAATTTATAGCTTTCATATGAAGGCTATAACCCACCTATAGCACAAGAATATGGGGAATGGGCCATGAGAGGGTCAGGGAGGAGAGAAGTCAGGGTGGAGGGAGGGTAATGGGTGGGGCCACACCTACGTTGCTTATTAAAATGGGTACAGGCAAAACCTACTAAATGCAGAATACAAATTTCTACGTACAATAACTAAGAAAATGCCATGAAGTCTACTTTGAACAGTTTGATGAGAATATTTTTGATTGTATATGAAACCAGCACATTGTACCCCTTGGTTGCACAAATGCACACAGCTATGATTTAACAATAAAAAAAAAGAAGGAAAATAAGTATAGAAGTAACATTTCTTAAACTGATAGAGGCCAACTGCTGCAAACCCACAGCCAATATCATAGTGAATGGAGTAAAATTGAAATCATTTCCACTCAGATCAGGAACCAGACAAGGATGCCTACTGTCTCCACTACTTTTTAACATTGTAATGGAAGTTTTAGCCACCACAATCAGGCAAGAGAAGACAGTCAAGGGGATCCAAATAGGACCAGAAGAGATCAAATTGTCACTCTTCACAGGCGATATGGTTATATATCCAGAAAAACCAAGGGAATCAACTACAAAACTCCTAGAAGTGATCAAGGCATATAGTAATGTTTCAGGATACAAAATTAACACTCATAAATCTGTAGCCTTTATATATACCAACAATAGTCAAGGGGAAAAAATAGTCAAGGACTTCATTCCCTTTACAATTGTCCCAAAGAAGATGAATTATCTGGGAGTGTATCCAACTAAGGACATGAAATATCTCTATAAAGAAAACTATGAAACTCTGAGAAAAGAAATAGCTGAAGATGTTAACAAATTGAAACATGTATCATGCTCGTGGTTGAGAAGAATCGACGTTGTTAAAATGTCTGTACTACCTAAAGCAATCTACAGATTTAACGCAATCTCTATTAAAGCACCTCTGTCATATTTTAAAGACCTGGAAAAATTAGTACTTTGTTTTATATGGAAACAGAAAAAAACTCAAATAGCCAAGACATAACTCAGAAATAAAAACAAATTTGGAGGTACCACGCTTCCAGACTTCAAACTATACTATAAATCGATAGTGATCAAAACAGTATGGTACTGGTACAAAAATAGAGAGGTAGATGTGTACTCAGCCCTACTATGAAGCTAAATTATAGCTATCACATGAAGGCTATAACCCAACTAAAGCACAAGACTATGAGGAAAGGGCCAAGGAAGGGGAAGGGAGGGGGCAGATTATGGTGGAGGTAGAGTAATGGGTGGGGCCACACCTACCGTGCATCTTAGAATGAGTACAGGCCAAACTTACTAAAGGTAGAATACAAATGTCTACATACAATAACCATGAAAATGCCATGAAGGCTACGTTGAATAATTAGATTAGAATATTTCAATTGTATATGAAACTAGCACATTGTACCCCTTGATTGCACTAATGTACACAGCTATGATTTAACAATAAAAAAATAAAAAATAAATAAATAAAAGGCAAAAAAAAGAGGTAAACCCAGACACTTATTGTCATTTGATTTTCGATAAGCCTATTAAAAATATAAATTTTGGGAAAGATTCCTTATTCAATAAATGGTGCTGAATGAATTGGCTGGAAACTTGTAGAGGACTGAAACTGGACCCACATCTTTCTCCTCTAATAAAAATTGACTATTACTGGTTAAAAGACTCATACTTAAGACATGAAACTATTAATATTCTTAGAGAAAGAGGGTGTCTTCCTCATGAAGTATTCTCCCAGGCCAAGTTTTTCAAGCATTTCCCTTGCACTTTCTCTAAAAATATTAATAGTTTCATGTCTTAAGTATGAGTCTTTTAACCAGTAATAGTCAATTTTTATTAGAGGAGAAAGATAAAACTTGGCCTGGGAGAATACTTCATGAGGAAGACACCCCGGGCAATTGAAGCACCATCAAAAATACATTACTGGGATCTGATCAAATTAAAAAGCTTCTGCACTGCCAAGAACACACTAAGTAAAGCCCTCAGATAGACAGCCCTCAGAATGGGAGAGGATTTTTGCAAGTTATACTACCAACAAAGGTCTAAGAACCAAAATCCACAGAGAACTCAAACTTCTTACTAAGCAAAAAACAAGTGATCCCATTTCATTGTGGGCAAGAAACGTGAACAGAAGCTTCTCTGAAGAAGACAGACACATTTCCTACAGACACATGAAAAAATGCTCATCATCTTTAATCATCATAGAAATGCAAACCAAAACTACTCTGAGAAACCATTTAACTCCAGTAGGACTAGCCCACATCACAAAATCCCAAAACAACAGATGTTGGTGTGGATGTGGAGAAAAGGGAAGACTTCTGCACTGCTGGTGGGAATGCAAATTAGTATTTTCGTTTTGGAAGGAAGTTTGGAGAACACTCAGGGATCTAAACGTAGACCTGCCATTTGTCCTACAATTCCTCTTCTAGGTGTATATCCAAAGGACCAAAAATCTTTTGGCAATAAAGATATTTGCACCAGATTGTTCATTGCAGATCAATTCATAATTGCCAACTCATGGAAGAAGCCCAAGTGCCCATGGACCCATGAATGGATTAATAAATTGTGGTATATGTATACCATGGAGTACTAGCTGCAGTAAAAAAAAAAAAAAAAATGGAGACTTTACCTCTTTTATGCTTACATGGTTGGAGCTGGAAAATATTCTTCTTAGTAAAGTATCTCAGGAATGAAAATAAAAGTATCTAATATACTCAGTACTACTGTGAAACCAATTTATAATCACTCACACATGCAAATGAAAAATGAAACACAACTTTAGCCTAGGATGAAGGAGGAAAGGGGAGAGTGAGGGGAGGGAAGGGGGTGGGAGGGATAGTAGGGGGACCACACCTATGGAGCACATTGCAAGTACAAGTTGGATCTATTATGTGTTTACCACAAATGTCCTTATAATATAATAGGGTAAATGAGGTGAAATCTATGTTGATTAATACGATGTAAGCACTGCAATTTGTACAAATAATGAACACATTGAAAATGGCATTAATGTATTTATGATCTATGTACAAAACAATAAAAAAAGAAAGAAAAAAATCATACATTATGATCAAATAAGATTCATCTTACAGTAATTTTTTGAGTGGTGAGAAGTATGGATTCTTTTTTATTCTTCTGCATATGGCTATACAAATACAATTTTACCTGCACCTTTTATTGAAAATGGAGAGATTCCCCCAATGTATGTTGTTGCCTGCTTTGTCAAAGATAAGGTGGCTATATGTGGATGGTTTACTGTATGGGTATTTTGTCTTGTTTCATCAGCCTGTGTCTCCATTTTTGTGTCAATACCATGCTGTCTTGGTTACTATAGCCTTGTAGTGTAGTTTGAAGGTGGTAATGTGATGCCTCCAAATTTGTAAAAGAAGCATTATATCAAAAAATACCTGTATTCAAATGTTCTTTGCAACACAATTCACAATTACAAAGATGGGGAATCAACCAAATGCGCATCAATTCATGAGTAGATTAATAAAACATGGTACACGTATTCCATAGAATACTAAACCACAAACAATGACTTAATGCCTTTTCAACAATCTGTATATAACTAGGGACCATTAGAACTAGGGACGATTATCCTCAGTGAAGTATCTAAAGAATGAAAACACGAATACAACATGTACTTACTACTAAATTGGAATTAAATTGATGGGCACACATGTGAAGTAAACCTCAATAGAAATGAAGCAGGGGGTTACAGGGGGGAGAGGAAGCAGAAACCTATCTAACAGGTAGAGCGAACACTCTCTGGGTGAAAGACATACTTCCAATGATGACTGAAAGATTACAAAAAGAAATCTACATAACCAAAATATTTGTACCCCCATAATACTTTTAGATAAATAAATAAGTATATAAATAAATAAATGAAAGGATAGAAGATGGCATCTTTTGTGTGTCTTTTTATTTCTCAATTTCTGACAGTGAAATGGGGTGAAAATTCATTCAATACCAAGAGGAAAGGGGAATGACAAAGTTAAGAATGGCCCTTTTTGAAATTTTGAAAAATTCTGTTTGACTCACTCAAAGAGAAATAAAGAAGATTCTCCAAACAATTTAAATAACAATTATAATTATATCTCACAATTATGTGATAATACTCAAATGTAATGCTAAAATTAATAACAAAATATTTTTCTGGCTCTAATCATAACAAAGTAAAGTGATAAAATCAATGAAAAGAAAAAATTTCTTTTTGTAGACTAAAGTAGTAGCAATTATCCTTTCTATTAAACTTTTCATCAAGGTTAAAAAACAAAGGAAGAAGTGTGAAGCTAATGAGATAGAAGTATCTAAATACCTCTGTGATTTTGCAACTGATAACAGTGATGATGATGGATTAATTCAAAAAAGAAAGGCTGGAGAAACCTACAATCAGCAGTTTTCCAGGAAGGAGAATGAAAAGTGGGACAGGTGAGCCTGTAGTGGTGTTTCATAGTAGATAATTATTACTGTACAAGAAAACTAATTTTAATTTGGACTAACATTCACAATTAACAAGTTGTATACTTAACCTAAGGATTTTCAGCCTTTGCCTGCTATAAGAACAATGCAAATTTACAAACAATGGGATATCGTTGTTTTCAGTCATGCTGACATTTTTTTTTTAACAAAAACAGTGCTGAGAAATGTGCAGAAAAGTTATTGTCATGCACTATTTGTTGATAAAACCAGTAAATCCTTTTGACAGGTGATTTAGCAATGGGCATCAAATTTCAAATATGTCATTCATTGAATGTAAGAGGTCCAGTTCTGCAGCTAGATCCTACAGGAAAATATGACCCATCTAAACACACAGACGTGTTAAGAACATTTGTTATCTGTGATATATACTTAAAATAAACCAATATTTATGTATCTAATATGTAATATGTGTTAAGATACATAGTATTTATGTATGTTAAGGACATTTATATAACTATGTTATCTATATATGTGTATTACAGAAGTTTATTATAACATTGTCATATCAAAAGTTGGAGATAGTCTAAATATGTGTCAGTAAGGAAATACTTAAAATACCACACCCATAAAGTAATGTTGCATACAACGATTTTCTAAAATGAAGTGAATCTGTAGTATACTAATCATTTCCCAATGAAAGTATGCTTAAAGTATTTAGTTTAGTGATACATACAACCAAATTTTGATAGAATTGCTTAAATATCTGCTGAGTTGCAAAAGGCAGCTACATGTTGTATTGGCATTCTAGCTTATAACCAAGAAGGTTGGAGGTTATTATATTTTTGGTTTTGTTCTCAATACATGAGTACTCAACTATTGGAACATCAAATTAGTCTGAATATCAGCAAATGATTGCACATGGCACTCATTTTCCATATATACATTTCAATAAGGTGTAAAAATGATTACATCAAAGGTTGTTTAATCTAATAAAATTAGCCTTGGCCTAATTTTCCTTTAAAAAGCGAGAGAGTAAATATGAGAGTAAATATGTTTTAGACTTTGTGGGCCATATGGTTTTTGTTATAGTCCAAAATCTGTCATAGAAAGTGAAGGAACCAGCATGCCTGTGATCCAATAAAACTTTGCTGACAAAAGCAGGCAGTGGGCTGAGCTTGGCTCACATGTGCTAATTTACTGACACTTGTGGTAAAACCCAGTACTACTAATGCAGCAAGTCTTCTTTTAAAAGATTATGCATTTCAATATGAACCACATCACATTATTCAACAGATCTCATGTTACATTATTTACACAATAAGATTGTTTTTGCAATTTTTCCCCTTTTATTTCCATTATGGAATTCAAAATTTTAACATAAATATTTACTTTGTATAGTGAATGAGTATAAAATATCCTAAATTTGGATGGTTTTTATCACGCAATACATACTTCCCTTGAAATTTTAGTCATTCTTTGGTCTTTATTTGTATACATGGGCAAAATGATAATCAGGTCTTTTCCAGTTTCTTTTTTTTTCTTTTTAATTTCATGTTAATGTGAGGGTATAAACAACTAGATTACGTTATTTTCATTAGTTAGGTAGAGTCCTTCTTGTAGTTGTGTCTCACACCCAAGAGGTGTTCCATGTAACTTTAAAACCTGCTTATTAGGTGGGAGCACACCAATCTCCCTCTAACCTTCTTTTGCCCATTCCCTTGTTCCCCTTCCTCCTAACTTGAACTGAAATGAGATTTTCTCTTATGTGGACATGTATTAGGTTGTCTATTGGCTTTATATTACCATTGAGTATGATGGATATTTGTGTTTCTATTTTCTGATGCTTTGCTAAAGAATGCATTTCACCTCCATCCAGGTTAATATCAAAGATGTAAACTCTCCGTTTTTAAAATGACTAAGAAGTATGGTGTACACATGGCACAGTTTTTTGATCCATTTTTGAGTTGATGGGCATTCAGGTTGTTTCAAAATCTTGGCAAATGTAAACTGAGCTGCAATAAACAATCTAGTGAAAATGTCTTTATTAAAAAATATTTTTTTCTGAGTAGTTCCATCTCTATTAATGGGATTGCAGGATCAAATAAAAGTTCGATTTGAGTTCTCTGCGGATTCTCCATACTTTTTTCTAAAGTGGCTGCATTAGTTTGTAGTCCCTGCAAGGGTGTAAAAGTGTTCCCCATTACCAACATCAGCAATTTTGGGACTTTGTGATGTGGGCTATTCTCACTGGAGTTGGATGATATCTAGGGTGGTTTTGATTTGCATTTCTCTGTTGATCAGGGAAGATGAGTAATTTTTTATTTGTTTGTTAGCCACTCATCTGCTTCCTCAGAGAAGGTTCTGTTCATATCACTTGACCAGTAGTAGATGGATTTTTTTTTGCTCTATTGATGTTGATTTAATTTGAGTTCTCTGTAGATTCTAATTATAAAAACTTTATCAGATCCATAACATGTAAACCCATTCTGAAGGTTGTCTATTTGTTTTACCTGTTGTGTCCTTAGCTGGACAGAAGTTTTTCAGCTTAATTAAGTCCCATTTGCTCATTTTACTTGTTGTTGTGATTGCTACTGAGGTCTTTGTCATAAAATCTTTCCTGAGTCCAACATCATCAAGAACTTTTCCCACACTTTCTTCTAAGATTCTTATCATTTCATGTCTTAGATTTAAATCTTTTATCCATCTTAAGTCAATTATTTTAAGGGGTGAAAGGTATTGGTTGAGTTTCAGTCTACTACAAGAAATTATGTCTAGAAATTTGGCAAAGTGGAGGAAATGGACCAATAGCTGCAATCATGAGATCTTCCTAGACTTAACCAGAAATAGATCTCCTGAAAAGGCATATATCAAATGTTGAGAGTGCAGAAACAATAAAAAAGGTTATAGCACCAACAGCAGCAACAGAAGCCCAGGACCAGATGGCTTCACAACAGAATTCTATCACACCTTCAAAGATGAACTTCTACCTATACTGCAGAACCTGTTTCAAAATATTGATAAGGCTGGAGCCTTCCCAAACATATTCTATAAACCAAATATCACTTTTGTTTTGATTCCAAAACCAGGAAGGGACTTAACAAACAAGAACTTCAGACCAATTTAACTAATGAGTATAGAGGGAAAAATACTCCACAAAATCTTAGCTAATAGATTACAGTTACTCATTTCAAAAAAATTATGCATTACCATCAAGTATATTTCATCCAAGAGATGTAGGTTGTTTTAACATATGTAAATTCATAAATGTAATACATCCTATCCATAAAAACAAAGTCTATATGATGCTCTCAAAAGAGGCAGAAAAAGCATTTGTTATAATTCAGAATTCTATACTAACAAGAACATTTAAAAAAAATAGGCAAATTTGTATATTTCTTAAGATGATTGAAGTCATCTGTCCACAGTTAACATCATGCAGAATGGTGTAAAATTGAAAGCTTTTCCAAAGAGAACTGGAACCAGACAAGGATGCACACTCTCACCACTATTATTCAACATGGTTCTAGCCAATACAATTAGGCAAGAGAATTATATACAGTGCATCCAAATTGCTTCAGAGGAGATCAAACTCTCCCTCTTTCCTGATGATATAATCTTATACTTAGAAAACCCAAGAGACTCAACCACAAACTCCTGGAAGTTATCAGGAAATACAGTAATGTCTCAGGGTATAAAGTCAATTTCCAAAGATCTTGTATATGCCAGTAACAACTAAGCTGTTCAGCTTCTCTTGATTTGAGAAGCAAATCAAGGACATAATTCCCTTCAGAGTATCTTCAAAGAAAATTAAATACTTAAGAATATACCTAACAAAAGAGCTGAACTATCTTTTCACAAAGAATTATGAAACCCCAGGAAACAAAATTGCAGAAAATACTAACAAATTGCAGAGCATACCATGCTCTTTGCTGGGAAGAATCAACATTGCCAAAATGCCTATTCTACACAAAGTAATCTACAAATTTAAGGCAATGGGGATTAAAATACTGACATCATATTTTGAAGAACTGGAAATAATAGTACTTCATTTTTTATGGAACCAGAAAACAAGCAATATAGGTAAGGCTATTCTTAGTAATAAAAACAAAGTCAGAAGCATCACCCTACCAGACTTTGGGCTGTATTATAAGTCTGCCGTAAACAAAACACCATGGCATTGACACACATAGACATATGGAACCAAATTTAAAACCAAGAGATCAAACCAATCTCCTCTTGCCATCTGATCTTTGATAAACCAAACAAAAATATACAGTGTGGAAAATAATTAATTTTCAAAAAATGGTGCTGGGAAAACTACATAACCACATGAAAAGACTGAAACTTTCCCCACAAATTTAACCCATTATAAAACTTGTCTCAAGATAGATGAGAGACATCAAACTAAGACACAAAACAATAAAAATCTTGGAAGAAAGCATAGGGGGAAACTCTTGATGATGTTGAGCTAGGGAAAAATTTTATGACAAAGACTTCAGACCCATCATAACAGCAACAAAAATTAACAAATGGACTTAATTAAGCTGAAAAGCTTCTGCATCACTAAGGACACAACAAGGAAAGCAAGAAGATAATCTTCAGAATGGTAAAAGATATTTGCCAGGGTATGAATCTGACAAAGGAATGATAACTAGAATCTACAGAGAACTCAAGTTAATCAACAGAACAGAGTAAACAATCCAATCTACCTCGGGGCAAGAGATACAAACAGAACCTTCTCTGACAAAGACAGACAAGTGGCTAAGAAATATCTGAAAAATGCTCATCTTCCCTGATCATCAGAAAAATGTAAATCATAACTACCCTGAGATACCACCTAACCCCAATGAGAATAGCACACATCACAAAGTCTTAAATCTGCAGATGCTGGTGTGGATATGGAGAGAAGGGAACACTTTTACACTGCTGGTGGTACTGAAAACCAATACAACCTTTTTGGAAGGAAGTATGGAGAATCTTCTAAGAACTCAAACTAGCCCTCCCATTTGATCCTGCATTTCCACGGTGAGGCATCTAGCCACATGGAAAAAAATCGTACTAAATATTTGCACTGGACATTTGCAGCTCAATTTACAATTGCCAAACTGTGGAAACCACCTAAATGCCCACCAACCGAGGAATGGATTAATAAGCTGTAGTTTCTGTATACCATGAAATACTATTGTGCCATTAAAAAAGATGGAGATTTTACATCTTTTTAACTAACCTGTATGGAGGTGGAACACATTCCTCTTCATAAAGCATCAGAAGAGTGGAGAAGAAAGAACGCAGTGTACTCAATTCTAATAAGAAGGCTGTAAGTGGTCTAATAGAAGGTGGGGGGTAGGGAAATGAAGGATGGGGAGAGGGGCGGAGGGAGTAGGGTAAGGGGTCACAGTGTATGGCACACCTCTTGGGGGTGGGACACAATTACAAGAGGGAGTTTACCTAACAGCTGCAATCGGTGTAACCTAATTCATTGTACCCTTAATAAATTTCAAACAATAAAAATAAATAAAATAAATACATAAATAAATGAATAATAAAATTGAAGATAGAACAAGGTGCTTTTATAAGATTGCTCAATGCTAATCCCATGAAGCCCAAGGATGGCTCAGAGAAGGTGTCCATAGCTATGGATCATCCCCAGAATCTCTTAATTATGGGTGAAGCTCTTGATCTTGAAACCTATAAATCAAAGAAAAAGAATGGAGAACCTCATGCACAATTGGTTAATTTGTGAAACTCTGAATACTTGAGTGTCACATCCAGGCTCAGTACTGGAAACTCAGTGCACAACAGGCTGACCTGCAGTCCACCTTATCCAGAGGATAAATTCCAAAGAAGTTTGTCTGCAAAGTCACCAGCCTAGAAGAATTTTTATGTCAAGATGGTTTTTACCACTGAGGAGTTTTTCTGCATCCTATGTGGCCTGAGTTGCAGCAGCTGTTGTGCCTAGGAAGATGATTCAAACCACTCTGAGCAATCTGGTTGTCAAAGGTGCAGACTTGATCATTCAGGAAACAAAACAAATACTCAGAATGCCCCAGAAGAGCTTGTCTTGCTCTGAGGAGTTCAAAGAATTGAGGGATCTGCCACTGAGTGGAGCCAGAAGCCTGTAGCATTTAGTCAAGACCATGACTACAGGGATTATGGGAAGCCCCAAACCTGCCATGCAGTCTGTATCAGCATCGGCCCTCTTAAAACAACAGAAGCAGGGCGGCACCTGTGGCTCAGTGAATAAGGCACTGGCCCCATATACTGAGGGTGACTGGTTCAAACCCTGCCCCGGCCAAACTGCAACCAAAAAATAGCCGGGTGTTGTGGCGGGTGCCTGTAGTCCTAGCTACTCGGGAGGCTGAGGCAAGAGAATCGCTTAAGCCCAGGAGTTGGAGGCTGCTGTGAGCTGTGTGAGGCCATGGCACTCTACCGAGGGCCGTAAAGTGAGACTCTGTCTCTACAAAAAAAAAAAAAAAAACAGAAGCAGCAGATGTTGGAGATGAGGGAAAGGAAATCAGAAGCTTTTTGGAGACAATTTCTCCAAGGCTCAATTGAAGTCAAGAGCCTGGCTCTGCCATCCTCATCTTAATAGCCCACTGCCCAATCTGCATAGATGGGGACTGAATTCCCCAGGCTGGAAGGAAGTCTGACCATGTGGATGACCAAGATTGGGTGTGGCAACTCAAAAGGAGATGACGTTCTCTTTTCTGATGAGTCACAACCACCAAAACCAAAACTGAGTGCTTTAGCAGAAACGAAAAACTTGGCTGCTATCACCAAATTAAGAGCAAAGTCCAGGTTCTTACAGAAACACACCAAAACAGCCTCTAAATGATAGAAAAGGATTCCCAGGATACCCTGGAGTGATGAAATTTGTAGAAAAGAACACCATGTTTTCTTCCCAAGCTGAGGATGAATTGGAGCCTGCCATGAAGAAAAGGAGAGAGCAGTTTGCCTGACTGGTATCTGAGTAATTTCAGGAAATTCTAAAAGTAAAGTCAAAGTGCACAGGTGTCCTGAAAGAGGCTGAGGCTGAGCTGCATAAATGCTATTTTGAGGCACTGGTGAAAAAAGAACAAATGGAAGAAAAGATGAGAAACATCAGAGAAGTGAAGTGTCTGGTCGTGACATGCAAGGTGAGTACCTACTCCCATCTCCATGTGCTGGAGACCTGTGTCAATGAGCAGCACGACCTCCACTGGCTCAATGGCATGAAAAAGTTTTTCAAGTGTCCCTGTGGGGACAGACTCCCACACAAGCACTGCATTAATCATGGCCTCTAAAAAAAAGGGAGGGAATGCTAAAAGAAAACTCTGGTCCATAGATCAGAGGAGAAATTTTGTTACCAAGAGGAGAACACACCAAATTTCTAAATAGCCTCAAATAACCCTAAAGTCATTTGCCTCAATCTTTTTTTTCTTCATGTGGCTCTGGAAAGGCCTAGGATGGACTCCGGATGGCCTTTGTTTCTGACTGACACCAGCAAAAACCCATGCTGGTTAAGACCATAAGCCTTGTCTGCTTATTTCTGCAGTTGTGTGGGCTTGACACCAAATTTAACATTGATGTTTAAGTGGAAAACCAGAATATTGTCTTCCCTGTTCTCACTACAGTATTGTGGCAACATTACAGCTTTCACAGAAATTTTTGGCCCCAAACGGGAAGGTAAACCAAGAGGTGTGTTTCTGTACCTCTTGGTTATACACTCCTTTATCTCAGTGAAGTTCTAATGTTACATGGAGATAAAAATTTACATAGTATAATGGCATTAACAATAGCATCATTGTGATTTTATGAGATACTCTAAATTATTAGAGGTATAACCTTTATAGCCTAGACAAGGGAAGATTTTGATTATGTACAATAGAAAAATAAATGATAGACAGTTTATTTCAGATAACACTTTTTTGTATTATAAATTTATAAAGCTTGAAAACCACGTTTCTTTGTACCAATAGTGTCATGGACGTGTATTGTGTGCTCAATAAGTATTTGTTGAGTACATGAATAAACAGTTGAATAGATAAATTAGTGCTGATGATGAATTTTCTTAGAAAAATTTTTCTTAGAAAAGTTTCTTAGAAAAATAAGTTTTGAACTTGTTGAAAGTAGGTTTCTCTAATTGCCTAGATACAACAATATGAAGGCTTTTAGTTTTTAAAAAATATGTGAGATTTAGAAAATTTTATTTATAATTATGGCCATAAATAGAATGATTATATGGATTTATCTACTATCCTATCATTTAAGAGCAGTTGACAATAAATTTGATTTTCACAACAGGCTATGAAGCTCATGTGTTGGAGCCAGAATTCTGGGGTTTGAATGTGTGGTCTGTACTGACCATCTGTATGTGGTGGGCAAATTACTTGGTGTTCTGAGCCTAGTCTCCTCCTTTATAAAACCATACAGGATGATAACATCTCTAAAACAGTAGCTACATCACAAAGCTCTTGTAAGGATTCACATTAATTAAATACATGTATAGTGTTTTAAGTACTACATAGTAAGGACATAGTAAGTTGTGAAAATACAGATGAAAAACATTATTATTATTGTTCTTTTTTAAAGACAGAGTCTCACTTTGTAACACTTGGTAGAATGCTATGGTGTCACAGCTCACAGCAACCTCAAACTATTGGGCTTATGCGATTCTCTTGCCTCAGCTTCCCAAGTAGCTGGGACTACAGGCCCTGACCACAATGCCTGGCTATTTTTAGTGACAGTGTCTCACTCTCGCTAAGGCTAGTCTTGTACTCATGAGTTTAGGCAGTTCACTGCCTCTGTTTCTCAGAGTCCTGGGATTACAGGTGTGAGCCACTGCTTCTGGTCTTGAATTTAACATTATTAATATTATTACAAAAAGAATTTCCCTCATATAAGTATGTTAGAAAAATAATGCAAATAAGTCTTAGTGCCTATAAATGACCGTGTTTATTAAAAAGGAGAGTGACAAACACCTGGTATATTTCTATCAAATAATGCAAGTATGATTGTCCTTTCTCTTTTTCAGAAAGCTTGATCTAAATGTAATTCTTTGTTAGGATGTTATGTAGTAAGTTTTCTTCGTCTCTTAATGTTACTGTTTATACTTCAATCCCTCTTGTAGAAAATGATTGATTTTACATTATGTATTAAAAACCCTAAAAACTCTATAAGTAGGAGAAATAAATGACAAATGCAGATATTTTATTAAACAGCAATTGTTTTAGATATTTTGCATTTGTATATTTCCTATTTGCTAAAAGGAATTATTTGTGTTTTTTAGGCCTACAAAGAGAACATCTAAAAACAAGAACAAGGTATTACTAAAAAATCATCAAACATGTCATTATTTGAAAATATAAAGTTAAAGTAAAAAACAGAGTCTTTTGCTATAAAGACATTTCCTTTAAAAACTGATTAAGGAACCATAGCCATAGGTAAAAGTGTCATCCTTTTAGCACACATCAGTACTTTACAAAATATCTGTGGTTTTGCTCATATAAAAAATAGATAATTTTTTTTCATTCCTGAGATACTTTATGAAGAAGAGTATTTTCCATCTCCATCCATGTAAACATAAAAGAGGTAAAGTGGTAGAAATAATCAACACATTGAATCCCGAAATGGCATAAATGTGTTTATGATCTATGTACAAATGAATTAATAAAAAAAAAAAGAAAGAAAAGGAAAGAAAATGGATAACTATCACTTCTGTACATTTAGACTATGCTGTAAACATTTGGGGTACATTTTGAAGCACTGTTCTTTATTTTATAGGTGAAAAAACAAATACACACTATGGATGACCATGATGACATAACCTGTTCATCTGAGGGAGACTCAGAGGATTATGAGTTGCCTTCTGTTAATTATAAGAATTTGACATTTCTTGCTAAACAACATGGAAAGCACTATAAAGGTAGGACCATTGGATGAGTGTAAGGCCTTTTTATGTGTCCTACAGTAGCATATGCATTGCTTAGCACTGCACCATTGAGCACAGAAGTGTTATGGTGACATTAATCTCAGAAATGTGCTTTATGTTTATATACAATGAGAACTAGGGTATGTTGTGAACTCTCAGTCAAAGAGCTCTGACAATCCCACTGTACTTCTCTCAGTGTGAATGACACCCCCGGTGTGTTGCTGACCCTACTTCTCTCTTACGCTTTCCCAAGATCAGGTTGCCATTATCTCCCACTCGGAATGCTAGGGTAACCTTGGAACTGCTTTCCTCACAACCCCATCTCCTGAGGCCATGCTCTACTCTGCAACCATTATATATATCATCAAGCCTCTGTGAGTTGACCTCCCAAGGGACTATAACGAACTGGTCAACACATGGAGATGGCCAACATAAGGAACTAGGCCTACTGTACAGATATGTATGTGTGGTGCATGTGTGGTCAACTTGAGGTCAAATTGAGGTGGTCAGTGCAGGGCGGTGGTCAACTATGGAGGGTCTACTGTACTTTTAAAAATGAGGATCCCATTGTGTTAAAAATCCTTGTTGAAAATACATTTACCACTTCTCATTATTATAAGATTAGAGATCTCAACTCTAGCATTATCCTGCTAGAGTTGTGTCTGGCTGTTCTTTCCTGTGTGTTTCGGTCACTATCTTAGGTGTTTGTTCCTGCTTTCAGTGGCTTTAGAGAGGCGTAATTAGTATATGATCAACTGTGCACATTTCTAATGTACAATATCATAAGTTTTGAAACATACAAGTGAACCCATGGCCATAATAAGAGAGTTAACATATTCATCACCCACAGCACTCTCCTCCTGGCGTTTTGCATTCCCTTATTTTAGAACCTGCTAAGTTACTTTCCATAGTATTCATAGTATTTGTATCATTTTCCATTCCTGACAGCAGTCCATGACAGTTCCATTCTCTGCATCTTCACACTCAGTATATCATTGTTTTTAATTTTAGACATTCTGATGTGTATGCATTGTGCATACTATTTTGGTTTCAATACACAGCATCCTAATGACTCATAATGTTGAGCATCCTCCCATGTGCATATTTGCCATCTGTACATCTTCGATGAGCTATCTTTGCAAATTTCTTGCCATTTAAAAAATTAGACTGTTCTTCTCTTTGTTGAGTTTTAAGTGTTCTTTATATATTCTGGATACAGTTTCTTTACTAGCTTTGTTTTTTGCAAGGAATCTTTCCTGGTTTGCATTACAAAGAATGTTTCCAAACATTCCAAAAACTGTTTCCCAGTTTTCATTTTTTAATAGTATTCCAATGAATTCTGTTTTATCTGTTTGTTTAATTATGGCATCTCCACATCCCTCTCTCTCCAGACACCACTCTCTCTCTGCAGCCCCCTGCTTCCTCAGTAGTCACTGTCTGTGATGCCATCCAGAGGTCTACACAAAGCCTGGGGCTCTCTGGGAATTCACCAAACACTCTGAGCTCTGCAGTGGGTAGACTTTCAGGCAGCCAGGCTCTGGGCAAAGGGTTAACTGTGCATTCAGAGTTTTGGGGAAAATATTTGATTGCATTTATGACCAGTAGGATGGCACCTAAGCTCATAGGTGGGACCTCCCTGGAAGAGGAAGTACATTAAGGGAAAAGGATTAGGTGGCATGATTCAGGTTGGTCAAATGATACAATTTCTGGAGAGGGTGCATGGGTGGCAAGGGCCTACGTATTATGGGGTGAAGCGGTAGAATGGTTCTGGGCGAGTGAATTTGAACAGTCCCTGCCCTGAGTCTCCAAGGCAGCTACTGCTGCTGCCACAGATAGTGGGAGCCCAGAGAGCTGCTGGGTTTGTGCCTGATTAACTTTCTAGCAGGAGAATGCTCATGGAGGTGGTCACTGCCAAAGTGAAAGGTTTGCTTCCAGAGGAGATAATGGACACTGGTATAACTTCAGTTGGTGACCATAGTATTGAAGCTGGGGAAGACCTAATTCCCATAGAGACAGAAGTGGAAGAAATTGTCAACATAAATTTTACTGGTGGCTCTACAGCCATGCCTATTTCCACGGAACCAATCACAGTGGACAGTAAGCACATTAACCAAGTTACAGCGAATGCCATAATTCCTAAGGCAGATTGTAACACCACAGTGAAACCAGCTTTTCCAAGTGGCATTCACAAATTTGGTGCTCAGACTCCTATGACTATATCAGTCCATCATATTATGTTAAACAAAGTATCACAGACAGCTGATGTTAAACTGTTAGTCAGAAACTTAAACCAGATGAACAGAAGTTAATTTTAATCACTTTGGTTAAGTCTCGTTCTAGCACTACTCCATAGCCAACTACCACAGACTCAGAAAGTTACAACTGAGGCCCAATCATGAGATACTAAGTTACCACTGTAGCAAATTAAAATAGTTAATTATGGGAAGAAGGCCAGAGGTGAAACCTGTCATTGGAGTCTCAGCACTGACCCCAGGAAGTTAACAGATGACATGTAACACATGTCCTTGGTGTTATAGACCAAACAGTAAAAAACACTACAGATTGCTAAGAAGCCTCAAATACCAACCTCTGGTTTGGTAATCAAGAAGCTGATTTTTGCAAAACCAAGCAATAGGAAAGCAGTTACAGGACAGACAACTCAAGTATCACCTCCAGTCATTGCAGGTAGGGTTCTTTCACAGTCTATTCCCAGAACTCCATCAAAGACCACAACAATATCTGAAAGTGGTTTTATTGGATCGCCTTTAAATTATACAACACAGACACTAAAGAAAATAGCCATATCTCCTTTGAAATCACCAAATAAGGCAGTGGAATCAACTGTGCAGACCATCACTGTTAGGGGAGTAAGCACATCAAAGTTTAAAGCAATTACACCTCTGGAAACTGCTCTCAATGTCCGGAAGATTCAGTTACCTGGAAACAAGTTTTATTATATCTGACTTCTTACTGCCTCACAACCAGTAGCTCACCCCAGCCAGTTAGTCAGAATCCCAGTACAAACACTCGACCTTTTCAGCAAGCAAAGCCATTGGTTGTGAATACTACCACAGTGCAGATGTCCGTTCCAATTATCTTGCCTTAGGTTGTCAAACAAGTTGCTCCCAACCAATCAATCCAACTTCACAAATCATAACTACCAGCCACCCACAGGACCGGCTCATCATGCCTGCCGCAACACTGCCACAGATTCAGCCCAACCTCACCAATGGACCACTAGGCCTTGTCCTGGCAGTGTCTTGGCCCCAACTCTGGGAACAGGGATTGTGGGCTATGCTGTGCTTCCAGCTCAGTACTTTACTCAGCTACAGTAGTCTTCATACGTGTCTATAGCAAGCTATTCTAATTTCGTTGGAATATTTGGTATCCAGATCCAGTCGAGGCTTCCATTCAAAGGCATAATCCCATCTGTGTCTTCCATTGGGCCTAGAAAGCCCTGTAAGTGTATAATATCACTGTGTTTGGCATTATATTCTGATTGCTTTGCAAATAGTGAATTTTACAACAACCGCAATTGTACTAGTTATTATAACAATTTGGAACATGAAAATGAAAGGCAAAAAGCAATAAAAGCATGCCTTGACAGAAATCCAGAAGGCTTCAAGCCTAAGATAGGGAAAGGAAAGGAGGGAGAATCAGATTGACATCATAGCAAAGGATGTAATTGCAAATGATCAGGCTGTCTTAAAAACTATTGTGAATGCTATGAGGCAAAAATAATGTGTTCCTCAATATCCAAATATAATGGGTGTAAAATTTTGAGAAAGCCCAGAAAGAAAGACATTGATGCACTTGGCAGAGGCAGCTGAAGTAAGAGTACAGCAACAAACAGCAGCAAAAACTAAGTTGTCTTCCCCAATTTCAGACTACTTTAGTAGGCCAAACCAACTTTGAATAGTGGATGAGGAAAATTGTTGTTTACAGTCGTGACTAAGGAAGTAGCTGAAGCCATGTGTGACTACCTTCTTGCCCAGACAGAGCAGGCAGACAAGAAGGGAAAATAAAAATCAGCAGCTGAAAGAGTAATAGGAACACATGTATAAGAGGGACTTTGCTTGACAAATGCAATTAGTGTAACCTGGATGTTTGTACGCTCAATGAATCCCCAAAAATAAAAAAAGAAAAGGATTTGGATGAGGTTTGATGAGCATCGTTAACTTAGCAGGAAAAGCAAAATATGACCCCTGTGCCATGAATTGCTAGCTCTTGTACAAAAGACTGATAAATGGTACAGTACAGAAAATTTAAGGTGCACTGACACTTGATGTTTTGGCAAATGGTTTAACAATTACTGTGTTTTAATTCACTTCTTGTTTTAAGAGACTTCAAATTATAACATTGAAAGGGAAGAGATTTAAAATGAGGAAATTAGTACATTTTAAATCTTAGTTAAATCTGCTTATGGCCTAAATTAAACTTTCCTTTCTTGTATTATATAGATTTTTCATTGGCTTAGGTTTTTAAACAGTTAGATGGTCTATCCTTCTGATTCTATTGACAAAGAATATTTATAAATTACTATAATTTACAATGTGTGGTGTCACATGATTTTTCTCGGTAGAGAAAGTCAAAGTACCAGTGGTTGTTAACCAGTCATCCTTTGAGTATAGATTTAGAGCGTATACAGACAGAATCTCTAACTTAAAAAATTCTTGAGAAACATTCAGATGGCCTTTTGTGTTTAGAAAGCACCATATTTTAAAGAAAAATCAAGTTTTAAGGTGGATTCTGGAATAATAATATCTTGTTGTTAATTTGGGAATGTCAGAACGGAACCCTCAGGCACACTCTTAAAATTAAGAGGGGGAGAGGGATAGGGTGAGTGGAGGGAGGGTCGTATAAATGTCTAAACACATAACTAAGAAAATGTGGTGAAGGCTATATTAACCAGTTTGATGAAAGTATTTCAGATTGTGTACAGAACCAGCACACTGTACCCCATAGTTGCATTAATGTACACAGCTATGATTCAATAAGAAAAAAATAAACATATAAAATATTAAGGGGGGCAGCACCTGTGCCTCATTGAGTAAAGTGCTGGCCCCATATACCGAGGGTGGCAGGTTCAATCCTGGCTCTGGCCAAACAGCAACAAAAAAATAGCCCGGCATTGTAATGGGCACTGGTAGTCCCAGCTACTCTGGAGGCTGAGGCAATAGAATCACCTAAGCCCAAGATCTTAAGATTGCTGTGAGCTGTGACACCACTGCACTCTACAGAGGGTGAAAAGTAAGACTCTTTCTCTAAAAAAAAAAAAAAAAAATTAAAAAAGACAGTAAATGATAAATGATACTTAGAGAATTAACAATGTGTTGCTATGATAAGGAATGGCCAACAAAGACTCCATTTTCTCTCAAAGAGGTGGCATGTATTTGAAATAATAAATTGTCAAAGTGTTTACTGGGTGCTTTGCAAATAAGAGGTGTGTATAAGAAGTAAACTTATCATGTAGTGATTATATAGAACCTCACATAATTATCAAGTATAAAATTTGGCCTAGATGAAGAAATAAAGAATAAGGAAGCTGTAAGAAATGAATTTGGAGAAGGATTTTTCATCTATACAAATATTTCTTTTTGTAAACTTTTGAACTAAGAAGTTTCAAATCAATACATGACTCTTACTTGATTTACTGAAATGGGCTTCCCAACAAAGCCTTCAAAATTATAATGGGAAAAATTCTTTTTATAACAGTAGTCAGGCATGTTGTCCATTGCTCTATTGGTTTGTTTTTATAATGGAAGTTTAATGTAGCATGATTTTACTCAGTTATTTGGGTAAGCGGAAGGTATGAGTATAATTACTCAAATAATCTAAATCATTTTCGGTAATTCAAACACTCTGAATTTAGGAGTGTATTGTAATGGGACTCTTGGTTTATAACAATAAAAAGACCATGTTGGAATTCAGTAATTTTGTTAGGTACCTTAATCCTCAGTAATTATTCATGTATGATTATTGCAGTTCCTAAAGGGACTCTATAGTGTTTCTGTATGTAGTGAGAATATACGTTCATATGAACGGGCCTGATATAGGCAGTAGAAACTAAGTGATCCAAAAGAGGATTCCATTATTCAATAAACAGAATCCTTCCTTTTGAAATTTGGATTTATAAAATTATAGGGCATTGACTTTAAGTATAGATAGTGCACACATTCTTAGCACCTCAATCTAGTATGTTTAATTAAAATTTTTATAAATGTAAATTAGCGTAAGATGATAAAATAATGTCTAGTCAACTTATTTTCAACAAATCAGAATATGTTTTTGGTCTAGGCCTAAATTTTGTTCATTTTGCAAATATTCTGTATTAATTCTAATTGCACATTTGTGATGTGTATTTCTATACAGTGTGAAGAAAATGTGAAATTTTGTTTTCAATTGTAGATTATATGTGGTGGCATTGTTTAAGAGTGTTTGCTTATAGAAATTTTGAGGTGGAATCAAATGCTACCAGTTTTTCTGATTTTCAAGAAGCTTTGTAAAATACTAAGCCATTTCCTTCCTCTGTACTGAACATTTTGTATTTAAGCATTTGCATCAAATTGCTGAACAAAAGAAATAGCTATATTAATTCAACAATTTTAAAAAATACTTGAAGAGGGTTGGGCATATAATTTTTTAGCTCTAATTCTATCACAAAGTAGAAAGATTAAATTTATATTTGTTAGAGCTATTCAAAGAATACAATTTTCTACACTGTAGAAACAGGACAGCCAATTAGTAATACAAAAAAATTTAACTTTTATACTGTCTTAAAAGAAATCAATTTCATTTTTTTTTAATGTTAAAGATTCATTGAGAGTACATGAAACCAGGTTACACTGATTGCATTTGTTAGGCAAAATCCCTCTTGCAATCCTATCTTGTCCCTAATAGGTGTGGCACACACCAAGGCTCCACCTCCCCCTCCTCCCCGCTTCTACTATTCTTTTCCCCACACCTCCCTCCTTTCTCTCTCTGCTCTCCACTTTCCCTACCCCCACCATGTGCTTAATTTCATTAATTGTCCTTAAATTAAAATTGAGTACACAGGAAAAAAAAGTAATTTCTTAGTGCAAAGTGGAACAGGGCATTACAAAGGTGGCAAGAATATAAAGTGAGGTCCCAGTTTCAAAATATGTAAGAGACAGAGAGCAAATACCCTCGCTGCTCCCATGTTCCTCACTGTTAGGGAGGCATGAAAGACTGAAGTCTCTGATCATGCAGAGGCGTGTTTCATCTAACACAGAGGAAAGGAAGCATAGGGTCAGGCACAAAAGTCTATAATTCAGTGTCATATAAACTATTTTACTTTATTGAACAGTAGTATCATATACTTCACAATAAGGAAGCTAGAATGGAGAGAAGAGGGTTAGTTATGAAGATATATTGGAAAGTATAGCCTGATAAAAAGTCCATCAGAAACTTGATGATTTGTGATGCCTTTTCATCTTGGAGTATGTTACACGGAGGGACTGGTGGTGAGATTCTAAAGGGGAAGCTCAGGTAAGGAAATGTGGACGCAAATCACTGCAGACCAGAGCTTCTCAAACTTTCTGATATCTCCTGGATACCTGGTTAAAAATGCACTTTGTGATTCAGTAGGTCTAGGTATCTTCATTTCTAACACACACAAGTGACGCTGAGGCTGCTGGTCCTTGGATCCCCATGAGTAGCAAGGGTATACACTTGCCTATAGAGAAATCTGGAAAAAAAGCCTGGAAGAACAGTTTCACCATAGCAGGATCAAGAAAAGGCATTATTTTGCTCTTATTTCTGAGCATGAGTTTAGCTGGAGGAGAAGGAGCAAAGAAACAAAGAAATCAAGTTATAAATGTGAGATCGTTTTGCTAAATGAAGAGGGAAGAAATGGCAGAAATAATCCATGAAAACAATGGAAGACCACAGGGTTACAGAATACTTTTTGAAGGGAAGAGACATTCTGGGTAGGGAAAGAGAGTGGAAAGAAGAAAATTAACTAGGTAATTTTGTAGTTAATGATGAGGAAACTTGAGAGTACTGACCAAGGTGGATTTAGGAAACTGGCACTCACACAAGATAGATTGTTGCTGCCCCAGAGATCACTAGAAGCAGGAGAGTGCTGGAATTGGGGTAAAGCAGAGAGATGCATGTCTCCTCTTTACAAATGCCAGGCATCAGAGATGCATGTTGCATTGATATTACGGTATCAAATAAGACTAATTTGCATACAAGCAGTGGCTGCTTTTTTAATACAGATTTTTTGTTCTATAAAATGACTATTTTCCAAAGATCTTAAAAGATTAATAGGATATACCAAAGGAAACTAATTTTATAAAAATGTAATTATCTTCCATGAGTTGGCAATTATGAATTGAGCTGCATTGAACAATCTGGTGCAAATATCTTTATTGCCAAATGACTTTTGGTCCTTTCGATGTACACCTAGAAGAGGAATTGCAGGATCAAAAGTCAGGTGTACATTTAGATCCCTGAGTGTCCTCCAAACTTCCTTCCAAAAGGAATGTACTAGCTTGCATTCCCAGCAGCAGTGCAAAAGTGTTCCCTTTTCTCCACAACCACGCCAACATCTAGAGTTTGGGGATTTTGTGATGTTAGATGGTATCTCAGAGTAGTTTTTGTTTGCATTTCTCAGATGATTAAAGATGGTGAGCATTTTTTCATGTGTCTGTAGACCATCTGCCTATCTTCAGAGAAGCTTCTGTTCATGTCTCTTGCCCACAATTAAATGGAATCACTTTTTTTTTTCTTCTTAGTCATATGTTTGAGTTCTCTGTGGATTCAGGTTATTAGACCTTTGTCAGAAATATAACTTGCAAAAATCCTCTCCCATTTTGACGCTATTTGCTTTATTTACTGTTTTCTTGGCAGTGCAGAAACTTTTTAATTTGATCAGATCCCAGGAATGTATTTTTGATGTTGTTTCAATTGCTCGGGGTGTCCTCTTCATCAAATATTCTTTCAGGCCAATTTTTTCAAGCATTTCCCTGCACTCTCTCAATGAATTTTTTATAGTTTCATGTCTTAAGTTTAAGTCCTTTAACCAGTGAGAGTCAATATTTGTTAGAGGAGAAAGGTGTTGGTCCAGTTTGAGTCTTTTACAGGTTGCCAGCCAGTATACCAGGAATACTATGCAGCATTAAAAAAAAAAAATGGAGACATTACCTATTTTATGTTTACATGGTTGTAGCTGTAAAATACTCTTCTTAGTAAAGTATCTCAGGAATGGAAAAAAAAATCTAATGTACTCAGTGCTACTGTGAAACCAATTTATAATCACTCACACTTGTATATGAAAAATGAAACACAACTTTAGCCTAGAATGAAGGAGGGAAGGGGAGGGAGAAGAGAAAGGAGGGAGATGGGTTGATAGAGGGAGGGTTAGTAGGGGGATCACACCTATGGAGCATATTGCAAGTACAAGTTGGATCTATCAGGTGTAGAACACAAATGTCTTAATGCTGCAATTGGGGAAATGAGGTGAAAGTTATGTTGATTAGTAGGATGTAAGCACTCCAGTTTGTACAAATAATCAACACATGGAATCCCATTTGGCATAAATGTACTTATGATCTATGTACAAATGACTTAATTAAATATATATGTGTTTATATATTTTTATGTATTCATGTTTTTTTCAAAACTTTCTTATTTTTACCAAATATTGCATTTATTTTGAAATGTGAAAGGTTATTAATTTCATATAATTCTGTGAGATCTCAATTTTTTTTCTTTTTGGATAAATGTTTTGATACTTGAAATGTATTGTTCATAATTTCTTTGATGTATTTTATATGTCCTTAGGTGAGTGGGTAATGAAACTCTTAGATGGCAAAAGTAGATGGTAGAAGAAATGTAGGTGTATCTGCAGCTTACATGGATATGGAACAAAGAGAATGTTTATATTAACTATTATTCTACAAGTGTACATCCATGCTGCTCTATTAAAAATACTTTCTCTAAGAGAAATATATTATAGATTCAACCCTACTGTCATTAGAAGTGTGTCCATTATAAATAACAAAACAAAGATCAGATGATTACTTACGTGCATAAATGATGCTTTTGTGTCGCATTAAAGCTATGCTAAAGGCTTCTGCCATCAGTCTTGTCATTTGTTCTCTCAGGGGTATGATTTGCTCCTCTGATTAAAGACACCATTCACATTGCCATATGTGCACTGCCGTGTTTGAGTGGTTTTCCTCTGAAATACTTTATAAATCTTAAGTGGATGTTGTACTAAATGTATGTTCCCTTACTTTTCTTTGTTTATTTCTGTCATATTGCTTTCCACATCAAACTGTTCGAAAGCTTTTTTATATATTTTCATATAGTGTGTATATATATATATATATATATATATGAATGATAGTCATAATGGCTTTTGTATTATATAGGTGTATCCACAGATATTTATTGTATTGTTTATTAATATTTAAAAAATTAAAATACCAAACCAAGATTTATATGTTCATTTATTTTATAAAAACATGCATCCTATATGGGACACTGATATTTGATATCCAAAATATTTCCATAAACATTCACTTATTTCAGGCCCACATTGCCTTTATTTTCCAATATGTCCTTGTAATTCATTTTCTGCCATTCTCTTGTGTTTTTCTGAAATTCATCTTCCATATAGCGTTTAGAGTGATTTACTTAAGTGAAAATGGGATAATTAATATCTCTTTGAAATATTAACATCCAAGCACCATGAAATTTCATAGAAGGATTTCTGCTATCCCTTCTTGTCGGCATTTTTTTCTGGCATTCCTGAGCTTCTAGAATGCCTGGCTCACCAATCCCTCTACTGCAGACAAATACATATACATATGTTTCTTCAGGAATTGTTTCCTCTCTCTCCTGCTTTCTGTCCTGCTCTCATTGTTTCCTGGCCCCTATGCCCTTTAATTTGGCTCATCTAACATTATAAGTATCAGCTCAGACATGATCTCTGAAAAACTCATTTTTGACAGTTTTATTTGTATTCCTTCCAGCCACAGCGTCAATAATTATTGAGTAAAACAGATAAAGACTGTTCCAGAAGTTTTGAAATATTGTGCTTATAGTCCAGGGGAAAGGGTAGAGACATGGCAAGAAACGACTTACAGTTTAGGTAGAAACATTGAAGTAGAGATGACACTAGAGTACTAAGGCCGCCCTGAGGGAGAAGATGACTATTTATCTGGAGAAACAGCAGGAATCAATGAAGGCTTCATGTTGCAGTCTAAGGCCTTAAAAGATAAAATAAAATTGTTATAATATCACAGTAAATCTTTTCACATGTAACAAACAGGATGCACAATGATGAAAATACAAAAAGTAACAGAAATTTGTGAATTATTAATAAAACAACATGCACAGCATGCTTTTCAAAGGTACTATTATGAAATAGAGAACAATCCACAATGTTATTTCATATGTGTGTATTGTATATTTAAATTCTGTTTTTCTTCTGACATTATGTGTGTATACATTAGGTGGAAAAATCTGTGAGTAAATCTGTGATATGTCTGTATTTGTTGAACCTAGTGACATCTATTGCCCTCTGGGTTGTTTTGCAAAGTTTTGGATAATTAGAAGTATTTTATTTTATTTTTTTTACAGAAGTAAATATTTGGCTAAAGATTAAGCTTAACATAAACTCTCAATTTACACATAAATTACTTTTTTACCCCTTTTTATCAAACAATGTCAATTTTGTTGAACTGTGGTCCACTTAAGTAAATGTATGGTCTATCAGTAGAGCCAGCCTTGCAGATGTCATCAGATGAAGAGAAAGAAAGTCATGAAGGAAATAAAAATAAACAGTCACAGGTATGAAACAATTTAATTTTAGATTTCTGATTTAATATTGCTTTCTTTTGCAATGGTATTTTGAATGGTATTTGCAATGTAGAATAGTCCAAATAAAAATATCTTTTGGACTAACATCTTATACTGAATAGGTCACAATTTAATATTTTCTTTAAAATATATTCTTAACTAGTTAAAATATTTAAAAATCCTGAAAACTCAGATAGCCTTTGTCTTTGGAATAGAGGTAAAGAATTTCTGGGCTTGGGATGGAGCAAGTTGGGGAACCAGAAAAATCATTCAGCTGAGTTCTCCTAGAACGACTGGGGAAAAAGAGAGAACCCAGCTGTACCTAGCATGAAGACCTTACCCAGAGTCCTAGCTAAGGGAGCACAGTGAGGAGGTGGTGAGATGGATATAGCTTATCATCTGGAGAGGTGGAAATCTGATGAATTAGGTAAGTAATTGTGACTGGCTGGGATCAGCTGTCACAAACCTCTGTGGAAGGAAGCCTTTCTTGAACTTTCAGTTGTTGGGGCAAGCTGTGTGTTGAGTGGAAAGCTTGGAAGAGAAGGCAAGCTCAAACAGTAAACAGCCTAACCATATTCAAATGCTGGTTGGAGTGGATGTGCCATAGGTTTGTGCCTGGTGAGGCAGCTATAATGAGAAGTTCTCGGTCGCCAGGTGGCTGCCATTGTGGGAAGTCCTGACAAGGTCTTAGCAGGAGCCTAAAGCACTGTTGTCTTAATACCTTCTGCCAAGATCAGAACTCATCTATTGGGGCAGGCTGAGGGACTCCTGCAACCTACAGGAACTAGAGTCAGGGGGCACTGTGAAACCTGCCCCTGAAGGATTCTAGCCAGCTTTAAGATCCCAACTCAGCAGCATCTGAATGCTGAGAAAACAATCAGGTGATTGCCCAAGGCAATAATTTTGGAATTAGGATGATAGAGGTTGCTGCTGTGCTCTCTGTCTCCTAAAGAACCCACAGCACGACCTGATGCCCCAGAAACATACTGTCATCATGCAACATACTGTCATCAAGAGCAAGGACTTCTCTTTAAAACAAACGAGGTAGTGAGAAGTAAAAAGGAGCATAAGGAGGTAAACAAGAAGAAAGAACACATGAGGAGGAAACAATAGAAAAATTCAGGCAAACTGAAAAATAAGAACAGAGAATCCCCCGCAATGAACCATGAGGCACATACTGCAGAAGACCCCATCTATAAAGAATTAGTTGACTTCTCTCAGAGCTGGACAGATCCTCTAAACAGAAATTAAACAAAGATATAAGAGATTGAAATGAGACCCTAGCAAAACTGTGCTTGATAGATGTATATAGACCACTCCATCCCCAAAATATGAATATACATTATTGTCATCATCCCATGGAACATTCTCCAAAATCATCTCATCCTGTGACAAAAAATGACACTCAACAAAATCAAAAGAATTGAAATTTTACCGGGCATCTTCTCAGAGCACAAGGCACTAAAAGTCAAACTCAACTTCAACAAAAACGTTCAACCTCACAAAAAGGCATGGAAGTTCAACAACCTTATGCTGAATGACAGTTGGGTGCTGGAAGAAATACAAAAGGAAATTATTAACTTCCTTGAGTATAACAACAATGAAGATACAAGTTAAAAAGAAACTGTGGGATACAGCAAAAGCAGAAAAAAAATACCACTTTAGAAGCCTATATTCAAAAAACAGAAAAAAAGAAAGATGGAGACTTTACCTTTTTCATGTTTATTACATGGATGGAGCTGGAACATATTCTTCTTAGCAAAGTATCTCGAGAATGGAAAAAAAAGTATACAATGTACTCAGCCCTACTATGAAACTAATTTATAGCTTTCATATGAAAGCTATAACTCAGTTATAATTTAAGAATACGGGAAAGGGGGAGAGGGAGGAGGAGGATGGGTGGAGGGAGAGTGATTGGTGGTCTCCTGTGGTGCATCTTACAAGGGTACATGTGAAACTTAGTAAATATAGAATATAAATGCCTTAACACAACTAAGAAAATGCCAGAAAGGCTATGTAAACCAGTGTGATGAATGTGTGTCAAACAGTCTATAAAAGCAGTATATGGTGCCCAATGATTGCATTAATGTACACTGATATGATTTAATAAAAAAAAATTAATGTTCAAATAATGTACCTTGGTCAAAATTAAATCCAATTTATGTAATAATTGGTCACTAAATTGCCCTCTAAAGAGACACAGGTTGGTTGACTAAATAGAAAACCTCAGGCCAGACATCTGCTGCATTCAAGAGTCTCGTCTTTCCTTAAAAGATAAACATACACTAAAGGTGAAGGAATGGTCACCTTTAATTCAGGCAAATGGAAATCAGAAAAAAGTAGGTGTGGCAATTATATTCTCAGATACAATAGGCTTTAAACCAATCAAAGTAAGAAAAGATAATGATGGTCACTTCTTATTTCTTAAGGGCTACACTCAACATGATGAGATTTCAATTATCAACATTTATGCACCCAACCAGAATGCACCTCAATTTATAAGAGAAATTTTAGCTGACATGAGCAACTTGATTTCCCCCACACCATAATTGTTGGAGACTTTAACACTCCTCTGGCAGTATTGGATAGATCCTCACACAAAAAAGAAGCTAAGCAAAGAAATTTTAGAACTAAACTTAACCATTCAACATTTATATATAATAGACATCTACAGAACATTTCATCCTAATTAAACTGAATACACATTCTTCTCATCAGCCGAGGGATTATCCTCCAAAATTGATCACATCTTGGGTCACAAGTTTAACATCAGCAAATTTTAAAAAATATAATTCATTCCTTGTATTTTCTCAGACCATCATGGAATAAAAGTTGAACTCAGTACAAACAGGAATCTTCACATGCATACAAAAACATTGAAGCTAAATAACTTCATGCTGAATGATAGCTGGGTCATAGATGAGATTAAGAAGGAAATTACCAAATTTTTGGAACAAAACAATAATGAAGTTGCAAACTATCAGAACCTCTGGGATACCACAAAGGCAGTCCTAAGGAAAATATATAGTATTGCAAGCCTTCCTCAAGAGAATGGAAAGAGAGGAAGTCAATAACTTCATGGGACATCTCAAGCAACTGGAAAAGGAAGAAATTTCCAACCCTAAATCCAGCAGAAGAAAAAAAAGATAACTAAAATTAGAACAGAACTAAACGAAATTGAAAACCAAAGAATCGTACAACAGATCATCCAATCAAAGAGTTGTTTTTTGAAAAGGTCAATAAAATAGATAAACCTTTGGCTAACCTAACAAGAAGTAGAAGAGTAGAATCCCCTATTCATCAATCAGAAAAGATAAAGGCCAAATAACAACAGACTCCTCAGAAATCCAACAAATCCTTAATGAATAGTACATAAAACTCTACTCTCAGAAGTATGAAAATCTGAAGGAAAGAGATCAATACTTGGAAACATGCCACCCTCCTAGACTTAGCCAGAAAGAAGTGGAAATGTTGAACAAGCCTATAACAAGCTCTGAAATAGCATCAAGTATAAGAAATCTCCCCCAAAAGAACAGCCCAGGACCAGATGGCTTCACATCAGAATTCTACCAAACCTTTAAGGAGGAACTAGTACCTATATTACTTAATCTTTTCCAAAACATACTAAAAGAAGGAATACTTCTCAATATATTCTATGAAGTGAATATCATGCTTATATCTAAACCAGAAAAAGACCCAACAAGAAAAGAAAATTAGAGACCAATATCTCTAATGAATATTGAGGCAAAACTATTCAATAAGATCCTAGGAAACAATCCAATAACACATCAAACACATTATACACCACAACCAGGTGTGTTTCATCCCAGGGTCCCAAGGATGGTCCAGTATACATAAATTCATAAATACAATACATCACATAGACAAATTAAAAATCAAAGACCATATGATTCAATTGATGCAGAAAAAGCTTTAGACAATACCCAGCATCCTCTCTTGATCAGAACACTTAAGAAAATAGGTATAGAATTCACTGAATTCTTGAGACATCTTTTGGGTTACTGCTTGGAATTCTAATTTGATCAATTGATGCTTACTACTGGCTGCTTGAAGAATTTTTTTCATCTTGACTTCAGACAGGTTCATTACAATGTGTCTTGGAGAGGCTCTGTTAGCATTGAAATTACCCAGGGTTTGATATGCATCTGAAAGGGGTGTGTGGGGGTTTTTAGTGAAACTTGGGAAGTTTTCCTTTATGATAGTCTCCTGAATGGCTTCCATTCCTTTGGGGCAATCTTCTTCCCCCTTAGGAATCCCTATTCATATATTTGAATACTTCATGGAGTACTGTAGTTTTCTAAGCGCATGCTATGCTTTCTTTCTCTTCTTTTCTGCTCATCAACTCTCTGGGTTAAGTAAAAACTTTATCCTGTAGCTCTGAGCTTCTTTTTTCTACATAGTCTACCCTATTTTTGATATTTTTCACTGCAGGTTTACATTCCCTGATTGTTTCCTTCATTTCCTTATTCTCCACCTTATCTTTTCTATGTTCTACATATCAATCATCAGAGTTTTGGTTCTTTCTTTCCATGTTCTTGCCCATTCCTTTTAGTGTCTTTATCATCCATATTTTAAATTCCCTTTCTATCAACTCCATTAATTCTTTTATTTTCTCCATACAAATAAATGTGTTTATTTGCTTTCCAATTTTGCCTGCAAAAAATTAAAAAGACTTAAAATTTAAAAACAATGGCATTGATTAAAATAAGCACTACAAACAAAAATGTCATCAAGAACAAGCAAAGATAAAAACATTCATAGAAGAGATCAGATTATTGCTGCCAGAAAATATTGAGCAATAATAATAAGAATGCAAAAAAAAAGTAACATTCATATTGTTAGATAAGAGTATGTCTATCATAGAATGCTTTGACTTTGAGGTTCAGTATGTGGTCATCAGTTAACTTCTTTTTCTTTTTTCCAAAGTCTCAAAAAATAGACAACTATTCTTGCTAATACGTTTGAGTTCTCTGTGGATTCTGGTTATTAAACATTGGTCAAAGGTTTAACCTGCAAATATTTTCTCCCGTTTTGAGGGATGTCTGCTTGCTATACTTAACTATGTTCTTGGCTGTGCAGAAGGTTTTCAGTTTGATCAGGTTCCAGTAGTTTATTTTTGATACTGCTTCAATTGCCTGGGGAGTCCTCCTCATTAAATATTCACCAAGGCTGATCCCTTCAACAGTTTTCCCTGCTCTTTCTTTTAGTATTTTTATAGTTTCATGTCTTAAGTTTAAAGATTTTACCCAGTGAGAGTCTATCTTACTTAATGGTGAAAGTTGTGGATCCAATTTCAGTCTACTACAGATCGCCAGCCAGTTTCTCACTGTGGGCAAAGGAATGGAAGAGAAACTTCTCTAAGGAAGACAGGCGCATGGACTACAGACACATGAAAAAATGCTCATCATCCTTAATCATCAGAGAAATGCAACTCAAAACTACTTTGAGATATCACCTAACTCCAGTAAGAGTAGCCCACATAACAAAATCCCCAAACCAGAGATGTTGGCATGGATGTAGAGAAAAGTGCACACTTCTGCACTGCTGGGGGGAATGCACACTAATATGTTTCTTTTGGAAGGATGTTTGGAAGACACTTAGAGACCTAAAAATAGAGATGCCATTCAATCCTATAATTCCTTAATTAGGTAAATACCAGAAGACCCAAAATCACAATACAAAAAAGACATCTGTACCAGAATATTTATTGCAGCCCAATTCATAATTGCCAAGCTATGGAAGAAGCCCAAGTGCCCATCGACCCATGAATGGACTAGCAAATTGTGGTACATGTATACCATGGAATATTATACAGCCTTAAAGAAAGATGGAGACTTTATCTCTTCCATGCTCACATGGATAGAGCTGGAACATATTCTTCTTAGCAAAGTATCTCAAGAATGGAAGAAAAAGTATCCAATGTGCTCAGCCTTACTGTGAAGGTAATTTATAGTTTTCATATGCAGTCTATAACCCAACTGTAGCACAAGAATTTGGGGAATGGGCCATAGGCGAGGAAGAGAGAGGGGAATTCAGGGTGAGGGAGGTTAATGGGTGGGGCCACACCTACGGTACATATTATAATGGGTACAGGCAAAACCTACTAAATGCAGAATACAAATGTCTACATACAATAACTAAGAAAATGCCATGAAGGCTACGTTGAACAATTTGATGAAAATAATTTAGATTGTATATGATACCAACACATTGTAACCCTTGATTGCACAAATGTACACAGCTATGATTTAACAATAAAAAAAGAAAGAAAATAAGTATAGAAGTAACATTTCTTAACTGATAGAGGCCATCTGCTGCAAACCCACAGCCAATATCATAGTTAATGGTGTAAAATTGAAATCATTTCCACTCAGATCAGGAACCAGGCAAGGGTGCCTACTGTCTCCACTGCTTTTTAACATTGTAATGGAAGTTTTAGCCACCGCAATCAGGCTAGAGAAGACAATCAAGGGATCCAAATAGGACCAGAGGAGATCAAATTGTCACTCTTCACAGACGATATGATTATATATCTGAAAAATCCAAGAGAATCAACGACAAAACTCCTAGAAGTGATCAAGGCATATAGTAAGGTCTCAGGATACTAAATTAACACTCATAAATCTGTAGCCTTTATATATACCAACAATAGTCACAGGGAAAAAAACAATCAAGGACTTCATTCCCTTTACAATAGTCCCAAAGAAGATGAAATATCTGGGAGTGTATCCAACTAAGGATGTGAAATATCTCTATAAAGAAAACTATGAAACTCTGAGAAAAGAAATAGCTGAAGATGTTAACAAATCGAAAAATGTATCATGCTCATGGCTGGGAAGAATCAATGTTGTTAAAATGTCTATACTACCTAAAGCAATCTACGGATTTAACGCAATCTCTATTAAAGCACCTCTGTCATATTTTAAAGAGCTGGAAAAATTAGTGCTTTGTTTTATACGGAAACAGAAATAAAACTCAAATAGCCAAGACATAACTCAGAAATAAAAACATATTGGGAGGTATCATGCTTCCAGACTTCAAACTATACTATAAATTGATAGTGGTTAAAGCAGCATGGTACTGGTACAAAAATAAAGAAGTAGATGTGTACTCAGCCCTACTATGAAACTAAATTATAGCTTTCACATGAAGGCTATAACCCAACTAAAGCACAAGACTATGAGGAAAGGACCAAGGAAGGGTAAGGGATGGGGGTGATTATGGTGGAGGCAGGGTAATGGGTGGGGCCACACCTACGGTGCATCTCAGAATGGGTACAGGCGAAACTTACTAAAGGTAGAATACAAATGTCTATATACAATAACCATGAAAATGCCATGAAGGCTACGTTGAACAGTTAGATGAGAATATTTCAGATTGTATATGAAACCAGCATATTGTACCCCTTGATTGCACTAATGTACACAGTTATGATTTAACAATAAAAAATAAATAAATAAATAAAAGGGGAAAAGAAAAGAGGTAAACCCAGACATTTATTGTCATTTGATTTTCAATAAGCATATTAAAAATATAAATTTTTGGAAAGAATCCTTATTCAATAAATGGTGCTGGATGAATTGGCTGGAAACTTGTAGAAGACTGAAACTGGATCCACACCTTTCTCCTTTAACAAAATTGACTCTTACTGGTTAAAAGACTCATAATTAAAACATGAAATTATTAATATTCTTACAGAAAGTGCAAGGGAAATGCTTGAAAAAATTGGCCTGGGAGAATACTTCATGAGGAAGACACCCCAGGCAATTGAAGCACCATCAAAAATACATTACTGGGATCTGATCAAATCAAATGCTTCTGCACTGCCAAAAACACACTAAGTAAAGCAAATAGACAGCCTTCAGAATGGGAGAGGGTTTTTTTTTTTTTTTGTAGAGACAGAGTCTCACTGTACCGCCCTTGGGTAGAGTGCCGTGGCATCACACGGCTCACAGCAACCTCTAACTCTTGGGCTTACGCGATTCTCTTGCCTCAGCCTCCCGAGTAGCTGGGACTACAGGCGCCCGCCACAACGCCCGGCTATTTTTTGGTTTCAGTTTGGCCGGGGCTGGGTTTGAACCCACCACCCTCGGCATATGGGGCTGGCGCCCTACTCACTGAGCCACAGGCGCCGCCCGGGAGAGGGTTTTTGCAAGTTATACTACCAACAAAGGTCTAAGAACCAGAATCCACAGAGAATCCATTCAAACTTCTTACTAAGCAAAAAACAAGTGATCCCATTTCATTGTGGGCAAGAAACATGAACAGAAGCTTCTCTGAAGAAGACAGATGCATGGCCTACAGATACATGAAAAAAATGCTCATCGTCTTTATTCATTAGGGAAATTCAAATCAAAACTACTCTAACATACCACCTAACTCCAGTAAGAGTAGCCCACATCACAAAATCCCAAAACAACAGATGTTGGTGTGGATGTGGAGAAAAGGGAAGACTTCTGCACTGCTGGTGGGAATGCAAACTATTATGTTCCTTTTGGAAGGAAGTTTGGAGAACACTCAGGGATCTAAATGTAGACCTACCGTTTGATCCTGCAATTCTTCTTCTAGGTGTATATCCAAAGGACCAAAAATCATTTGGCAATAAAGATATTTGCACCAGATTGTTCATTGCAGCTCAATTCATAATTGCCAACTCATAGAAGAAGCCCAGGTGCTCACAGACCCATGAATGGATTAATATATTGTGGTATATGTATACCATGGAGTACTATGCAGCAGTAAAAAAAAATGGAGACTTTACCTCTTTTATGTTTACATGGATGGAGCTGGAAAATATTCTTCTTAGTAAAGTATCTCAGGAATGAAAATAAAAGTATACAATATACTCAGTACTACTGTGAAACCAATTTATAATCACTGACACTTGCATATGAAAATTGAAACACAACTTTAGCCTAGGATGAAGGAGGGAAGGGGAGGGAAAGGAGAAGGGAGGCAGTGGGAGGGATAATAGGGGATAGAAGGAGGACCACACCTATGGAGCACATTGCAAGTACAAGTTGGATCTATCATGTGTAGACCACAAATGTCCTTATAATATAATTGGGTAAATGAGGTGAAAGCTACGTTGATTAATATGATGTGTAAGCAATCCCAATTTGTATAAGTAATCAACACACTGAAAATGGCATTAATGTGTTTATGATCTATGTACAAAAGACTTAATAAAAAAAGAAAAAAATCATACATTATGATCAAATAAGATTCATCTTATATTAATTTTTTGAGTGGTAAGAAGTATGGATCCTATTTTATTCTTCTGCATATGGCTATACAAATACAATATTACTGGCACCTTTTATTGAAAGGGAGAGATACCCCAACATATGTTGTTGCCTGCTTTGTCAAAGATCAGGTGGCTATATGTGGATGGTTTTGTATATGGGTATTTTGTCTTGTTTAATCAGCCTGTGTCTCCATTTTTGTGTCAAAACCATGTTGTCTTGGTTACTTTATACTTGTAGTATAGTTTGAAGGTGGTAATGTGATGCCTCCAAATTTGTAAAAGAAGTCATTTTATCAAAAAATACCTGTACTCAAGTGTTCATTGCAACACAATTCACAATTACAAAGACGGGGAATCAACCAAAATGCGCATCAATTCATGAGTAGATTAATAAAACATGGTTCATGTATTCCATAGAATACTAAGCCTCAAAGAATGACTTAATGTCTTTTGCAACAATCTGGATATAACTAGGGACCATTAGAACTAGGGACGATTATCCTCAGTGAAGTATCTAAAGAATGAAAACATGAATATCACATGTACTTACTACTAAAATGGAATTAAATTGATGGGCACACATGTGAAGTAAACCTCAATAGAAATGAAGCAGGGGGTGACGGGGTAGGGGAAGCAGAAACCTATCTAACAGGTACAGTGAACACTCTCTGGGTGAAAGACATACTTCTATCGATGACTGAAACATTACAAAAGCAATCTACGTAACCAAACTATTTGTACCCCCATAATACTTTTAGATAAATAAGTATATAAAGAAATAAATGAAAGGATAGAAGGTGGCATCTTTTGTTTGTCTTTTTATTTCTCAATTTCTGACAGTCAAATGGGGTGAAAATTCATTCAATACCAACAGGAAAAGGGAATGACAAAGTTAAGGATGGCCCTTTTAGAAATTTTGAAAAATTCTGTTTGACTCACTCAAAGTGATATAAAGCAGATTCTCCAAACAATTTAAATAACAAAGTTATAATTATATCTCACAATTATGTGATAATACTCAAATGTAATGCTAAAATTAAAGTAATAACAAAATATTTTGCTGGCTCTAATCATAACAAAGTAAAGTGATAAAATCAATCAAAACAAAAAAATTCTTTTTAAGGACTAAAGTAGTAACAATTATCCCTTCTATTAAACTTTTCATCAAGGTTAAAAAACAAAGGAAGAAGTGTGAAGCTAATGAGATAGAAGTATCTAAATACCTCTGTGATTTTGCAACTGATGACAGTGATGATGATGGATTTACTCAAAAAAGAAAGGCTGGAGAAACCTACAATCAGCAGTTTTCTAGGAAGGACAATGAAAAGTGGGACAGGTGAGCCTGTAGTGGTGTTTCATAGTAGATAATTATTACTGTACAAGAAAACTAATTTTAATTTGGACTAACATTCACAATTAACAAGTTGTATACTTAACCTAAGGATTTTCATCATTTGCCTGCTATTAGAACAATGCAAATTTACAACAATTTACAAACAATGGGAGATCATTGTTTTCAGTCATGCTGATATTTTTGTTTAACAAAAGCAGTGCTGAGAAATGTGTAGAAAATTTATTGTCATGCACTATTTGTTGATAAACTGGTAAATTCACATTGACAGGTAATTTAGCAATGGGCATCAAATTTCAAATATGTCATTCATTGAATCTAAGAGGTCCAGTTCTGCAGCTAGATCCTACAGGAAAATATGACCCATGTAAACACACAAACATGTTAAGAACATTTGTTATCTATGATATATACATAAAATAAACCAATATGTTTGTATCTATTATATATAACCTATGTTAAAATACATAGTACTAATTATGTATGTTAAGAACTTTTATATAACTATGTTATCATATATGTGTATCACAGAAGTTTATTATAACATTGTCATATCAAAAGTTGGATATAGTGTAAATACGTGTCACTAAGGAAATACTTAAACACCACACCCATAAAGTAATGTTGCATGCAAGTATTTTCTAAAATGAGGTGAATCTGTAGTATACTAATGAGGTGAATCTGTAGTATACTAATCTAAAATGAGGTGAATCTGTAGTATACTAATCATTTCCCAATGAAAGTATGCTTAAAGTATTTAGTTTAGTGATACATATAACCAAATTTTGATAGAATTGCTTAAATATCTGCCTGGTTGCAAAAGGCAGCTACATGTTGTTGGAATTCTAGCTTATAACCAAGAAGGTTGGAGGTTATTATATTTTTGGTTTTGTTCTCAATACATGAGTGCTCAACTATTGAAACCTCAAATTAGTCTGAATATCAGCAAATGATTGCACATTGGCACTCGTTTTCCATATATACATTTCAATAAAGTGTAAAAATGTTTACATCAGAGGTCGTTTAATCTAATAAAATTAGTCTTGGCCAAATTTTCCTTTAAAAAGCCAGAGAGTAGGTAGGTGACGCCTGTGGCTCAGTGAGTGGGGCGCCAGCCCCATATGCTGAGGGTGGCGTGTTCGGACCAAGCCCCCGCCAAACTGCAAGAGGAAAATTGCCGGGCGTTGTGGTGCGCGCCTGTAGTCCCAGCTACTCGGGAGGCTGAGGCAAGAGAATCGCGTAAGCCCAAGAGTTAGAGGTTGCTGTGAGCCGTGTGACGCCACGGCACTCTACCCAAGGGCGGTACAGTGAGACTCTGTCTCTACAAAATAAATAAATAAAAAAAAAAAAAAGCCAGAGAGTAAATATGTTTTAGACTTTGTGAGCCATATGGATTTTGTTATACTCCAAAATCTGTCATAGAAAATGAAGGAACCGGCATGCCTGTGATCCAATAAAACTTTGCTGACAAAAGCAGGCAGTGGGCTGAGCTTGGCTCACGTGTTAATTTACCGACTCTTGTGGTAAAACCCAGTACTACTAATGCAGCAAGTCTTCTTTTAAACGATTATGCATTTCAATATGAACCACATCACATTATTCAACAGATCTCATGTTACATTATTTATACAATAAGTTTGTTTTTGCAATTTTTCCCCTTTTATTTCCATTATGGAATTCAAAATTTTAACATAAATATTTACTTTGTATAGTGAATGAGTATAAAATATCCTAAATTTGGATGATTTTTATCACACAATACATACTTCCCTTGAAATTTCAGTCATTCTTCGGTCTTTATTTATATACATGGACAAAATGATAATCAGGTCTTTTCTTTTCCTGTTTCTTTTTTTTTTAATTTCATGTTAATGTGAGGGTATAAACAATTAGATTACATTATTTTCATTAGTTAGGTAGAGTCCCTCTTGTAGTTGTGTCCCGGATTCAAGAGGTGTTCCATGTACCCTTACATTCTGCCTATTAAGTAGGAGCACACCAATCTCCCTCCAACCTTCTCTTGCCCCTTCCCTTGTTCCCCTTCCTCCCAACTTGAACTGAAATGAGATTTTCTCTTATGTGGACATGTATTAGATTGTCTACTGGCTTTGTACTACTATTGAGTATGTTGGATATTTGTGTTTCTATTTTCTGATGCTTTACTGAAGAATGCATTTCACCTCCATCCAGGTTAATATCAAAGATGTAAACTCTCTGTTTTTAAAATGACTGAGAAGTATGGTGTACACATACCACAGTTTCTTGATCCATTTCTGAGTTGATGGGCATTCAGGTTGTTTCAAAATCTTGGCAAATGTAAACTGAGCTGCAGTAAACAATCTAGTGAAAATGTCTTTATTAAAAAACATTTTTTTTCTTCTGAGTAGTTTTATCTCTATTAATGTGATTCGAGGATCAAATAAAAGTTCCGATTTGAGTTCTCTGAAGATTCTCCATACTTTTATCCAAAAAGGTTGCATTAGTTTGCAGTTCCTGCTAGGGTGTAAAGTGTTCCCCATTACCAACATCAGCAACTTTGGGACTTTGTGATGTGGGCTATTCTGACTGGAGTTGGATGATGTCTAGGGCGGTTTTGATTTGCGTTTCTCTATTGATCAGGGAAGATGAGTATTTTTTCATATGTTTATTAGCCACTCATCGGTTTCCTCAGAGAAGGTTCTGTTCATATCACTTGACCAGTTGTAGATGGAATTTTTTTGCTCTATTGATGTTGATTTAATTTGAGTTCTCTGTAGATTCTAATTATAAAAACTTTATCAGATTCGTAACATGTGTAAAACCATTCTAAAGGTTGTCTATTTGCTTTACCTGTTGTGTCCTTAGCTGGACAGAAGTTTCTTCAGCTTAATTAAGTCCCATTTGTTCATTTTACTTGTTGTTGTGATTGCTACTGAGGTCTTTGTCATAACATCTTTCCCGAGTCCAACATCATCAAGAACTTTTCCCACACTTTCTTCTAAGATTCTTATCATTTCATGTCTTAGATTTAAATCTTTTATCCATCTTAAGTCAATTATTTTAAGGGGTGAAAGGTATTGGTCGAGTTTCAGTATACTACAAGAAATTATGTCTAGAAATTTGGCAATGTGGAGGAAATGGACCAATAGCTGCAATCATGCCATCTTCCTAGACTTAACCAGGAAGAAATAGATCTCCTGAAAAGGCAGTTATCAAATGCTGAGAGTGCAGAAACAATAACAAAGCTTCTAACACCAACAACAACAAAAGCCCAGGAACAGATGACTTCACAACAGAATTCTATCACACCTTCAAAGATGAGCTCCTATCTATACTGAAGAACCTATTTCAAAACATTGACAAGGCTGGAGCCTTCCCAAACACATTCTATCAAGCAAACATCACTTTTGTTTTGATTCCAAAACCAGGAAGGGACTTAACAAACAAGGAGAACTTCAGACCAATTTAACTAATGAATATAGATGGAAAAATACTCCATAAAATCTTAGCTAATAGATTACAGCTACTCATTTCAAAAAAAGTATGCATCACAATCAAGTAGATTGCATCCAAGGGATGCAGGTTGTTTTAACATATGTAAATTCATAAATGTAATACATTCTATCCATAAAAACAAAGTCTAAATGATGCTCTCAATAGAGGCAGAAAAAGCATTTGTTAAAATTCAGAATTCTTTACTAACAAGAACATTTAAAATATAGGCATATTTGGTATATTTCTTAAGATGATTGAAGACATATGTCCACAGCTAACATCATGCAGAATGGTGTAAAATTGAATGCTTTTCCAAGAGAATTGGAACCGGACAAGGATGCACACTCTCACCACTAATACTCAACAGAGTTATAGAAATTCTAGCCAATACAATCAGGCAATAGAAAGAAATAAATGACATCCCAGTGGGAGCAGAGGAGGTCCAACTCTCCCTCTTTCCTGCTGATATACTGTTATATTTAGAAAACCTAGAGACTCAACCAAACACTCCTGGAAGTTATCAGGAAATACAGAAATGTCTCAGGGTATAAAATCAATTTCCAAAGATCAGTAGCCTTGTATATGCCAGTAACAACTAAGTTCAGCTTCTCTTGATTGAGAAGCAAATCAAGGACATAATTCCCTTCAGAGTATCTTCAAAGAAAATTAAATATTTAAGAATATACCTAACAAAAGAGGTGAACTATCTTTGCACAAAGGATTATGAAACCCTACGAAAAGAAATTGCAGAAGATACTAACAAATTGCAGAACATACCAAGCTCTTTGCTGGGAAGAATCAACATTGCCAAAATGCCTATTCTACAAAAAGTAATCTACAAATTTGAGGCAATGGGGATTAAAATACTGACATATTTTGAACAACTGGAAAAAATAGTACTTCATTTTTTATGGAACCAAAAAACAAGCAATATAGCTAAGGCTATTCTTAGTAATAAAAACAAAGTCAGAGGCATCACCCTAATAGACTTTGGGCTATATTACAAATCTGCCATAAACAAAACACCATGGCATTGGCACACAAATAGAGACATAGACATATGGAACCGAATTTAAAACCAAGAGATCAAACCAATCTCCTCTTGCCATCTGATCTTTGATAAACCAAACAAAAATATACAGTGTGGAAAATAACTAATTTTCAAAAAATGGTGCTGGGAAAACTACATAACCACATGAAAAGACTGAAACTTGCCCCACACATTTCACCCCTTATAAAAATTGGCTCAAGATAGATAAGAGACTTCAATCTAAGACACAAAATGATAAAGATCTTAGAAGAAAATGTAGGGGGAAACTCTTGATGATGTTGAGCTAGGGAAAAATTTTATGACAAAGACTTTAGGGCCCATCATAACAACAACAAAAATTAACAAATGGACTTAATTAAGCTGAAAATCTTCTGCATCACTAAGGACACAACAAGGAAAGCAAGAAGATAATCTTCAGAATGGTAAAAGATATTTGCCAGGGCATGAATCTGACAAAGGACTGATAACTAGAATCTACAGAGAACTCAAGTTAATCGAAAGAAAAAGAGTAAACAATCCAATCTACCTCGGGGCAAGAGATACAAACAGAACCTTCTCTGACAAAGACAGACAAATGGCTAAGAAACATTTGAAAAATGCTCATCTTCCCTGATCATCAGAAAAATGTAAATCATAACTACCCTGAGATACCACCTAACCCCAATGAGAATAGCACACATCACAAAGTCTTAAATCTGCAGATGCTGGTGTGGATATGGAGAGAAGGGAACACTTTTACAGTGCTGGTGGTACTGAAAACCAGTACAACCTTTTTGGAAGGAAGTATGGAGAATCCTGTAAGAACTCAAACTAGCCCTCCCATTTAGTCCTGCATTTCCTTAATGAGGCATCTAGCCACATGGAAAAAAAATCGTACTAAACATTTGCACTGGACATTTGCAGCTCAATTTACAATTGCCAAACTGTGGAAAAAACCTAAATGCCCATCAACTGAGGAATGGATTAACAAGCTGTAGTTTCTGTATGCCATGAAATACTATTGTGTCATTAAAAAAGATGGAGATTTTACACCTTTTTTACTAACCTGTATGGAGGTGGAACACATTTCTCTTCATAAAGCATCAGAAGAGTGGAGAAGAAAGAATGCAATGTGCTCAATTTTAATAAGAAGGCTGTAAGTGGTCTAATAGAAGGTGGGGGGTAGGGAAATGAGGAATGGGGAGAGGGGCGGAGTCAGTATGGTAAGGGGTCACAGTGTATGGCACACCTCTTGGGGGTGGAACACAATTACGAGAGGGAGTTTACCTAACAACTTCAATCAGTGTAACCTAATTCTTTGTACCCTTAATAAATTTCAAACAATAAAAATAAATAAAATAAATACATAAATGAATAAATAGTAAAATTGAAGTTAGAACAAGTTTCTTTTATATTATTGCTCAATGCTCACCCGTGAAGCCCAAGGATGGCTCAGAGAAGGTGTCCTTAGCTATGGATCATCCCCAGAATCTCTTAATTATGGGTGAAGCTCTTGATCTTGAAACCTATAAAGCAAAGAAAAAGAATGGAGAACCTCATGCACAGATGGTTAATTTGTGAAACTCTGAATACTTGAGTGTCACATCCAGGCTCAGTTCTGGAAACTCAGTGCACAACAGGCTGACCTGCAGTCCACCTTATCCAGAGGATAAATTCCAAAGAAGTTTGTCTGCAAAGTCACCAGCCTAGAAGAATTTTTATGTCAAGATGGTTTTTACCACTGAGGAGTTTCTTCCGCGTCCTATGTGGCCTCAGTTGTAGCAGCTGTTGTGCCTACAAAGATGATTCAAACCACTCTGAGCAATATGGTTGTCATAGGTGCAGACTTGATCATACAGGAAACAAAACAAATACTCAGAATGCCCCCAGAAGAGCTTGTCTTGCTCTGAGGAGTTCAAAGAATTGAGGGATCTGCCACTGAGTGAAGCCAGAAGCCTGTAGCATTTAGTCAAGGCCATGACTACAGGGATCATGGGAAGCCCCAAACCTGCCATGCAGTCTGTATTGGCATCGGCCCTCTTAAAACAACAGAAGCAGCATATGTTGTAGATGAGGGAAAGGAAATCAGAAGCTTTTTGGAGACAATTTCTCCAAGGCTGAAATGAAGTCAAGAGCCTGGCTCTGCCATCCTCATCTTAATAGCCCAATGCCCAATCTTCATGGATGGGGACTGATTTCCCCAGGGTGGAAGGCAGCCTGACCAGGTGGATGCCCAAGATTGGGTGTGGCATCTCAAAAGGAAATGACATTCTCTTTTCTGATGAGTCACAACCACCAAAACCAAAACTGAGTGCTTTAGCAGAAACAAAAAAACTTGGCTGCTATCACCAAATTATGAGCAAAGGCCAGCTTCTTACAGAAACACAACAAATTAGCCTCAAAATGATACAAAAGGATTCCCAGTATACCGTGGGAGTGATAAAATGTGTAGAAAAGAACACCATGTTTTCTTCCCAAGCTGAGGATGAATTGGAGCCTGCCATGAAGAAAAGGAGAGAGCAGTTTGCCTGACTGGTATCTGAGTAATTTCAGGAAATTCTAAAAGTAAAGTCAAAGTGCACAGGTGTCCTGAAAGAGGCTGAGGCTGAGCTGCATAAATGCTATTTTGAGGCACTGGCGAAAAAAGAACAAATGGAAGAAAAGATGAGAAACATCAGAGAAGTGAATTGTCTGGTCATGACATGCAAGATGGGCACCTACACCCATCTCCATGTGCTGGAGACCTGTGTCAGTGAGCAGCACGACCTCCACTGGCTCAATGGCATGAAAAAGTTTTTCAAGTGTCCCTGTGGGGACAGACTCCCAAACAAGCACTGCATTAATCATGGCCTCTAAAAAAAAGGGAGGGAATGCTAAAAGAAAGCTCTGGTCCAAATATCAGAGGAGAAATTTTGTTACCAAGAGGAGAACACGCCAAATTTCTAAATAGCCTCAAATAACCCTAACGTCATTTGCCTCAATCTTTTTTTCTTCATGTGGCTATGGAAAGGCCAAAGATGGACTCCGGATTGCCTTTGTTTCTGACTGACACCAGCAAAAACCCATGCACAGATGGTTCAGTGTGTGGGCTTGACACCAAATTTAACATTGATGTTTAAGTGGAAAACCAGAATATTGTCTTCCCTGTTCTCACTACAGTATTGTGGCAACATTACAGCTTTCACAGAAATTTTTGGCCCCAAACTGGCAGGTAAACCAAGAGATGTGTTTCTGTACCTCTTGGTTATACACTCCTTTATCTCAATGAAGTTCTAGTGTTACATGGAGATAAAAATATACATAGTATAATGACATTAACAATAGCAGCATTGTGATTTTATGAGATACTCTAAATTATCAAAGATATTACCTTTATAGCCTAGACAAGGGAAGATTTTGATTATGTACAATAGAAAAATAAATGATTGACAGTTTATCTCAGATAACACTTTTTTGTATCATAAATTTATAAAGCTTGAAAACCACGTTTCTTTGTACCAATAGTGTCATGGACGTGTATTGTATACTCAATAAGTATTTGTTGAATACACGAATAAACAGTGGAATAGATAATTTAGTGCTGATGAGGAATTTTCTTTAGAAAAATAAGTTTTGAACTTGTTGAAAGTAGGTTTCTCTAATTGCCTAGATACAACGATATGAAGGCTTTTAGTTTTTAAAAAATATGTGAGATTTAGAAAATTTTGTTTATAATTATGGCCATAAAAAGAATGATTATATGGATTTATCTACTATCCTATCATTTAAGAGCAGTTGACAATAAATTTGATTTTCACAACAGGGTATGAAGCTCATGTGTTGGAGCCAGAATTCTAGGGTTTGAATGTGTGGTCTGTACTGACCATCTGTATGTGGTGGGCAAATTACTTGGTGTTCTGAGCCTAGTCTCCTCCTTTATAAAACCATACAGGATGATAACATCTGTAAAAGGGTAGCTACATCACAGAGCTCTGTAAGGATTCACATTAATTAAATACAAATACAGTGCTTTAAATACTACATAGTAATTACATAGTAAATTGTGAAAGTACAGATGAAAAACATTATTATTATTATTGTTCTTTTTTTTAAGACAGAGTCTCACTTTGTAACACTTGGTAGAATGCCATGGTGTCACAGCTCACAGCAACCTCCAACTATTAGGCTTACACGATTCTCTTGGTCAACTTCCCAAGTAGCTGGGACTACAGGCCCCGACCACAATGCCTGGCTATTTTTAGTGACATTGTCTCACTCTCGCTCAGGCTAGTCTTGTACTCATGAGTTCAGGCAGTTCACTGCCTCTGCTTCCCAGAGTGCTGGGAATACAGGTGTGAGCCACAGCTTCTGGCCTTGAATTTAACATTATTAACATTATTACAAACATTTAACATTATTAAAAAAAGAATTTCCCTCACATAAATATGTTAGAAAGATAATGCAAATAAAAATAAGTATTAGTGCCTGTAAATTACAATATTTATTAAAAAGGAGAGTGACAAACACCTGGTATATTTCTATCAAATAATGCAAGAAGTATGATTGTCCTTTCTCTTTTTCAGAAGGCTTGATCTAAATGTAATTCTTTGTTAGGATGTTATGTAGTATGTTTTCTTTGTCTCTTAATGTTACTGTTTATACTTCAATCCCTCTTGTAGAAAATGATTGATTTTACATTATGTATTAAAAACCCTAAAAACTCTATAAGTAGGAGAAATAAATGACAAAGGCAGATATTTTATTATACAGCAATTGTTTTAGATATTTTGCATTTTGAATATTTCCTATTTGCTAAAAGGAATTATTTGTGTTTTTTAGGCCTACAAAGAGAACATCTAAGAACAAGAACAAGGTATTATTAAAAAATCATCAAATATGTCATTATTTGAAAATATAAAGTTAAAGTAAAAAACAGAGTCTTTTGCTATAAAGACATTTCCTTTAAAAACTGATTAAGGAACCATAGCCATAGGTAAAAGTGTCATCCTTTTAGCACACATCAGTACTTTATAAAATATCTGTGGTTTTGCTCATATAAAAAATGAATAATTTTTTTCATTCCTGAGATACTTTACGAAGAAGAGTATTTTCCAGCTCCATCCATGTAAACATAAAAGAAGTAAAGTGGTACAAATAATCAACACATTGAATCCCAAAATGGCATAAATGTGTTTATGATCTATGTACAAATAACTTATTAAAAAAGCAAGAAAAGAAAAGAAAATGGATAACTATCACTTCTGTACATTTAGACTATGCTGTAAACATTTGGGGGACATTTTGAAGCACTGTTCTTTATTTTATAGGTGAAAAAACAAATACACACTATGGATGACCATGATAACTTAACCTGTTCATCTGAGGGAGACTCAGAGGATTATGAGTTGCCTTCTGTTAATTATAAGAATTTGACATTTCTTGCTAAACAACATGGAAAGCACTATAAAGGTAGGACCAGTGCATGAGTGTAAGACCTTTTTATGTGTCCTACAGTAGCATATGCATTGCTTAGCACTGCACCATAGAGCACACATGTATTATGGTAACATTAATCTCAGAAATGGCTTTATGTTCATGTAGAATGAGAACTACATTATGTTATGAACTCAGTCAAAGAGTTCTGAGAATCCCACTGTACTTCTCTCAGTGTAAATGGCATCCACGTGTGTTGCTGACCCTACTTCTCTCTTACACTTTCCCAAGATCAGGTTGCCATTATCTCCCACTCGGAATGCTAGGGTAACCTTAGAACTGCTTTCCTCACAACCCCATCTCCTGAGGCCATACTCTACTCTGCAACCATTATATAAATATATCATCAATCCTCTGTGAGTTGACCACTCAAGGGACTATAACGAACTGTTCAACACATGGAGATGGCCAACATAAGGAACTAGGCCTACTGTACAGATACGTATGTGTGGTGGATGTGTGGTCAACTTGAGGTCAAATTGAGGTGGTCAATGCAGGGAGGTGGTCAACTATGGAGGGCCTACTGTACTTTTAAAAATGAGGATCCCATCGTGTTAAAAATCCTTGTTGAAAATACATCTACCACTTCTCATTATTATAAGATTAGAGATCTCAACTCTAGCATTATCTTGCTAGAGTTGTGCCTGGCTGTTCTTTCTTTGTGTGTTTCAGCCACTGTCTTAGGTGTTTGTTCCTGCTTTCAATGGCTTCAGAGAGGCGTAATTAGTATATGAAGAAATGTGCAATATCATAAGTTTTGTGCAATATCATAAGTTTTGAAGAAATGTGCAATATCATAAGTTTTGAAATATACAAGTGAACCCATGGCCATAATAAGAGAGTTAACATATTCATCACCCACAGCACTCTCCTCCTGGCGTTTTACATTCCCTTATTTTAGAACCTGCTAAATTACTTTCCATAGTATTCATAGTATTTGTACCATTTTCCATTCCTGACAGCAGTCCATGACAGTTCCATTCTCTCTGCATCTTCACACTCAGTATATCATTGTTTTTAATTTTAGACATTCTGATGTGCATGCATTGTGCATACTATTTTGGTTTCAATACACAGCATCCTAATGACTCATAATGTTGAGCATCCTCTCATGCCCATGTGCATATTTGCCATCTGTTCATCTTCAATGAGCTGTCTTTGCAAATTTCTTGCCATTTAAAAAATTAGACTGTTCTTCTCTTTGTTGAGTTTTAAGAATTCTTTATATATTCTGGATACAGTTTCTTTACTAGCTTTGTTTTTTGGTAAGGAATCTTTCCTGGTTTGCATTCCAAGGAATGTTTCCAAACGTTCCAAAAAATGTTTCCCAGTGTTCATTTTTTTTTTTTTTTTGTAGAGACAGAGTTTCACTTTATGGCCCTCAGTAGAGTGCCGTGGCGTCACACAGCTCACAGCAACCTCCAACTTCTTGACCTAGGCGATTCTCCTGCCTCAGCCTCCCAAGTAGCTGGGACTACAGGTGCCCGCCACAACGCCCGGTTTTTTTTTGTTGCAGTTTGGCCGGGGCAGGTTTTGAACCCGCCACCCTGGTATATGGGGCCGGCACCCTGCTCACTGAGCCACAGGGGCCACACCCCAGTGTTCATTTTTTAATAGTATTCCAATGAATTCTGGTTTATCTGTTTGTTTAATAATGGCTTTTGTTTTGTCCTATTTAAGAATGGTCTACCTAGTGCAAGGTCACAAATAATTTCTCCTATACATCTAAAAGTTTTACAGTTTTTGTTGTTACATTTAAGCTTATAATCCTTCTTGAATTCCTCTTTGTTCATGGTTTGAGGTATGGATTTCAGTTCAATTTGGGGATTTGGAACTCCAGTTTGTTCATATGCCAAAAAAGCCATTGTTGCTCTGGTGCATTGACGTTGCACCTTTGTTGAAAACGAGTTGTCTGTACACATGCTGGTCTGTTTCTGGATGTTCTGTTGTGTTCCCCTAATCTATAGGTGCTCCTCAAATATACAGCTATGTCCTGATAAAACCATCATAATTAAAAATCCATTTCATGCCCCCAATAAGTCCATCAAAAAGTTGAAAAATTCTAAGTCAAACCATCTTAAGTTTGGCTGCCATTATACAAGTTGAGCATCCCTATTCCAAAACTCTGAAATATGAAAGGCTACTAAATCTGAATTTTTTTTAATTTTTTTATTTATTCCTTTTTTTGAGACAGAGTCTCACTATGTTGTGCTCAGTAGAGTGAAATAGCGTTACAACTCACAGCAACCTCAAACTCTTGTGCTTAAGCAATTCTCAGGTACCTCAGCCTCCCAAGTAGCTGGGACTCCAAGCACCTGCCACAATGCCTGGCTATTATTGTTGCTGTTGTCACTGTTATTTACTTGGCCTGGGCCAGGTTAGAACCTGCCACCCTCGGTGTATGTGGCTAGCGCCATAACCACTGTGCTATTGGCACCAAGCTGTACATGTGAAACTTTTGGAGTGTCAACATAATACCACAAGTGGAAAATTCCATACCTGACCTCATGTACACAAACATTGTTCATGCACAAAATTATTCAAAAGCCTGTAGAAAATTATTCTCAAACTATTGCAAGATGTATATAAAACCTAGGTGTAATTTCGTGTTTAGATTTAGGTTTCATCCCCAAGATGATCTTATTTTATGTATACGTATGTTTCAAGATCTGAAACACTTTTGCTCTCAAGCGTTTTGGATAAGGGACACTCAAGCTGTGTCTGTTTCATGTTGTTCTAGTTAATAAGGGTTCATACAATTCCTAAAAGCACCCCTTCAATTTGGTTATATTTTTCAGGGTTATTTTGGTGCATAAATGTTAGAATAGCTTGTCAATTAAAAACAAGTTAATGGGTGGCGCTTGTGGCTCAGTGGGCAGGGCGCCAGCCCCATATACCGATGGTGGCGTGTTCAAAGGATGGTTGCAGCCTGGCCCCGGCCAAACTGCAAATAAAAAATAGCCAGTAGTTGTGGCAGGTGCCTGTAGTCCCAGGTACTCAGGAGGCTGAAATAAGAGACTCACCTAAGGCCTGGAGTTGAAGGTTGCTGTGAGCTGTTGCCCTACCAAGGGTAACAATGTGAGACTCTGTCTCTACAAAAATGAACAAACAAACAAAAAGAAGCAAACAAACAAACAACAACTTACTGGCCTACTAGGAATTAGGTTGTGCTTATGATGCTTCTATAGGTTAATTTGGAGATAATTGACTTCTTAACAATAATGAATTATTTCATTCCTGAATAAAGTGCATTACTTTATTTGTGAAGGTCATATTTAATTTTCTCAGCTAACATTTTGTGCTATGGAGTATATACATCCTCCCTATTTTATTGCATTTATCTGTATTTTATGTTGTTATAAATGACATTTTAAACATTTTTGCTTTTATATTTTAATGCTAATTGTATTTGGACATACAGGTGATTTCTATATGTTGATTTTGTATCATCAACTTACTCAACTCATTTATGACTTGTAGTACCTTCTTTGATAGATTCATTGAGATTTTCTAAATGGACTGTATGTTGTCAAAGCTTTGCTTTCTCAAACTACTTTCTTCATGGATGTGGAGAAAAGGGAACAATTCTTCACTGCTGTTGGGAATGCAAGCTAATACATTCTTTTTGGAAAGAAGTTTGGAGAACACAGGGAACCAAAAGTAGACTTGCTATATGATCCTCCAATTCCTCTCCTATATCCAGATGACCAAAAATCATTATACAACAAAGATATTTGCAGAATGTTTATTGCAAGCAATGCATAATTGCCCAATCATGGATGAAGCCCAACCGCCCATGAATGGATTAATAAACTGTGGTATATGTATACCATGGAATATTATGCAGCCTTAAAAAAACATGGAGACTTTAGCTCTTTTATGTTTACATGGATGGAGCTGGAACATATTCTTCTTAGTAAAGTATCTCAAGAATGCAAGAAAAAGTATCCAATGTACTCAGTACTTTTGAGAAACCAATATGCAATCACCCCCACTTTCATATGAAAGATAAAACACAACTATCGCCCAGAATGAAGGAGGAAAGAGGAGAGTGAGGGGAGGGGAGGGGTCAGGTAATTTGGGGGTGCAGGTAATTTCAAGGGTACATGTCAAATCTATTAAGAGTAGAGTATAAATACGTCTTAACACAATAAGTAAGTAAGTGAGGTGAAGGCTATAGTAAACAGTTTGATGTAAGCATTCCAAATTATATATAAAATCAGCACATTGTACCCCAGAAATGCATTAATGTAAACAGTTATGATTTAATAAAAAATTATTGAGAAATAAAGAAAGATTGTAAATATTTTAAACCTGTTGTAAAGCAAACTCTGATGTAGCTCATCAATTCTGTCATTATTGTATAACAGTAGTCATAGAGCAGTCAATACAGACATTAATGAACATCTGCATTATCCTAAAACAAAGCTAGCTCACAGGTTGGAGTTCACTCACCCTAGCATGTGATCATGGTTGTAAATAAAGATCACGTTTTACTTCTTCCTTCCAATTAGGATGCCTTTGATTCCTGTTTCTGGCTCACTGTACTGGCCAGAATGTTCAGTGCAATGATGAATGACAGCACTGAAAGCAGCATTCCTGTGTTGTTCCTGGTCTTAGAGAGAAAGCATTCAGTTCTCCCCATGACATCTGTTAGCTGAAAGTTTATCACAGGTGTTCCTTGTCATGCTGAAGAAGTTCCTTTTTATTTTTTTTTTTAATTTTTTTATTAAATCACAACTGTATACAATGATATGATTATGGGGCATCATACACTCACTTCATAAACCATTTGACACATTTTTATCACAGTGGATAACATAGCCTTTCCGGCGTTATCTCAGTTACTGTGCCAAAACATTTATATTCTACATTTACCAAGTTTCGCAAATACCCCTGTAATATGCACCACAGGTGTGATCCCACCGATTCCCCTCCCTCTACCCACCCCCCCCTTTCCCACTTCCCCCTATTGTTAAGTTGTAGCTGGGTTATAGCTTTCATGTGAGAGTCCCAAATTAGTTTCATGGTAGGGCTGTGTACATTGGGTATTTTTTCTTCCATTCTTGGGATACTTTACTAAGAAGAATATGTTCCAGCTCCATCCATGTAAACATGAAAGAGGTAAAGTCTCCATCTTTCTTTAAGGCTGCATAGTATTCCATGGTATACATATACCACAATTTATTAATCCATTCGTGGATCGATGGGCACTTGGGCTTTTTCCATGACTTAGCAATTATGAATTGGGCTGCAATAAACATTCTGGTACAAATATCTTTGTTATGTTGTTATTTTTGGTCTTCTGGGTATATGCCCAGCAGAGGAATTACAGGATTGAATGGCAGATCTATTTTTAGATCTCTGAGTGTTCTCCATATATCTTTCCAAAAGGAATGTATTAATTTGCATTCCTACCAGCAGTGCAGAAGTGTTCCCTTTTCTCCACATCCACGCCAACATCTCTGGTCTTGAGATTTTGTGATATAGGCTAGTCTCATTGGAGTTAGATGATATCTCAAAGTAGTTTTGATTTGCATTTCTCTGATGATTAAAGATGATGAGCATTTTTTCATATGTCTGAAGGCCGTGCGCCTGTCTTCTTCAGAGAAGTTTCTCTTCAAATCCCTTGCCCAGCCTGCGATGGGATCCCTTGTTTTTTTCTTGCTGATGCGTTTGAGTTCTCTGTGGATTCTGGTTATTAAACCTTTGTCAGAGTTATACCCTGCAAATATCTTCTCCCATTCTGAGGGCTGTCTGCTTGCTCTGCTTACTGTGTTCTTAGCTGTGCAGAAGCTTTTTAGTTTGATCAAGTCCCAGTAGTGTATTTTTGAAGCTGCTTCAATTGCCCGGGGGGTTCTCCTCATGAAATACTCACCCAGACCAATTTCTTCAAGGGTTTTCCCTGCATTCTCCTCTAGTATTTTTATAGTTTCATGTCTTAAGTTTAAATCTTTAATCCAATGAGAGTCTATCTTAGTTAATGGTGAAAGGTGTGGGTCCAATTTCAGTCTTCTGCAGGTTGCCAGCCAGTTCACCCAGCACCATTTGTTAAATAGGGAATCTTTTCCCCACTGAATGTTTTTAATTGGCTTGTCAAAAATCAAATAGCGGTAAGTAGCTGGATTCATCTCTTGGTTCTCTATTCTATTCCAGATATCTACTTCTCTGTTTTTGTGCCAATACCATGCTGTTTTGATCACTATCGATTTGTAGTAAAGTCTGAGGTCTGGTAGTGTGATTCCTCCTGTTTTGTTTTTATTTCTGAGTAATGTCTTGGCTATTCGAGGTTTTTTCTGATTCCATATAAAACGAAGTAATGTTTTTTCAAGATCTTTAAAATATGACAGTGGAGCTTTAATAGGGAGTGCGTTGAAAGTATATATTGCTTTGGGTAGTATGGACATTTTGATAATGTTGATTCTTCCTAGCCATGAGCATGGTATGTTTTTCCATTTGTTAACATTTTCAGCTATTTCTTTTCTTAGAGTTTCATAGTTCTCTTTATAGAGATCTTTCACGTCTTTTGTTAGGTAAATTCCCAAATATTTCATCTTCTTTGGCACTACTGTGAATGGGATAGAGTCCTTAACTGCTTTTTCAATTTGACTGTTGTTGGTGTATATAAAAGCTACCGATTTATGAATGTTGATTTTGTAACCTGAGACGCTGCTGTATTCCTTGATCACTTCTAGGAGTTTTGTAGTAGAGTCCCTAGTGTTTTCCAGATACACAATCATATCATCTGCGAAGAGCGAGAGTTTGATCTCTTCTGACCCTATATGGATACCCTTGATCGCCTTTTCTTCCCTAATTGCGGTGGCTAAAACTTCCATTACAATGTTGAAAAGCAATGGAGACAATGGGCAGCCTTGTCTGGTTCCTGATCTGAGTGGAAATGATTCCAATTTAACTCCATTCAATATGATATTGGCTGTGGGTTTGCTGTAGATAGCCTCTATCAGTTTAAGGAAAGTCCCTTCTAGACCAATTTTTTTGAGTGTTCTGATCATAAAGGGATGCTGGATATTATCAAAAGCTTTTTCTGCATCAATTGAGAGAATCATATGGTCTTTGTTTTTTAATTTGTTTATGTGCCGAATTACATTTATAGATTTACGTATATTGAACCAGCCTTGAGACCCTGGGATAAAAACAACTTGGTCATGATGTATAATTTGTTTGATGTGTTGCTGGATTCTGTTTGTTAGGATCTTGTTGAATATTTTTGCATCTATATTCATTAGTGATATTGGTCTATAATTTTCTTTTCTTGTTGGGTCTTTTCCTGGTTTGGGGATCAGGGTGATATTTGCTTCATAGAATGTGTTGGGTAGTCTTCCTTCGTTTTCTACATTTTGGAACAGGTTGAGTAATATAGGTACTAATTCTTCTTTAAAGGTTTGGTAGAATTATGATGTGAAACCATCTGGTCCCGGGCTTTTCTTTTTAGGGAGGTTTTGTATAATTGATGCTATTTCTGAACTTGATATGGGTCTATTCAAAATTTCCACTTGATTCTGGTTAAGTCTTGGAAGGTGGCGTGCTTCCAAGTATCAGTCTATTTCCTTCAGATTTTCATATTTCTGAGAATAAAGTTTCTTGTAATATTCATTAAGGATTTTTTGGATTTCTGATGAGTCTGGTTATTTCGTCTTTGTTGTTTCTGATTGATGATATTAGAGATTTTACTCTTTTTTTCCTGATTAGGTTGGCCAGAGGTTTATCTATTTTATTGACCTTTTCAAAAAACCAGCTTTTTGATTTATTGATCTGTTATATTATTCTTTTGTTTTCAATTTCATTTAATTCTGCTCTAATTTTGGTTATTTCTTTTCTTCTACTGGGTTTGGGGTTGGAATGTTCTTCCTTTTCCAGGTGCGTGAGATGTCCCATTAAGTTGTTAACTTCCTCTCTTTCCGTTCTCTTGAGGAAGGCTTGCAGTGCTATAAATTTCCCTCTTAGAACTGCCTTTGCAGTGTCCCAGAGGTTCTGATAGTTTGTGTCTTCATTGTTATTTTGTTCCAAAAAATTGGCGATTTCTTTCTTAATCTCATCTCTGACCCAGCTATCATTCAGCATAAGGTTATTTAACTTCCATGTTTTTGTATGGGTATGCAGATTCCTGTTGTTACTCAATTCAAGTTTTATTCCATGATGGTCCGAGAAGATGCATGGAATAATTTCTATTCCTTTAAATTTACTGAGGTTAGACTTGTGACCTAAAATGTGGTCAATTTTGGAGTAAGTTCCGTGGGCTGATGAGAAGTATGTATATTCAGTTTTGTTGGGATGAAATGTTCTGTAGATGTCTGCTAAATCTAAATATTGGATGGTTAGGTTTAAATCTAAGGATTCTTTGCTCAGCTTCTTTCTGGAGGATCGATCCAACACTGCCAAGGGAGTGTTGAAATCTCCAACGATTATGGAGCTGGAGGAAATCAAGTTACTCATGTCTGTTAGAGTTACTCTTATAAATTGAGGTGCATTCTGGTTGGGTGCATAGATATTAATAATTGAGATCTCGTCATATTGAGTATTACCCTTAACAAATATGAAGTGACCATTCTTGTCCTTCCTTACTTTTGATGGTTTAAAGCCTACTGTATCTGCAAATAAAATTGCAACACCTGCTTTTTTCTGATTACCATTTGCCTGAAATATGGATGACCATCCTTTCACCCTGAGTCTGTATTTGTCTTTTAAGTTGAGATGTGACTCTTGTATGCAACAAATATCTGGCTTAAGTTTTTGTATCCAGTCAGCTAACCTATGCCTCTTTAGAGGACAGTTTAAGCCATTCACATTGATGGAGAGTAAGGATAAGTCTGGTGGAATTTTGGGTATCGAGTTTTTCAAAGGTCCAGTGGACATTTTTAATCCTTTCGCCAGTGTGGAAGTTGGAGTTTGATCCGAAGTTTCTGAGTGAGTTTACTTTTGTGGTATAGGATTGGGTTGGTCATTGTGGAGGATAGGTCTGAGAACATCCTGAAGAGCTGGTTTACTTATGGCAAATTTTTTCAACATATGAATGTCATTGAAGTATTTAATTTCTCCATCATAGATGAAACTCAGTTTAGCTGGATACAAGATCCTGGGTTGAAAGTTTTTTTGCTTTAGGAGATTAAAAGTTGATGACCAGCCTCTTATTGCTTGAAAAGTTTCAGCAGAGAGATCTGCAGTTATTCTAATATTCTTACCTTTGTACGTTATAGTTTTCTTTCGCCGGGCTGCTTTGAGAATCTTCTCTTTCATGTTAACTTTAGTGAAGCTAATTATGATATGTCTGGGAGATGGCTTATTGGGGTTGAATCGTGCTGGGGTTCTGAAGCTGTCTGCTATCTGAATTTCAGATTCTCTAGGAATGTCTGGAAAATTTCTTTCATAATTTCATGTAGAAGGGCCTCTGTGCCCTTGGCTGCCACTTCATCAGTCTCCGAAATTCCTATAACCCTTATGTTATTTTTTTTCAAATTATCTGAGAGCTCTCTGAGTGAGTGATCCGTTTTTGCTCTCCATTTCTCTTCCTCTTTGAGAGATTGGGAGCGTTCGAAGACTTTATCTTCAATGTCAGAAATCCTTTCTTCTGCTTGCTCCATTCTGTTACTGAGGGATTCTACTGTATTTTTCATATCTTTGAGGGCTGTAAGTTCTTGTTTCAGTGTGTCTAAGTCTTTGGTGGTTTTGTCTTTAAATTCGTTAAATTCTTGAGACAGTTTTTGAATTTCTCCTCGAATTCCTAATTCCATTTTATTAATCTTGTCTGCAAACCAAATTCTGAATTCGACTTCTGACATCTCAGCCAGTTGTTTATGAATGGGATCTTCAATCACATCTGCCGTATCTTTTCTTGGGGGGGTTGATCTATTCTGGTTATTCATGTTACCAGAGTTTTTCCGCTGATTCCGCCCCATGGTTTACTCCCTTTGGTTTTTCCCCTGGGGTTTTATCGAGGGCCCGTACAGTGTTGTGGCCTGAGAAACTGGGGCCCTGTCTGGTGTGGTGGAGCAAAGTGGTTCTGTCTTGTTTTCAGCTGGTTTCTGTTTGATCCTATTGCAACTTCTACTCTGGCTTGAAGTCTCAGCTGTGTGGAAAAATCAGCAATTAAGTCACCCCGCCTGCCCACCTCTGGCCCCAGTTGGAAAAGGAGAATCAAACCTTCCTACAATCGCACACCCAGGGCACCACCTGAAAAGTCCTCAGTCTATTAGCCCAGTTCAAAAGGTCCGAATCAACAGTCTCAATCGGCACTTGTCTCAGGTGGAAGGGTTCAAGAGGTCTCTGGGAACTGGATCACAGGGGCCTGGTGACTCCTCTGAGACAGCTCACCCCAGTGCAGCGTGGAGTCAGGAGGAGCCACCCCGGAAACAGAGCAGTCTGGGAAGGTTGACGTCTCCTTCCCCACTTTGCCCCTCCGTCGGACCCAGTCACTGGTATCTCTGCAGATGGCTAACCCAGTTGCCTGCAGTGAACAGACACTCCAGGGGTTTGCACCTGCCTGAATCGCGAGGAAGTCTGCCAGGCCCCCGCAGACTGCCGCTATCTAGCAGGAGGAAATGGGGCCTGACATCTTTGAGTGTTTGATGCAGGTGATGGGAAGGAGGTGTTCACTCAGGCTTAGCCCCGTCCCTGATGGATGCTGCTAACAGAACAGAACAGAACAGACAACTTTGTGAGGTTCTGTCTCTGTTCCTGTCGTCGCCTACAGGAGACGGGCTGTTTTGAGTTCAAACGTCTTTGCTGCTGGAAAATTGCGTCTGAACACCTCTCTGGGTCGGCCCCGCCCTGGAGGCTTCTGGGTTTGTGAGCCGTGTCACCGGTGGCCTCCTCTGGTTGCCCAGGGAGACAGGGGTTGTGGCCTCAGAATATCCAGAAGTGAGCGTTCTGCCGTTAAAGAAAAAACGGCTGTTGATCTACCTCCAGGGAACTGCTGCTCTGGTGTGGGCACTCAGGCGACCCTTTTCTCCTCTGTCCCGCGCCCCAGAGTCAGCACTGAGCGGCCGCAGTTTGTGCTGGGTCCACACCCCTTAAGAGATTCCCCAAGAATCAGAACTCTTGGGGGATGGGCCCCCAGACCCGGATTGGGAGTGGGGCGGGGGGAAGCTAGAGTTTCATTCAGTTTCACGCAATACTACGGTCCGCGGAGGGCTCCTGCACTGCACCGCAGGGAAGTGCCGCCAAGGCTTGATTTCCCCTCAGCAGAGTGCCCTCTCCTCCCTCACGTATCCCAGAGTCAGCGCTGACCTGACGCAGCTCAGGCACTGTGCACTCCCCTCGAGAAATCACCCAAGGAGCCGAACTCCTGGGGGATAGGCCCTCAGACCCCGAGTGAGAGTAGGGGCTCTCAGCTCTCAGCGGGGAGGCCAGAGTCTGATTCAGTCTTGGGCCCCCTATGCCCGGGAGGGTTGGTGCACTGCACCGCAGGGAAGTGCCGCGAGGCGTGACTCCCCCTCAGCCCGGTGCCCTCTCCTCACTCGGCGCGCCTCAGAGTCAATGCTGACCAGTCGCAACTCGGAGACTGTCCACTCCCCTTGAGAAATCACCCAAGGATCCGAAGTCCTGGGGGACAGGCCTCCAGACCTCAGTGGGCGGGAGGGGAGCGCCGGGGATTCAGGGTTGCTGGCAAAGGATTCCCAAAGTTTTATTCAGCCCTATGTCCGGCAGGAGAACGCCTCGGCACCCCAGTAGGGGAGGTAGGTCCAGTTTTGAGAAGGTCTCTCCCGTGGAGTGTAGTGGGAGGGCCTTTAATTTCTGCCCGCTTGTTAAATTGTGGGTCTCCAGAGCCGGTCTCATGGGGGAGGGGGACTCCCGTCCGCTTGGTGGTGGATTTTGTACCTTTTGTTTGCGTCCTTGTGATCACAACTTGCCTCAGCGGTGTTGATGTGCGTTCTTCAGCCTTCTCTCTTGGTGAGGCTCAAGTCCACCAGGATACTTACTAAATTCCTGTCCCTTAACTCTCCTTCTATACGGGAGCCTTTGTTGAAAGCTGGCTTCAATCCGCCATCTTGTCTCCCCTCTTGAAGAAGTTCCTTTATATTCTTAGTTTGCTGAGAGTGTTTTTAAATGAAGAATGAGTATTAAATTTTTTCTCATGCCTCCGTCTACTGAGATGGTCCTATAATTCACTTTTGATTTGTAATATGGTGAATAACAGGGATTTTTGAATGTTAAATTAACCCTGTGTTCCTGGGATAAACCTCATTTGTTTATAAGGTATTATCCTTTTAATATATCTTTGAATTTTATTTGTTAACATTTAGTTTAGATTTTTTTAAAGATTTCATTTCTTTTAGAGCCATCTTATTTTATTTATTATTTCAGATTAATATGAGGGTAGATGCCTAGTAATGGGATTGTGGGATATCTGGAAGGTTTGATTTGAATTCTTTGAGGATTCTCCATACTTCTTTCCAAAGAGGCTGCATTAGTTTTCACTCCCACCAAAAGTGTAAAGCATTGATAATGAACTCCATTCTGAAAGACAGTCAACATAAACAGAGTTATGAGACACTTATACACCAAGGTTGTGAAACCTTAATGAGGGGCTTGTACAGTACTACCAACATAAGCACACGGTTGTGAGTTTGTAAACTTAATTGTCAGGCTTCATATGTCATTCTGTGACTTTCTTTTATTTGCTTAGTATTTGTGAGATCAATCCATATTGACACAAGTATATTTGGTTTAATTTATTTTGCTTTTTATAATATTCCATCACATAAATGCTGCAACATCAAACTCTTTGAAAGCTGTTATGATACTCCTAATGGCTTTTGTATTATGTAGACATATCCACAGATATTTATTATGTTTTTTATTAATATTGAAACAATTAAAATACAAAACCAGGGTTTATATGTTTATTTATTTGGTAAAAACATCCAACCTATATGGGGCACTGATATTTGATATCCAAAATATTTCCAAGAAACATTCACTTATTTCAGGCCCACATTGACTTTATCTTCCAATATTTCCTTGTTATTCATCTACTGCCATTCACTTGTGTTTTACTGAAATTCATCTTCCATATAGAATTTAGAGTGATTTACTTCGGTGAAAATGGGATAATTAATATCTCTTTGAAATACTAATATCCAAGCACATGAAATTTCATAGAAGGATTTCTGCTATCTCTTCCTTGTCTGCATTTTTTGCTGGCATCCCTGAGCTTCTAGAATGCCTGGCTCACCAATCCCTCTACTGTAGACAAATACATATACATATGTTTTTTCAGGAATTTTTCTCTCTCGCTTTCTGCTTCCTCTCCTGCTCTTATCCTTTCCTGGCCCCTACGCCCTTTAATTTGGCTCATCTAAGTGTCAACTCAGACATGATCTCTGGAAAACTCATTTTTGACAGTTTTATTTATATTCCTTCCAGCTACAGCATCAATAATTATTCAGTAAAACAGATAAAGAGTGTTCCAGAAGTTTTGAAATATTGTGCTTACAGTCCAGGGGCAAAGGGTAGAGACATGGCAAGAAACGACTTACAGTTTAGGTAGGAACATTGCAGTAGAGATGACACTAGAGTACTAAGGCAGCCCTGAGGATGGAGGTGCCTATTTATCTGGCGAAACAGCAGGAATCAATGAAGGCTTCATGTAGCAGTCTAAGGCCTTAAAAGATGAAAATAAAATTGTTAGAATAGCAGAGGAAATCTTTTCATATGTAACAAACAGGATGTACACTGATGGAAATATAAAAAGTAACAGAAGTTTGTGAATTATTAATTAAACAACATGCACAGCATGCTGTTGAACGGTACTATTATGAAGTAGAGAACAATCTACAATGTTATTTTATATGTGTATTGTATATTTAAATTCTGTTTTTCTTCTAACATTATATGTATATACATTAGGTGGATAAATCTGTGAGTAAATCTGTGATATGTCTGTATTTGTTGAACCTTGTGACATCTAGTTCCCTTTGGGTGGTTTTGTGAAGTTTTGGATAATTAGAAGTATTTTTTCATCAAAGGTTTCTCATAGATCACAAATATCTCAGTTTTGTGAATCTTTTCTTTCATGATATCTAATCTTTTTTTTTTTTTTTCCTATCTGGTGTAGTCTGCCTCTCTGACATTACAATTTACACGTCTATCAGTACAGGTTTTTTTAATTTTTAATTTCTTCCATGTCTATACTTATCTTCTTAAGATTTACATAGGGATAGGGTTGCATTACTTTAAAACAGCTTGTCCCTTTCTGCTGTTGCTTTTATAATTTGAGATAATACCCTATGCAAGAGGCAAGATGTATTTCATGATTATCTTATGCAGTCTGTGTTTTTCCATCCTTCATTATGAGAATGGACACTTCCTGGCACTATATGAGCACCGGGCTTGGTTTACCTTGATGTTGTTTAGATAATTTTTCTCTTAGTCTCAAATAATTCCTAGCACACATGCACAGTTGACTATTCTGATAAATACCTGAGAGGGGAATCTCCACACATCTCCAGGATTCTTTCACTATACTGCTTTCTCCTCTTCAGTTGCTATCCTGTGATCACTGTCTGCTTTGGTCTTTTCAGACTCTCCTTACTCAACTACAATTAGGGGAGTCTGGTAGCGTGTAGGTCAGGCTTTTTCTTTTTTTTATTTTTTTTCTCCAGGTGTGCTTTCCTGAAAACTCTGTTAAGACAGGGATCTGGTTTTTTATTTTTTTTCTCCAGGTGTGCTTTCCTGAAAACTCTGTTAAGACAGGGATCTGGGGCATTCCCAAGGCTTCCTTCTCTTGTTTTCTATTTTTCAAAGATCTTTGTCTTTGTTGCCTAAATTCTACTGTCTTAATAATAACTGTTTAATGTGTTTTGGCTGGGTTTTTTTTGGGGGGAGGGTAAGGGGGAAGATGGAAAATTAACACCTGTTCCTCTGTCTTGGCTAGAAGGAGATTGCAGTAGAACTTCAGCACATGCTATGGACTGGCCAGCATGCTTTTATTCTTGCTTTACTTTACTGCTTGCTTCTCATCCTTCATCTGTCCGTATGGTCATCTCTTCCTCAGAGAAATCTTCCCTGGGCCCAGTATAGATTAAATTCTCTTACATAACATACTAATTTTCTTACAGAATCTATCTGAATTAATAATTGTCACTGTTTTGTCTTTTTTTTTTTTTCACTTTACTTCAAGCTAAATAAGAGCAGAGGTCCTGTCTAGTCTGCAGAGCTCAGTATCACATGTCCGCCACGGTACCCACTGGGTTATATATGTATAATGTGTGAGTGAGTGAAAGTGAGAATGTGAAGCCCTTTATATATAAAAACTGTTCCTGTATTCTCTTTCTTTTTTTTCATACTGATATAGATTCTTTTAACCAATTGGAAATTCAAAACACAGCTCTTCCCTATAAGAGCCATGCAGAACGTAATAAAAATTATTATAAAAAACTTACAGATAATATCAAAGCACTGGAAACTATGATTATTTTTCTAAAAATGAAGCTATCTAAAACAAAAGGAATAAACTTACAGTTATACCATCAAAGATGTGAATGGGAGCAAAAACTCCACAGTTTGAGGTATGAAATCCTAGCTTTAAAGAAACATTTGAACTATTTATTTAGAACTATTTATTTGAAATATTTATTTATTTATATGTTGGAGAATTTTTGACATTGCTGACATATCATCTGGTATTTAATAGGAGAGAAGTCATCTTAGTCTTCTGCGGTATAAAATTCTTGGAAATAATAAAATAAGTTCTTAATTGTAATTACAATTACTGATAATTAAATGTATATTCTTTTAAATCATAATTCTAATAACTATATTAGAAGTTCACCTTAGGGAAATCTCCTTTTATTTAACAAATTGAATTTGGAATTTTAAATATTTGTATTATAATTAATACTGTTATGAACATTTTTACACAAGTCTTAATTTTCAAATTATATGCCTTTAACATATTCTTCAATATAGAATTCTTGGGTTAAAGTAATCTAATGAAAATGGCTTTGATCAATATTTTGAAATGGTTCTCAGGAATGTTTATGCAAATTTATAACTCAACCAACAGAGTTTCAATTGGCCTTTTTCAACCCAGAAGAAGTTTCTTAAGGAAATTACATAGTTTGTTTTCATAATGCAGGGAATGAAAAGGAAAATGGAAAGTGACTACTGATTCGCTTGTTCAACATCTCTCCTACACAGATAAAATTAATTTAAACTTTTGTGTTGAAAACATATATTATTCTTCATTGTTTAATTAAATATTAGACCTTGTCTTTCCCCAAAAGGAATTTCAGAATTGTTTATAATATATACCAGCATCAACAAGTACCTTGAAATTATCACTCAAAACAGAAACACAGAACACGTGGGTAGCAAATATAAAAATAGCAGTCTGCAATTATATGTTGTGTGAGAGACATCGGAATGAGTTCTCTTACACTGCCAGTGACTTTCAGGAATGCTTGTGTTGTTTTGTGGAGATGAACATTTCCCTCCAGTGAATTCATAAACTTATTTATAAATGGTAAATTTTGGTTAGTTTACACTCCATGATCTGTCCCAGTTTGGGAGTAATTATGACTATGTAAAAAAGTAATTTTCAACTTATACATTTGAAAATTTTCAATATCCTTTTCAAGAGTAACTAAACTAACAGAAACTTACCAATTAGGAGAATGTTCTTTCACATCTACTTTTCATGTGTACATGTCTTTTGGGAGAAAATGAAGTGAGATATTCAAAACCTTAGAACTAGAAAAAACAAATATTCAAGAAAACAGACATTTTATTAGATAATCAATGAATAGATGAAGAGTCAGGTCTCAAAATGAACTTTTCGCTAACAAAATGAATTTTAAGATAAGTATATTTAACTGCAGATTCACACTAAAAGAAATGGAAGAGATGAGAAAAAATGATTCTATAGCATTTGAACAAATTAAGGAAAAGTTAACAAGAGAAATAGAGCAACATAGAAAAGAAGTTGCGATAAAAGAAGAATTGGAACACAGACTGAGAGCCCAAAATGTGGAGTTGGGGATCCTTAGAAATAATCTGGAGGTAAATTAATCTTTGGTTAACATCACATTTATTATTTTACTTCATCACTATTAGTTGTGATGTCTCTTTGATTCAATGCTTATTGTTTAGTTATAAAACAAACCAAAATCTTGCCTTAAAAATTAATTATGATATTTATAGCTAAAGTTGTTTATTATAAATCTTGACATCCAAGTAGTATCTTATTTCAATACAAAGAATTTTTGAAAATAATATACCATAATATATACTTAATGATGACTTATTAGGTGTTTTGTTCCTAGTAAAATAGTTCAGTGATTTTTCCCCTATTTCACATTTATTACAACTTCAAACATTATGAAGAGGAAAGAAACAAAATGTATTGTAATCTAAAGTAATCTCATGATTTTCTAAGAAGACCTCTGCAAATTTTATCTTATTTGTCATTTGTGTTTTGAAATATCAGGCTTATTTTGCATTTATCTATTTATTCCAGAGAGGTAACTGTGATTTGGTAGATGAGCCTCATGGGTTAGGATCAGAAGACTGAGGAAAATCCTACAAGGGGCTTATACGTTTAATCTCTCCTTTTCAGAATTGTGATCAGTAACTGAGTTAATTGATATATAGAGAAATGCTTTGCACAATGCCTAGATTTGTCATTTATCAATAGATATAATTGTTATAACTTAGGATAAAAATGTTAGAAGAGTAGAATATCTATAGAATGCTCTCAGAAAAAAAACTTAAAGAACGTTGGCAAATTTTGCCTGTTCTAGTGTACGCAGAGCTGAGGCTCCTACTATGGAGGGGGATGTAGGTTAGACACCAGAGTGCACACCCAACTTTCTAGTGTGTCACAGTTATTAGAGTTTTGTGCATTTGGATTTGTTGTCATTCAAAGAAAGCCTTTTCCAATTTGGAGATTCATAAAAATTCTTTACTGATTTCTTTTTTGCTTTCACAGATTCATTGCATTCATGTAAATTTTTGAACTTTCAGGAATTTATGCTCTATAAGGTTTGAGGTTTGGATCCAGCTTCTTTGCCCAGTTAGCTGCTTTTTACAACCCTTTCATTTCATAAATGTGCATGTTATTATTTACTTTCTGGGGAAATCGTGATATTTTATTGAGTGATAGCTAAAAGTTTCCTTTCTTTTACTTAGAATTGTCAAAGGCATGAACATGAAAGAGATCTCCTGAACAAAGAAATTGTCAGACTAAGATTGAAAGTAGAAAGAATGAAAATGAACAATGAGGAGATAGACAAGAAACACTTGCGGGACTTGGAAATCATCAAAGACAAGACTGATGATCTTCAAAATGCTGTAAAGCTCAGTGAAGAAAGGTTAATGAAAGTAACAGCCCAGTATAATGGCCAGCTCAACATACTACGAGACGAGAATAAAGTGCTACAAGCCAAACTGAAGGAAGCGAAAGAAAACCAGGAAAAACTAGAAGCAGAACTTGAATCCCACCGTCTCAGACTGGCAGATGCTAACAATGAGCGTCACCAAAGTCAGGTCTCCCAAAGAGACCTTGCCTTCATTGTCCAGAGAACAAAAGAAGAATGGTCTGGTACACTGGAGTATATGAACTCTCGTGCCGAAACCCTTTTCCAACAACTCTGTGATGCAGAAGAGAAATTCAGTTGCCTGCAAGCTGAGTTTTGTCACATGAAAGATGCTCTTCGAGAGAAGAGTTTTGCTCTAGAAGGTGCACAGAGAGACCTGATGGAAGCACAGTTTGAAAAGCAGAACATTCAACTGAAGTATCAAAGTGAACAAAGAACAGTGAGTATGTACATTGTAAAGCAGGAGTCTTTAGAGCAGAGACTGTTCGGACTGCAGTGTAAAACAATGTCACTTCAACAACAGCTGGATGATGTTCACAAGGATTCTGCAGATAAAGAGAAGGCAAAACACAGCAGAGACAGCCCGTGTGCTGCAGTGGTGAAGGCTCTTGAAGTAGGGCATGAAAGGTACAGTCTGCTTTTGGAAGAGGAAAACAAGAAGTTGCTTGATGAATGCAATCACTTAAAAGAAAGGCAGTACCAATATAAAAAAGAGAAAGTGAAAAGAGAAGTAAGTATCAAGAAATAAACATTTTTCAAACTTCCAAAAAGAAAAGTGAAGTGGTATTTGGTAGTGACTAAGCATCGTACTGGTTGAATGTGAGACTATCTAGATCTATATTTGTGATATCAGCCTAGAAACATACCTTGTTTCCAGCAAATAAAAGTTAGTGCTGAGAGATGTTTTACTTTGAGTAAAGACAGTGTGTCACTTACAACATTTTAAGAGTTTAAGTTATAAATTGTTAATAGACATAGAGTAAAAATGCTGAAATCATAATTTTAGTGTTTTTATGTTCCCTTATTTTAAGACAGAGCCGAAGCAGAAAAAAGTGAGTAGGAAGCTGAGTAGGGGTAGGAGTTGCAGGAGTTGAGATTAGGGAGGGAGGTGGAGGCCAGCTTACTTAGGGCCTGCAGGAGCCATTGGAATTTTACTTTTATTCTAAAATAGGGATTATTGGGAGAGTTTGAGCAGAGGACTGAATTTGTGAGAAACTTTGAGGCTGATCTGAGCTTCTAATCAAAAAGAAAGAAACCATTTTACAGGGTAGAATTTGCCACCACGATCCCATCCACATGCATATGAATCTTTTGTTATGCATTTCACATTCCTTTTAAGCCTTCAGTTGGTCCTTATGCATTTCACATTCATGAGGGGAGGAATGAATAGAGGACTGAATCTGTTGTCTGAGCAGTAGAATACTGACTTGGGGGGGAGGTAGCACTTTCCTTAGTGTCCTTAGCCAAATTTAGTGGTCAACAGGAATGTGTACACAGGAGGAAAAGAAGGTGAGTCAATGCAATGTATGTGATGATAATCTTCAAGGTATATATGTTAAAGTTAAATATTAACACATCCTAATAATAAAGTGTTTATAATATCTGCAACAAAAATATCTTACCAGGCAGTTTTGAGACAACTTCGCCAAGAACTGTGTGATACCATGCAAAAACTATCCAGATCGGAGACGTTACTAGAAACTACATCACGTTGTCACATTCATTTAGAAGATGAGACCCAACATTCAATGAGAAAAATAAGTCAGATGACAAAGCAAGTATGTACATAATTAACATGCCACCCGTTAATCTAGAGCTGATCCAATAAAATAAAGTGTTTTAGAACACTAGCTGCAGGTGACAGCTTCCTTTTTATATTTTCATTATGAGTAGTTTTGTACAATTTTATTATCTTTATCATGTACTTATTTCTTAAATTCTGACTTTCATTCTTCCACTTTTCCTTAAAATTACTTAGAAATATACCATATTTTCTTATAATATATGCCCTTAGGAAAGTCGAGGATTATGCATCATTTTTCACAGAAGTTGTGAGACATTTTTCCTGTTAAGCAGTAGTTTTCAGTGATTTCTCTATTGCCATTGTGAGGCAAGCCAGATTAAATCAGGGTAATGTCTAATGAAATGTTCCAGAACATATCTTCAGTTTTGTGAATGGATACAAAATCTGTGTATACTTATTTCACGGATTTCAGGTTAACTCATAGGGAAAGGCCTTTATATTCTTGTCTAAAATGAAAATGCTGCTCGGGAGGCTGAGGCAAGAGAATCGCTTAAGTCCAGAAGTTGGAGGTTGCTGTGAGCTGTGTGAGGCCACGGCACTCTACAGAGGGCCATAAAGTGAGACTCTGTCTCTAAAAAAAAAATAATAAATAAATAAATAAAATGAAAATGTTTTAGGTTAATTTATAAACTTTTTGCAAAGTTAATTGCCTTCATTTCCATTTCACTTTAATTATATTGTAAAAGCACAGAAATATTCAGGTCTTGGATAGGAGGTACATCCAAAATAAAGAATTAAGAAAATTATCCAGATCCTGCCATTGGATTTTTAAAAGCAAATGTATTGAGGTCTCATTCACATACCATGCAGTTCACCACTTAATGTCTCTTAGTATATTCACAGGGTTGTGGAACCATCATCACAATCAATTTCAGAACATTTGCATCAATGTGAAAAGAAACCCCACATCTTATAACCATAACCTCCACCCTAATCTTATCCCTCCACTTTCCCCAGGCCTGGGCAACCACCATCTACCTTTATCTCCATAGATTTGCTTATCTAGACAGTTCACTTTGGGGTGGCGGGGTGGCGGTGTGGGGGGGGAGGGAGACTTTATCAATCAAATTTTATTTTATTTTTTTCCAAGGGACATATTATACATCCTCACAATGTGCACAATAGGTGAGATCTTGCCTCGTGCCCTCCCTCACTCTGCCAAACGTTCCCCACCCCGCTTCACTCTACCCACAAACTGGACTATAAGAGTGTTTTATTGTTCTTATGAGCATGTAATTGTTTATATATTGATTTCATATAGGTATGGAGGTATGGATTTCATATTGGATATTTATTTTTCTATTCTTATGGTACTTTACTAAAAAGAATGTATTTCAATTCCATCCAGGTAAATGTAAAAGATGTAAAGTCTCCATCTTTTTAATGGCTGAATAATATCCCATGGTATACATATACCACAGTTTGTTGATCCATTCATAGGTTGATGGACACTTAGGTTGCTCCCATGACTGGGCAATTATGAATTGAGTCACAGTAAACACTCTAGCGCAAATGTCTTTGTGGTAAAATGATTTTTATTATTCTTGATAGATACCTAGTAATGGGATTGCAGCGTCAAAATGGTAGGTCTACTTTTAGATTTTTGAGGATCCTCCATACTTCTCTCCAAAAAGGCTGTATTATTTTGCAATCCCACCAGCATGGTAGAAGCGTCCCTTCTCTCCATATCCACAATAGCATCTGTAGTTCTGGGATTGCTGGGGTTAGGTGATATCTTAGAGTGGTTTTGATTTGCATTTCACTGGTGATTAAAAGACAATGAGCATTTTTTCAAGTGTTTGATGGACATTCGTCTGTCATCCTCAGAGAAGTTTCTGTTCAAATCTCTTGCCCACTTATAGAGAGGGTTGTTTATACTTTCTTATGGTTCAATTTGAGTTCTGTGTACGTTCTAGTTATCAGGCCTTTGTCAGATTCATAACATGCAAAAACTTTCTCCCATTTGAAGGCTGGCTGTTGGTTTCATTTGCGATAGCCTTAGGTGTACAAAAGCTTTTAAGCTCGATCAAGTCCCAGGTATTGATTTTTGGTGTTGCTGTAATTGCTAAGAGGGTCTGTCTCACAAAGTTTTTTCCCAGGCCAATGTATTCAAGTGTTTTCCCCCACTCTTTCCTAGAATTTTTATTGTTTTGTGTCTTATAATTAAATCTTTCATCTACGAAGAATCAATTTTTTGTCAATGGTGAGAGGTGCAGGTCCAGTTTCAGTCTTCTACATGTGGATAACAAGTTCTTCCAGCACCATTTGTTAAATAAGGATCTTTTTCCTCATTGCATGCTCTTCGTAGGCTTTTCAAAGATTAAATGGCGATATGTGGCTAGGTTCATCTCTAAACTCTCTATCCAATTTCATAGATCTACATCTTTATTTTTGTGCCAGTACCATGCTGTTTTGTAGACAGTTCTTATAAATGGAGCCATATACTACTTAGTCCTTTGTGACTGGATTCTTTCACAAAGCGTGTTTTCAGGATGAATCCACGTTGTAGTATGGATCAATACTTCATTTCTTTTCCTGGTCTGGTACTGTTCTATTGTGTGGTCCTACTGGTGATCGATTCTTCACTTGCTGGACGTTTAGGTTTGTTTCTACTTTTTGCCACCAATGCATCATAGTCCCATGAACATTAATTTAAATGATATCAAGCGGACATGTTTTTATTTCCCTGCCATTGACTATCATCCTCAGTCAGTTAGCAGATTTGACCATCTCTCTGCCTTGCTCATGCTGTGCTTCCCGCTTTTTTAGCTTCTGATCATCTAACCTCATTCAGACCTGAGCACAATTTTTCCTTCTTCATGAAACTTTCTCTGAGTGTTCTGACTTTCGTTGACTTTATTCTTTAGTACTTGTTATCTAATCTGTGCAGAATAAGTTAGTCCTTCATTTTGCATTGCTTTTTTTAATTTTTTTATTATTAAATCATAGCTGTGTACATTTGTGTAATCAAGGGGTACAATGTGCTGGTTTCATATACAATCTGAAATATTCTCATCAAACTGTTCAACATAGCCTTCATCGCATTTTCATGCTTATTGTATGTATACATTTGTATTCTACCTTTAGTAAGTTTCTCCTGTACCCATTCTAAGATGCACCGTGATGTGGCCCCAGCCCTTACCCTCCGTCCACCATAACCTCCCCTCTCCCTTCCCTTCCCTTGGTCCTTTCCCCATATTCTTGAGCTATAGTTAGGTTATAGCCTTCATATAAAAGCTATAAATTAGCTTTATAGTAGGGATGAGTACATTGGATACTTTTTCTTCCATTCTTGAGATACTTTGCTAAGAAGAATATGTTCCAGCTCCATCCATGTAAACATGAAAGAGGTAAAGTCTCCATCTTTCTTTAAGGCTGCATAATGTTCCATGTTATACATGTACCACAATTTGCTAGTCCATTCGTGGGTTGATGGGCACTTGGGCTTCTTCCATGACTTAGCAATTATGAATTGGGCTGCAATAAACATCCTGGTACAGATGTTTTTGTTATATTGTCATTTTTGGTCTTCTGGGTATATACCTAGTAAAGGAATTATAGGATCGAATGGCAGGTCTATTTTTAGATCTCTAAGTATTCTCCAAACATCCTTCCAAAGGGAACATATTAGTGTGCATTCCCACCAGCAGTGTAGAATTGTGCTCTTTTCTCCACATCCATGCGAAGATCTCTGGTTTGGGGATTTTGTTATGTGGGCTACTCTTACTCAGGTTAGGTGATATCTCAAAGTAGTTTTGATTGGCATTTCTCTGATGATTAAGAATGATGAGCTTTTCTTCATGTGTCTGTATTCCTTGTGTCTGTCTTCTTTAGAGAAGTTTCTCTTTAAGTTCTTTGCCCACCCTGTGATTGGATCACTTGTTCTTTTCTTGCTAATTCCTTTTGAGTTCTCTGTGGATTCTGGTTATTAAACCTTTATCGGAGGTATAACCTGCAAATATTTTCTCCCATTCTGAGGGCTTTTATTTTTTCATGAAGAGTCATCTTGTTCAATTATAAATTTGTTTAAGGTGAGAATTATATCTAAGTTGTATATAAAACGAGCACATTGTACCCTATAATTGCATTAATGTACACAGCTATGATTTAATAGCAAAAGTTGATACGCCTATAAGTTATCCTTATATAAATTGAAAATGTTTTAGATTAACATTTGTTAGAATATAATTAAATACTTTATACTATACTGATAATTGATATAATAAAATTTTATTCTAAATATATTTTAAGCAATAAAATATAAAATTGGAACTTCTTTTATTAAAAAAACAGAAAAAAACTCTTTCTTGCTATTGTTACTAATTTTCTCTATTTGGGATATATATTTCAGTGACTTTTCCCAAGTTATTTTATAATTAATAGATGGTATTTAACAGAATTTAGTGAAAAGTATTTTGTAAATATGTCTAGCTGTGATTTATCCATTGCAATATCTTCCCAATGAAGTTTGTAATTGGGGAATTAAGGAAATTATATGGAAAGAAGGTTAAGGGGAGTCTCAGGGAAACTTGCCCTTTTCCCCTAGGTTGATGTGCTGAAAAGATCAACTCACAGTTATAGTAGATAATAAGAGAAAGGTTTATTTCCAAATACCATGCACATGGGGGGTATGAATGATTGCCCAATGTTTCAGTGATAGTCAGTGGCTTTTAAAGATGCCTTTTAGAAGGGAGGGGGGAGACAAACTGTAAAATATATGTGTAGCAAGTGGTTGCGAGGGATGATGGGTAGATGGAGGGAAACAGACTGAGTTGCAGTTTAACCTGAGAGACAGGTCTCAGTGCTTCAAAGGACATTAGGGCCAGGCCTATGTGATAAGGACTCCAGCAGCCCCTTTTCTGATTCTAAATCAAGTTATTCGGGTTTTATAGAGGAGAGACTAGTGCATTCTAATCAAAAATGGCCTTTTCATTGAAAATATTCTCTATACCAAGGAATTATATTTTGATTTCCTTATCTCCTTCAAAGATATACATCTGGAAAGTACTCTATGTCTTTGCTTATCTCCTCATGTAATCTTATTTAATATTGATAAAGTTTGAAATATTTCCTGTAGTTCTTTCTTATTGTTCGTTGCTGTTTCAACAGTAGCAAGAAAATATTTTTCTGTTTTTTGTTTTTTTCTTTGTTTGTTTTAATGAGTTAGGGCCAAACCAGTCTGCTTCTTTCCTGCTAATACTAATTTAATTTCCAAGGAAAGTGTTCAACCAAATAAATAAGTGAATGTAGATGCAACCAGCAGGAAAAAAAATATATTCATATCATTCTCACTATAGAAAAAAAAAATTAAATTAGTACTCCTTCATTACAAAGTCAGAATTGGGACTTGTAGATTGATAATTGCCTTTCCAACTGAAAAGCTCTGGCCTTTCTGATCTACCACAGCACATGACCTTAACTTGATCATCAGAGTGCTTGCTAGTGCAGCCCATCATATCCAGTTGCTGGGAATGAAGTGATCAAGGCACCTTGATTTATCAATGGAATACAGTGTTTTCAGGTTGAGGCTATTGCCTGGGGTCATGTAAGTTCCATACAACTCACTCTAGAAGATGCTCTGTGCACTGCAGTGCATGGTCATCCATCCCACTGATTGCTATGGAGACAAGTAAGCCATGAATTCTTATGAGTGGACGAAAACACTGCTGGCTACTGGAGTTGGTGACTGTTATCTACAGAATTTGGGACTGTTGGGGGCATCATGCTATGCATTTATTGCCCATTTCAGTAGTGTGGAGATAGTTGAGTGCAGCTATCGGGGACCATTTTCATTGGCATGTCACCTGCCTAAACTATAAAATTAGAACATAAAATACAACAAGATGTTAATAGTAAATATTATATGCCACTCACCATGTGCCTCACGTTTTTCTAAGTGCATTACGTGTATTCCCCAGTTCAGTCTTCCCAACATCCACATGAGGAAATCAGTGCTATTCTGTCCATGTTGTAGATGAAGAAACCAAGTTGCTAATTTGCTAAAGGTCACACAGCTAGTACTGGTGGAGCCAGTACTCAAACCCAGATCTTTTGGCCTCTGTAAATGTCCACCTCTCAAACTATTCCATGAGACATCTGGTTGTCATCTGAAGCATACACACAACTGAGATGTGAGAGAAAAAGGAAAACCTGGTCCCCTTGCCCTGTGGGAAGCTGAAGGGTGCTGTCCCCCGTGTAGCAGTGTACAAAGTTCTAGCCTTTTCTCTATTTTCCCTGTAAATTGGCTCAGAGACTACAATGTGTCTATGAATATGGACAGTTAGCATTTACCAACTTGTGCCTGTCTACTTGCTCATGTTCACAAAAAGAAAAAAAAATAAAATAAACATCTGGTCACGATGGTTAGTAAAACATAGCTTTGACGTGACTGGGTAGGTTAAGTGGTAATTTTAACATCATGGCCTCTCCTTTGTCATGTTTAATTGCAAAGTTTAATAGTCATCCTCACAGTTTAAGGCGACACATTTAGATTAAATTCTCTCCTAGTGAAAACTTAAGCTTTGCGACTTAACTTTGGGGTTGACATTCTCTGTTGTACTTTTCTTCCCATTTATTTTTAAAAGTCCTTTTCCTTTTCCTAAAAGAAAAGATGATGGTGAGTGTTAGATGCTGAAAGTATATAAGTTGCCTTGTTACAATAAAATTAAATGTGAATAAAATAAAATAATAAAAGTTGATGTTGTGATCTTAGAATACAAAATATACATGCTTATCATAATGTAATCTTCTCTTTCCCCATTTTATCAATTTTATAAATTTGAGTATTTATCTCATACAATATAGTTTGTAAAATTAAGAATAGTGTATTTATTGAGTATTTAATAGTATTTATGTAATACAATATAATTTGTAAAATTAATAATAATACAATATAATTTGTAAAAGCAAAAATAATGTTGTGTTTTCATCCTATAACAGGAGTAGATAACCTTCTCTGTGAAGGGCCAAATAGTATATTTTAGGTTTTATGATCCAGAAGATTCCTGTTGCAACAGCTCCACTGTGCAGTGATGGCAGAAAAGTATCTATAAATAATATGCAGAATGAAGGGGTGTGTCAGGGTTCCAATGAAATTTAGCTAAAAAATCTCTTCAGGTGATGAGCAGATTTGTACTAGATCATTATTATTTTTAATGCAAATAGTGTGTTAGTCTAAAAACCTTGTTTTCTATGTGCTACATTTTTTAGCTGTCCATCCAGTGAGGGAAATGTGGGTCATTTCCAAGTGTAAACATTTTTCTAATCTTTGTTTTAGGTTCAAGAAGTAGAGGATCAACTCAAAGAGGAAGGACACCGTGCCGAGAAGATGCTAGACCAATGGAAAAAGTATGCTTTCAAGCAGCAAAAAAGAAAAATAAAAAGACTTGAGTATTATAAAGAAAATAAGTGTTACAGTTTGAGACTAGTGCTAGTTGTAATAGTAACTATATCTGTGTGAATCTTAGGAAAATTTTCAGCTTTAAGCTATTTTGAAATGCATATTTTTTTTACTTTGTTTCTAAATTTTGCACATTATGCATGGACATTGCTAGAAAAATGATATAGTTGCTTAATCATCTACTTTTCAAATATCTAAGGATTCACATAAACATACCTTCAAGTGTTTGTTCAAAAATTGCATGATATTTAAAAAAATTATCTGACATTAATTATTTTAAAAATTATATTTTAGGATCAAAATGGCAAATTCCAAATTAAAACTTACTGTCAAAGACCAAGCCGAAAAACTCAACCAGTATGAGAAAGACTTGTCAAGTGCAAGTTTCGTAAGTTAATCTCTTATTTTAGTTCTGTGGCAGAATAGGCCGAGTGTATCTTACTCAAAATGCTTTGGACTAGAAATGTTTTGGATTGTGGAATATTTGTACATGCATATTGAAATATCTTGGGAAGGGAATTCAAGTCTAAACCCAAATTTATTTGTAATATATACACCATATTCACATACCCTGAAGATAATTTTATGTAATGTTTTATAATTTTGTGCATGAAGCAAAGATGTTTTCACTGCAACATGGCACATGAAGTCAGATGTCAAATTTTCCATTTGGAATGTCATTTTGACCCTAAAAGTGATTAGGATTTGGGGGCATTTTGGATTTTAGGTTCTAATATTAAGATGCTCAACCTGTAGTACAGATGCTCACTGACTTTCAATGGGGTTATATCCCAATAAACCCATCCTCACTTAGCCTAGCCTACCTGGAACATGTTCAGAGCACTTACATTAGCCTTCAGTTGAAAAAATAATCTAGTTGGGCGGCGCCTGTGGCTCAAGGAGTAGGGCGCCGGTCCCATATGCCTGAGGTGGTGGGTTCAAACCCAGCCCCGGCCAAAAAAAAAATAATAATAATCTAGTATAAGTCTGTCTATAATAAAGCATTGTATGTCCCTCATACCACATATTGCTAGCCTGGGAAGGATCATGAATCAAAATTCAACATACATTGAAATTGGGGTGTTTCATTTTAAAGTCAAAAAAATTAAGGTGGCCATCATCATTATGTCAAACTTGCAAGGGCTTCACATCATTATGGAGTCAAACAATAGGAAGTTGGAGGATCCCAAATCAGGGACAACCTGCGTATAAGAATATGGTAGACAATATGAAAAACGTCTCTGATAAAAATATCTATCCCCTTCATAGTGATAGTACTTATTGCAAGTAGTGCCTGTCCCCTTGACTTTACAAAAGAAATTGACTTAATTCCTAAAATTAATGATTTGGGTAGTAAGATTTTTATAAAAACATTGTCATAGCCCAAGAATAATATTTTTATGTATACCACATTTCATTTATCCATTAATCCATTGGTGGACATTTTGTTTTTCCAAGTGTAAATTATTTTTAATCTTTTGTTTTAGGTGCAGAAATCTCTGGAAGATCAGTTAGCAGAGACTATAAAATGTAAAAGGATGATGGAAGACCGCATGCAAAGGTACAGTTAAAAGCAGCACACAAAATAACTTGAGTATTCATAAAGCAAATAGCAGTGTAATATGAGATTGTATCTGTTCAGATAATAAGTATGTTTGTGTGAAGCCAAGGAAAGTTTCAACTTTAAGCTATTTTGAAATGCATGCCTTTGTATATTTTTTCAAAATTTTATACATTTTCCAAAAAGACACCTAGAAAAATACCTTTGCCAAATCATCTGCTTTGTTAATCTTTGAGAAATTCTCTAATTATGCCTTTAGATATTTGTTCACAAGCTTTATGGCATTTTAAAAATTTATCTGTGATAAGAATTATTTTATAATATGTATTTTAGCCTTGAAAAAGAAAATTCAAAAATGAAAGTAAACTTTGGAAAGGCACTGGACTGCATTGAGAAGTACGTGTCATCTGCAAGTTCAGTAAGTCAATCTCTTACTTTCTATCATACTTAAAAGGAACTTTTTTTCTCTACTAGTACAGGCTGTACATTCTGCACCCCAAATGCCCGGAAGTATTTCAGATTTTAGAATATTTATATATACACAATAAAATATCTTGAGGATGGGATCCAAGTCTAAACACAATATTCATTAATGCGTCATGAACAACTTATGCACAAAGCCCGAATGTAACTTGATATAATATTTTTAAGTACTAAATTTTGCATGAAACAAAGATGTGTGTTTTCAATGAAACCTGTCACATGAATTCAGATGTGTAATTTTCCACTTGTGCTGTCATCTTTATATGTAAGATGAATAACATTTTGAAGCATTTTGGATTTCAGGTTTGGAGATTTCAGGATAGATGCTCATCCAGGAGCACAGGGAAGGGCCTAGTCAGTGCCTGCAGGTAGTGCTGAGAGGTAAAGCAAACTAAAACTCAAAGATATGGCCTTGATGGCCCTCTTTTTTAATTGGAAGTGTAGGATTGTAAAAGATTTTAGTTTAAAAAAGTGATGAAAAATAGATCTCTGGATGAGACCTTGTATTAAGGAATATTAATACACAGTCATGCCATGGAATCCCAGCACTTTATGAGGCCAAAGTAAAAAGGCCAAGGCAAAAAGATCACCTGAAGCCTGGGCCTATCTCTACAAAAACTATAAACCAATTAGCCCATCATGGTGAACTGTAGTCCTAGCTCCTTGGAGGCCCAGTCAGGTGAATCACTTGAGCCCAGGAATTAGAGACTTCATCAAGCTGTGATGGTAGCACTGTACTTGATCTTGGGTGACAAAGTTATACCTAGTCTCAAAAAAAAAAAAATAGAGTTCAAAGCAAGGGGAGAAACAGGATGATAGAAAAGCTGTAAGAGGTGATTCATGCCTGTAATCTAAGCACTGTAGAAGGCTTGAAACCAGGAGCTGTAGACAAGCCTAGGTAATGTGAGAACAAAAAGAAAGAAAGAGAGAGAAGAAAAAAAGAAAAGAAAGAAATGAAGAAAGAAAGGTAGGAAGGATGGAAGGAAGGAAGGGAGGGAGGGAAGGGAAAGAGAGAAAAGGAAGAAAAGAAAAGAAAAGAAAAAAGAGAGAGAGAGGAGAGAGAGAGATAGGAAGAAAGGAGGGAGGGAAGGAAGGAAGGAAAGAAGAAAGGAAGTAAGGAGGAAGGAAGGAAGGAAGGAGGGAGGGAGGGAAGGAAGGAAGGAGAGAAGAAAGGAAGGAAGGACCTGCAGGTGGTGCTGAGAGGTAAAGCTAACTAAGACTGAAAGATATGGCCTTGATGACCCTCTTTTTTAATTGAGGAAGGAAGGGAGGGAGAGAGGGAGTAAGGAAGGAAAAGGAAAGAAAGAAAGAAAAAATAATTATCCAGGTGTGGGTGTGGTGATGCTTCCCTATAGTCCCAGCTATTCAAGAGGCTGCAGTGAGAAAGTAACATGAGCCTTCATATTAGAGGTTGCAATGAGCTATGATCATGGCATTGTACTGAGTCAGAGCAAGACCCTGGCTCAAATAAAAGAAAGTTTAAAACAGAAATAAATAAAATTTAAAATAGAAAATAAAAATAAATGAAAAGCTGCAAGAAACAGGGAAAAGGCATGTTTATTATAGAGAAGTCTTAAACTTTGTGGGGGTTTGTTTTGTTTTGTTTTTGAGTTTGTTAGGGAAAGTCCCTATTATAATTGTTTCTCACTCTGGGGAGATGTGCCCTATGTTCTTACATGTGCCCATTAGGTGGGACCACACTGATCCCCTTCCCTTCTCCCCCTTTTTCCTCCCCCGTTAGCTCAACTGGAGTTAAATTGACTTTTTGTTTTGTGGGGGCATGTATTAGTTGGTCTACCAGCTTCATATTACTGTTGAATCCATTGGATACTTGCTTTTCCATTCTTGTGATACTTTACTAAAAAGAATGTTTTCTAACTATCCAGATGTACATTCTCCATCTTTTTATGGCTAAGTAGTATTTCATAGTATACATATACCACAGTTTGTTAATCCATTCATGAGTTGGTGGGCACTAGGGTAGTTTCCATATCTTGGTGATTGTAAACTGAGCAGCAATAATCAAATGCAGATGTCTTTATGATAAGGTGCCATTTTTTTCTTCTGGGTAGATGCCTAGTAGTGGCATTGTGGGATCAAATGGGAGGTATAATTTGAGTTCTTTGAGGACTCTCCCTACTTATTTCCAAAGAGACTCTATTAGTTTGCAATCTCAACAACAGTGTAAAGATGTTCACTTTTCTCCACATTTGCACAAGCATCTCATTTGGGACCCTGAGATGTAAGCTATTCTGAGTGGGGTTAAGTGATATCTAAAAATGATTTTGATTGTATTTCTGTGATGATTAAGACCATTTTTTTCATGTTTGTAAGCCATTCATTTGTCTTCTTCATAGGTTGTGTTCATGACTCTTGCCCAGTGATAGATGGGATTGTTTATTCTTTTTATGTTGATTAATCTGAATTCCCTGTGGATTCTAATTATCAACCCTTTGTCAGATTAATAACCTGCAAATATCTTTTCCCATTCCAAAGGTTCTTTATTTGCTTTAGTTTTTTTTTTATTTTTATTAAATCATAGCTGTGTACATTAGTATGATCATGGGGCACCATAAACTTGGTTCGTAGACCGTTTGACACATTTTCATTACACTAGTTAACATAACTTTTGTGGCATTCTCTTAGTTATTTGGCTAAGACCTTTACATTCCACTTTTACTAGGATTCACATATTCCCTTGAAGATTACTCAATCTGTTCCAAAAGGTAGAAAAAGAAGGAAGACTACCCAACACGTTCTATGAAGCAAACATCACCCTGATCCCCAAACCAGGAAAAGACCCAACAAGAAAACAAAATTGTAGACCAATATCACTAATGAATATACATGCAAAAATATTCAACAAGATTCTAACAAACAGAATCCAGCAACATATCAAACAAATCATACATCATGACCAAATCGGTTTTATCCCAGGGTCTCAAGGCTGGTTCAATATACGTAAATCTATAAATGTAATTCAGCACATAAACAAATTAAAAAACAAAGACCATATGATTCTCTCAATCGATGCAGAAAAAGCTTTTGATAACATCCAACATCCCTTCATGATCAGAACACTTGAGAAAATTGGTATAGAAGGGACATTTCTTAAACTAATAGAGGCCATATACAGCAAACCCACAGCCAATATCATATTGAATGGAGTTAAATTGGAATAATTTCCACTCAGATCTGGAACCAGACAAGGCTGTCCATTGTCTCCATTGCTCTTTAACATTGTAATGGAAGTAAGCTCAGTGCCTGTGGCTCAAGCGGCTAAGGTGCCAGCCACATACACCTGAGCTGGCAGGTTCAAATCCAAAGCACAGGCCCACCAAACAACAATGACAACTACAACCAAAAAATAGCTAGGTGTTGTGGCCAGCACCTGTGGTCCCAGCTACTTGGGAGGCAGAGGCAGGAGAATTGCTTAAACCCAGGAGTTAGAGGTTGCTGTGAGCTGTGATGCCACTACACTCTACCCAGGGCGACAGCTTAAGACTCCATCTCAAAAAAAAAAAAAAAAAAACACATTGTAATGGAAGTTTTAGCCAGCAAAATGAGGGAAGAAAAGGCGATCAAGGGTATCCACATAGGGTCAGAAGAGATCAAACTTTCACTCTTCGCAGATGATATGATTGTATATCTGGAAAATACTAGGGACTCTACTACAAAACTCTTAGAGGTGATCAAGGAATACAGCAGCGTCTCATGTTACAAAATCAACATTCATAAATCAGTAGCCTTTATATATACCTACAATCGTCAAGTTGAAAAAACAATTAAGGACTCTATTCCATTCACAGTAGTGCCAAAGAAGATGAAATACTTTGGAGTTTATCTAACAAAGGACGTGAAAGATCTATATAAAAAGAATTATGAAACTCTAAGAAAAGAGATAGCTGAGAATGTTAACAAATGGAAAAATATACCATGCCATGGTTGGGAAGAATCAACATTGTTAAAATGTCCATATTACCCAAAGCAATATATAATTTCAACGCAATCCCCATTAAAGCTCCACTGTCATACTTTAAAGATCTTGAAAAAACAATACTTAGTTTTATATGGAATCAGAAAAAACATCGAATAACCAAGACATTACTCAGAAATAAAAACAAAGCAGGAGGAATCACTCTACCAGACCTCAGACTATACTACAAATCAATAGTGATCAAAACAGCATGTTGGGCAGTGCCTGTGGCTCAAGGGGATAGAGCGCTGGTCCCATATGCCAGAGGTGGTGGGTTCAAACCCAGTCCTGGCCAAAAACCACAAAAACAAACAAACAAACAAAAAAAACAGCATGGTACTGGCACAAAAAAGAGAAGTAGACATCTGGAACAGAATAGAGAACCAAGAGATGAATCCAGCTAATTACCGTTATTTAATCTTTGACAAGCCAATTAAAAACATTCAATGGGGAAAAGATTCCCTATTTAACAAATGGTGTGGGTGAACTGGCTGACAACCTGTAGAAGACTGAAACTGGACCCACACCTCTCACCATTAACCAATATAACCTCTCACTGGATTAAAGATTTAAATCTAAGACATGAAACTATAAAAATACTAGAAGAGAGTGCAGGGAAAACCCTTGAAGAAATTGGGTTGGGCGAGCTTTTCATGAGAAGGATCCCCCAGGCAATTGAAGCTGCTTGAAAAATACACTACTGGGACTTGATCAAACTAAAAAGCTTCTGCACAGCCAAGAACACAGGAAGTAAAGCAAGCAAACAGCCCTCAGAATGGGAAAAGATATTTGCAGGTTATGTCTCTGACAAAGATTTAATAACCAGAATCCACAGAGAACTCAAACGCATTAGCAAGAAAAGAACAAGGGATCCCATCACAGGCTGGGCAAAGGACTTGAAGAGAAACTTCTCTGAAGAAGACAGGCACATGGCCTTCAGACGTATGAAAAAATGCTCATCATCTTTAATCATCAGATAAATGCAAATCAAAACTACTTTGAGATATCATCTAACTCCAGTGAGACTAGCCTACATCACAAAATCCCAAAACCAGAGATGGTGGCGTGGATGTGGAGAAAAGGGAACACTTTTGCACTGCTGGTGGGAATGTAAATTAATACATTCCTTTTGGAAAGAGATATGGAGAACACTTGAAGATCTAAAAATAGATCTGCCATTCAATCCTGTAATCCCTCTACTGGGCATATACCCAGAAGACCAAAAATCACATCGTAACAAAGATATTTGTATTAGAGTATTTATTGCAGCCCTATTCATAATTGCTAAGTCATCGAAAAAGCCCAAGTGCCCATTGATCCATGAATGGATTAATAAATTGTGGTATATGTACACCATGGAATATTATGCAGCCTTAAAAAAAGATGGAGACTTTACCCCTTTCATGTTTACATGAATGGAGCTGGAACATATTTTTCTTAGTAAAGTGTCTCAAGAATGGAAGAAAAAGTACCCAATGTACTCACCCTTATTATGAAACTAATGTAGGACCTTCACATGAAAGCTATAACCCAGTTACAACGTAATAATAGGGAGAAGGGGGAAAGAGGAGGGAGGGAGCAGGGAGAGAGGTGGAGGGTGGGGGATTAATGGCATCTTGCTTTAGTTTTTGTGTCCTTACCTGTGCAGAGACTTTCCAGCTTAATTAAGTCCTATTTGTTTAATTTTGGTATTGTCGTGGATTGCCAACAGAGTCTTCATAAAATCTTTCCCCAGGTCTACATCATCAAGTTTTCCCCTGCACTTTCTTCTAGGACTTTTATCATTTCGTGTCTTAGATTTAAACTTTTATCCATCTTGAATTCAATTTTTGCAAGTTGACGAAAATTGCAGGTCTACTTTCAGTTTTTATGTGAATTATCCAGTTCTCCCAGTACCATTTATTGAATAGTGATTATTTGTTTGGTTTATCAAAGATCAGATAGCAATAAGAAGCTGGTTTCATCTCTACGTTTTCTATTCTGTTCTATATGCCTGTATTTCTATTTTTGTGCCTGTACCATGCTGTTCTGATAACTGTGGACTTACAATATAATGTAAAGTCTGGTAGAGTGATACTTCTGGATTTGTTTTTATTATTAATAATTTCCTTGGCTTTATGGGTTTTTCTATTGTTTCCATACAACATGCAGAACTCTTTCTTCCATTTCTTCAAAGTATGATGTTGGTATTTTAATGGTAATTACATCGAATCCATACATTACTTTGGGTTTTATAAACATTGTAACAATGCAAATCTTCCCAGTCGTGTACATGACATATTCTTCCATATATTCATGTCTCCTGCTATTTCTTTTCTTAGGGTTTCATAATTCTCTTTGTAAAGATCTTTCATGTCCTTGGTTAAGTATATTCCCAGGTATTTCACTTTCTTTGAAGCTGCTCTGAAGGGTATTGTGTCCCTGTTTTCCTCTCATTTTAATTGTTATTTGCATACACAAAGGCTCCTGATTTGAGCACATTGATTTTATACTCCACACCATTACTCTATATTTTGATCACTCCCAGGAGTCGTGTAGTTGAATCAGTTGGGTTCTCTAAGTATAAAATGATAACATTGGCAAAGAGTGAAAGTTTGACCTCCTCGGCCATCATTTGTATCCACTTAATGTCCTTCTCTTTCCTGATTGCATTAGTTAAAACTTCCAGAGCTATGTGGAATACCAGTGGTGATGGTGTACATCCTGTCTAGTTTCAGTTCTAAGTGGAAAACTTTATTCAGTGTGAAATTGGCTGTGAGTTTGTCCCAGAAGGCTTCAACCAATTAAGAAATGTGTCATCTCTGCCTATTTTCTTAAGTGTTCTTGTTAGAAAAAGATGCTGAATATTGCCAAATGCTTTTTCTGCATCTATTGAGAGGATTTTATGGTCTTTATTTTGGCTTCTATTGATATGGTGAATTACGTTTATGGACTTGTGTAGGTTAAACTAGCTTCATCTTAGCATCACTGGGATGAAGCCGACTTGATTATGACATATAATTTTTTAAATGTATAGATAAAATCTATTTTCTAGGATTTTGTTGAGTATATTTCTGTCGATATTCATTAGTGAAATTGGTCTGTTGTTCTCTTTTTAGTTTGGTCTTTTCTTGGTATTGGTATCAGGGTGATATTTTCTTCATAGAACATGCTAGGGAAGGTTTCTTTCTTCTCAGTGTTTTGGAATTCATTCTGCATGGTAGGTATAAGCTCTTCATTGAAGATTTGATCAAATTCTCGTGAAGCCATGTGGTTTAGGGATTTTCTTTTTGTTGTTGGAAGCTTTTTTATTGTTATTTAAATTTCAGTGCTTGATATTTGTCTGTTCTAGAGCTCTATTTCTCCCTGGTTAAGTCTAGGGACACAGTGTGATTCCAGGTATTGGTCCATTTCGTCCACATTGTCAAATTTCTGGGCATAGAGTTGCTTGTAGTAGACAGAGATAATCTCTTGTATCTCTGTGGTATCTGTAGTTATTTCCCCTTTTTTTGTTTCTGATTGAGGTTTTAGAGATTTTAATGCTATCTTTCTATTTAATCTGGCCAAAGGTTTATTGATTTTATTTATCTTTTCAAAGAACGAACTTTCCATTTTATTGATTTTCTGAATGATTCTTTTGTTTACAACTTCATTTATTTCTAATTTAATTTTGTTATTTCTTTTCTTCTGCTAGGTTTGCAATTGGATTACTCTTCCTTCTCCATTTCTTTGAGATGATTCATTAGGCTGTTGATGTGCTCTCTCTTTCCATATTTCTTATGTTGGTATCTAATGCAAGAAATTTCCTCTTATGACATCTTTTTCAGTATCCCACAGGTTTTGGGAATCTGTGGCTTCATTGTCATGCTGTTCATGAAATCTAATAATTTCCTTCTTTTATCCTCCTTGATTCAACTGTCGTGTAGCATAAAGTTTGTAGTTTCCAGGACTTTGTGTGTGGATGAAGGTTTTTGTTGCAATCGATTTCTATCTTTATTCCCTGGTGGACTGAAAAGATGCAAAGTATTATTTCAAATTTTCAAAAAAAATTGTTGAGGTTTGATTTGTGTCTGTGGGCTGGAGTATGATCCATGGGCTGATAGAAGAACATATTCTCATTGGCTTTGGGGTTGTGTGTTCTATATATGTCTATTAAGCATACTGATCTAGGGTAGCATTCAAGTTCCTTGTTTCTATGTGTAGTTTCTGTTTAGTGGCTCTGTCCAGTTCTCTTGGAGGAATGTTAAAGTCCCTAGCTACTGTGGTGTTGTAGGATATTATATTGTTCAGACAATTAGTGTTTGCTTCATAAATCTGGGACCATATAAGTTGGGTGTTATATACTTTTAGAATTGAAATGTCCTCTTGTTCTATTTTTCTCTTGACCAGTATATAGTGACCCTCTTTGTTATTACTTACTTTTTTGCTTTAAATACAATTGTCTCTGAAAATAAACTCGCAACCCCTCCTTTTCTGATTTCCTTTTGTTTTTTAATATTTTAAATATATTTTCCTTCATTAAATCATAACTGTGTACCTTAATGCATTTATGGGGTATAATGTGGTGATTGTACATGTTGAAGGATAAAACAAGACTAAGGATGAAGGACTGGAAAACAATAATTCAGGCAAATGGTAATCATCTCCTCGCTTACTTAACTGCTGGTTCACCCTGAGTCTTCTTTTGTCCTTCAACATTAGGTGTGTTTCTAGAGACAGCATATAGATGGATTGTGCTTTTTTATCCAGTCACCCAGTCTGTGCCTTGTCAGTGGGGATTCCAAGCCATTAATTGAGAGAATTGTAAGTATTGTAGAGTTCTATTCACCTTATTTTGTGAAGGTCCATTGCTTAATTTTATTTTTTGCACCAATGTGGAAGCTATGTTTTGTTCTTCAGTTTCTGGGTGTCTACTTTTCTTGGAGGTCCATTGTGATGGTCAGTATGGAGAATGGGTCTGAGTATTTCTGCAGAGCTGGACGTGTAGTGGCAGATTTCATCAATGTTTGCATGTCAATAAAAGATTTGATTTCTCTGTCAAATTTAAAACCTAGTATACAGAATCCTGGGCTGAAAATTGTTGTATTCAAGAAAGTTAAATGTCAATGACCATCTTCTTCTGGATTACAAAGTTTCAGCTGAAAGGTCCACTGTCACCCTAATGGATTGGCTCTTATAATTCAATTGGTGCTTACTCTTGGTTGCGTGCAGAATTTTCCCTTTAATTTTGACCTTGGACAGGTTCATTACAATGTGTCTGTTGAGATGAACCAGAGTTTGATATGCATCTAAGAGGACTGTGTCAGAATCTTGGTGATGCTTGGGAAATTTTCATTTACAATATGCTCTAGAAGGGCTTCTATACATTTGGGTTATTTTCCTTTCCCCTCAGGGATCACTTTAATTTGTGTATTTGTATGCTTCATGAATTTCCATAATTCTCTAAGCTCTGCTTTTACTCTTTTCTGCCTCTTTAAATGCCTGAGTTAGCTCAAGAGACATATCCCCTAGCTCTGAGATTCTTCTTTCTCCATGGTCTAATCTGTTATTTGTACTTTCTACTGCATCTTCAACTTCCCTGGGTGACTCCTTTATTTCTTTAAGGTCTAGTACCTCTTTCCTATCTTTTATTCACTTCTTAAGTCAATTTTTGGATTTCCCTTCAGTGATTATCCACTTTCCCTTCAATTCCCTTCATCATTTTTGCCATCCATACTCTAAATTCCCTTGATGTTACTTCCATAATTTCCTTCTAGGTAGGATCCTCTATGGTAGCTGCCTCATGGTCCCTTGAGTTTAGGGGTGATCTTTTGGTTTTTCGTGTTGCCAGATTTTTTTTCTTGTTGGTTTTTCCTCATATGTGCTTTCTTCTTTATCCATATCCTTCCCCTACTTTTTCCTCTCGCGTCCTTCTTCTTAAATGTTCTTGTCTCTGTGCTTGAATGTTGGAGTGGCCTTTTGGTACAGGGACAAAAGGAAGAAAAGAGAAATGAATGAGAAGTGAGAAAAGAAACAGAAAATAAGGGTGAAAGAAAAAGAAAAGAAAGGACAGGAAGAGAAATACGGGAGTAATAGTGGTGTTCAACAGGGTGCATTGACCCATACATGCAATTTCAGGACTCTGAGGGGCCAAGGAAGTTGGGTTCTCCACAGTCAAGAGCTCCTTATCAGCCTGACCAAAAGCAAGACCTTGCCTCCACCATAAACAAAAGGAAAACATCTTTGTGTCACTGGGGGGACCTACTAATACTGTCCTTTGGAAGTCTAAAGTGAGAAGGACACCCAAGCCCAGGTTTTAAGGCCTCCTTGAGCCATGCCAATGCCATGGACCCCCAGCCTAGGCCCCAGAGCAAATCTCTGTCCCATAAATAAAATACAGAATGAAAGAGAACAAAACAGATGAGAATAAAATTAAGAAAATAAATAAAATTATAAACTTTGGGGGAAAAAGTAGGGATAGAGGGATACCTTAGTTTTCATTTGAAAAATTTATGAAGGAAAGATGAGAAAAATCTAGAAAAAGGAAGGAAAGAAAAAATAGAAAAGTAAGTTTAAAAAGCAAAGAAATGCTAACACAAAATGGAATCCTTATTATGCAAGAAATTAAAAATGAAAAAATAAAACACAAGGAAAGAAAAACTTAAAAAAATTAGAAGGAAAAAATTTTAAATATACATACAGATAGCAATATATTACCTGGACTTCAGGTGGCACCCTGGGGATTGGAGATGCAAAACAGACATGCTGATTCTGCTATATAAGATGGATGTGGGAAGCCACTGTCTAGTTGCTGAGGAAACCCGCTTCCTTCTTTCTGACTTATTATCCCTCAGTCAGGGCATGGTGGTTTCATTAACATTCAGGCATAGCAGGGTGGGGGCCTGAAGCTTTTACCAGACTTTTTAGGATACACACCTCAACTTTCCAAACAGTGCCCCTTGGCCACAATGTGGCTTTTCTGGGATGTGAGAACCATCCACCTCACCCCAAGGATGGCTACCCAGCTCATCAGGTGCACCACAGCCAGTCACGTGCTGGGACCCTGCAGGCTGTTTCTTCCCAGTGGCCCTCCCACAATGACAACCCTCTAATGGCAGCCAACCTAATCAAAGTTACACCCTGCCTGGTAGTTCAATCCCTGCCACTGGGCACCATTCAAGTTCACTCTCTCACGCAGGCTCTCCCAAGGCAGCTGTGGTGAGCGCCCAAGTCCAAAAAATCTGCAGGACAGTACTTCCCTGTCTTTACCCCTCTGCCAGAGGGTCGGCCAGCCTCTGCAAGCAGGCACCTGCTTTCCATGCTGGTCCTACACTGCTCCTGACCTCCTTGTGAATGTGTAGGTGATTATATACTGATTTCATACTAGTATTGAATACACTGGATACTTTTTTCCCCATTTTTGAGATACTTTACTAAGAAGAATAACCTAATTTACATAATGCAATGAGACATTTCTAAACTATTAAGAAAAGCGTACGAATGCCTTACCACATCAAATAAGTAAGCGAGGAGATGGTTCTGTTAATCATTTAAATGTAAGCATTCCACGTTGTCTATCAAATCACATTTTACTTCATAAATGCATTAGTGTACACAGTTACTATTTGATAAATAAAACAAAAAGAAAATCATTTGATTATTAAGAGAAGTTAACATAGATCCACAGGAAAGAAACAGCTGTGATTTAGAAATTAGACCACACTCTTGAATTGTTCTTAAGATACACTATTTAACATTTTTAAAATTTAAATTGATTCTAATATTCTTTGAATGATCATATTACATGAGTTCTAACACAATGATTCCTTTTGTATAATTATATTTAATATTGAATTATATTAACAGCTTACTTTTTTTGTTGTTTTTATTTTTGAGACTGAGTCTCACTCAATAGAGTAACCTTGTGTTACAGCTCACAGCAACCTCAGACTCTTGGGCTTAAGCAATTCTCTTGCTTTAGCTTCCCAAGTAGCTAGGACTACAGGCACCCACCACAATGCCCAGCTATTTTTTTTGTGTGTGTGTTATAATTGTCCTTGTTTGGCAGGCCTGGGCTGGGTTCAAACTCACCAGCCCCAATGTATGTGGCCAGCACCCTAGCTGCTGAGCTATAGGTGCTTTGCCAACTTAGTTGATCTTGATGATGAACATTTGCAATGTATGCTTTCTCCCCATGTTTAAACTTACTCAGGGCATCACTGACTCAACACGTTAAAAAATAAATATACAATAACTATTCATATTATAATTCTTTAAAATGTATCCTTTCAATTTGTTTTAGACTGGAGCATCATCTCAAGGAAAATTAGAGCACATTGTTTCAGCAGGAGCTCAGATGAAATCCTGTATTGCATATCTGGAATCTGATATCTCTGTAACAGAAACTTCTCGAGAAGAAATCAATGAAACCACATTTCGGAAATACAAGCAACTCTATCTAAAAGAATTGAAAATTAGAAAATTGTCATACAAAAAACTAAGAGAGTAGGTCAAAACAAAAAATCATAGAAAATAAATTAAGTTCATTAATTTTCCTCAATGCATAATTTTTTAGGGAGGGAAGCTCATGAAATTATTTGGAAATAAAAACAGGTCTTAGTGAACTTAATTTTGAAATATTCATTCAGAGCAGTTTGTTTTTCTCCCTTTTTATGATTTTATATGAAATTTTTTCATATGAATTATTATGTAGTGAACCTGATCTCTTATTCCTTCAGCTAGATATTTTTGTAGCTTTATAATTTTGACAGTGATATTGTTATAAATTTCTTGCCACCATTCCACTAGGTAAAAATATTAATGAGTTTCATTAATCTAATGAAGATTACAACTTAAATCCAAATAGTCAAGTACTACAACTATTCTTCCAGCATGTTCTGGCACCTGGAAAATTAACTTTTCTTGGCTGTGATCTTTGGTCTTGGCACTAGTGGGCACATTGAGAAAAAATTTCTGGTATAGTTTTTCCACTCAACACAAAGGCATATTTGCAAAACTTGCATACTTGATTAACACAGAGATAAAGGAATGGATAATTCACGACGTTCTTAAAAATAATGCCATGGTCAGCCTGAGGTATGGAAGACACACAAAAAGGTTAGGCCCCACCACTCATGCCTTGGTAACAGTGTTAGCAGCTAATTTCCACCGGTGCTTGCTGAAGTTCTTCTTGATCACCAACTCAGCCATCTCATTCTCACCTAGAAGTTGTTGCTCTGAATTATCTCTCAGTGTCCAATACTTAACTTTCCCCATATAGTAGGTGAAATGTAAAAGGGTGGCAAAAGCAAGTGCTTGAAGAAGTCTTTAAGGAACTTTTTTTTTTTTTTTAATCTTTGTACTGGCTTAAGAGAATAAGTTTTTCTCTAACTTTTTTGTTGTGGAATGTTTAGTATAGTCAAGCAAATTGATATATTCCCTATTGCACATAGTTGCTTTCCAAACATAAGTATTTCTAATGATACCCTCAAGGGTTTATTATAAAGAGAGCCATTACAGAAGGCAGCGAGCGTACCCTGTTGATCTTTGCATCATTGACAGCCATACCTCTCCCCTCTGCACTTGAACTATTTTCTTATTAGAAACTATTTTCTTATTTAGAATGCTTTTATAACTGAAGTTGCACAGAGTAGGCCTGCCCTGACACATTTTCAGTTACAAAACACTGTTTAAATGGAAATTTTATTTACACTTATGCCAACTTCTTAATATTAAATTGCAAGCCACTTAGGAATGCTTTAGGAAAAATGAAATACTAACCACTCATCTTTTGCAATCTTCATAGAATTCATCAGAATCTAACAGAAGACACTGCTGATTTGCTTGATGAAAAAAAGAGTAACAGATCTTGATGTATCACTCTTGCCATAAGGTCAGTTCTAGATTCGCTTGTATTGAAAATATTTAAAAAGTGTAGTTTTCAACAGAAAGTTTATTTGAAGGGAACCTTGGTGATCTTCTGCCTCAAGCCCAGAGATTTCAGATAACAGCCTAGTGAACTACCTAACCAAAGTTAGTTATGTTATCTTTTTTTCTTTTGAGTTTCAAATTTCTGACGTAACTTTTCTTTTTAATTTGTGGAAATGCTGAGTTGTTTAATTAACTTAACATGTTAAGCAAAGATCATAATTATCTACCTTAATTAAGAAAAGAAACAGAAATTTTATTTTAAGTCCCTGGTGCTCTCATTTTCAAGAGATACCCATTTGTTACCTTGATGGGATAAATATAACTAAACTGATGCATTTTACATTTTTTATTTTTTTATTTTTTTATTAAATCATAAAGAGATAGATCTTAACCTGTATGATGTAAGCATTCCAAATTGTGTATGAAATCAGCACACTGTACCCCATAAATGCATTACTGTATGCATTTTACATTTTCTAAAAAGCTACATTTAAGTTACATTTAGGGCATTGAACATTATTGCCTAATAATCGAATGAATACCCATAGGTGCTCTGAGTTACTTTGTAATTGATTTCACTGTGACTGTGTTTCATAACACTTCAAGGTTTCCTGCACCACCTAAAGTGTTCTACCCCTAATCACAAGGGAATGCTTGCCATCCAAAACTTTAACCACATAGGATGTTTACTACCTATAGGAATCCAACATAGACACTTTTTATGAATTCAATAAGCCTGTAATACAAAGAAATATTAATTTCTGTTTCTAATTAATTTCTTTTTTTTTTTTACTTTATTACATAACCATATGTCCTTAATTACCATTGAACTTATGGCGGTTTTGTATCAAGTTTCATAAAATGTATAGATTTCTGGGCAATTGTATTATACTTTTTAAATAGTGAAATCAAGCAACTAATTGAGCTTTTAAAATGAAGTTTATCCATGCCTCTCTATTTGACCATTGCTTGAATGATCCAAGACCAAGATGGCAAAAGTATCAAAGATGTGTAAATAGCAATGACAACCAAAGTGAATCAATTAATTCCTCCTACTCAGAATTTCTTGTAAAGGAACACATGGTTCCCATTTCTCTTGGAGATGTAACAAGAACCTGGTATTACAGCCATTTTATTTTATTCATAGTAAGAATTCATTTCTGCAAATCTTAAAATGGATCCGATGATGACAAGCTGTATCAATTGTAGAGGCCATAAAGAAAAAGTTACTTCAACTGTGTTGTCCCAATTTAAATTGCTTATCTAATGTTTGGCCATTTTTACTCTGGGGGACATTACAAAGGCCGTTCACAGGAACACATTCCTGTGGGAGTCTGAGGCAGGATGAGCTCCAGAGCCCAAGCAGTTCAAGCTGTGGCATGCGGTGATCATCCCTGTGTATAGCCACTGCACTCCAACCTGAGCAATATAGCATGGCCCTGTCTCAAAAAGAATTTACAAAAACCATAAAACATTTGTTTGAACAAAAACAAATAGCAACTAATTTTCATGATGATTTTAATACTTAAATGGCAAAATACTAGCTTACAAATTTTTCTTCATTATTTGGCTTACTTAGTGTTTGTTTTTTTAAAAAACAAAACATGAGATGATCAGGGTCTATGTACTTCCGAGTCATGAAATTGAACTACTGGATATAAAAAGAAAATGAGTGTTAAATACTCTGCAAATATAAAATGTCCTCATTGGCTCTTACCAGGAAAGTCAGATAATGTATCATTTTATAGAATAATGATGAAAGAATGTATAAGTACAGATGCAGTGAAAGGGAAGATTTTGGAGGAAATATTCTCCCATCATTTTTCAGAAGGAAAGGAATGTTTATTTTAAATGTGTATATTCCTTCCATTTTCTCTGAGTTATATTTAAAAATCTGTGTGGTTTTATCAATGTGCAGAAAGTAGCTGAAAAAGAACTCCATATTCAAGAAGGTGACCTAAAGCCCATTCCCGGGCTGAAGCTAATTTCCTTTTTGACTTTAGACAAACTACAATCTCTCTGACCCAGTGTTGCCTCTAATATGAATTTAGGGGGTTGATTACATTAATGTGTTTTATGGGTTTTTGGAATTTTTTACAAATATAAAGTTTCTTTAAAAAATGCATGAAACCGTATTATACAAAACAGAAACACAGTCGTCTGGCTAAAGGAGGCATGCTGCCTCTCTAGGTGTGACTTCCTTGACTCTTAATCCTACAGTGTTCTCTCTGGACACTTAGATTTCCCTGGGACATAGATTGTAAGTTACCAGTTATGAGAGAATCTTCTTAATTAGCTAAAATTTGCTGATACATTTGTGTTCTGTATATAATATTACAATATTCCTATATTTAAGAATGAAAAATTAGAAACAAAGTTGCAAATGTGCTCCTCATATTAATATTGGACTTCAAGCTACCCCTGCCACCTGAAACCTAATCTCCACCTGCAAATAAACAGAAAGAACATGGAGATAGGGGCAGTGCTTTTCCTACAAATAATTGGTGCATTGTACTCCATAGGGAGCTAAGATAGCTTTTGACTTAGTATTATGTGTGAAAATATTAGCAGTTCATTAAGCTTTTTTATTTCCTCTGGCAGTCATCAGTTTTTCCTAAGATATTGCTCCACACACTTCACAAACCATTGGTGGTACCTTGTCAGTGATCAATGTCACCGAGATATTTTTCTCCCCCTTTTGCTTTTGTCATCTGTACCAGGCACTGTATTAAATAATTCACTTGGGGACAATGATTCTGCATTTCTATTAAGAGAAGTATGAGGAAAAATACATGACTTAATAGGAACATAAAAATAAAGTGAGAGAGGGCAGCGCCTGTGGCTCAGTGAGTAAGGCGCCAGTCCCATATACCGAGGGTGGCGAGTTCAAACCCAGCCCCGGCCAAAGTGCAACAAAAACATAGCCGGGTGTTATGGCGGGCGCCTGTAGTCCCAGCTGCTTGGGAGGCTGAGGCAAGAGAATCGCGTAAGCCCAAGAGCTAGAGGTTGCTGTGAGTCCTTTGATGTGATGGCACTCTACTGAGGGCAGTACAGTGAGACTCTGTCTCTACAAAAACATAAATAAATAAATAAATAAATAAATAAATAAATAAATAAATAAATAAATAAAGTGAGAGAGACTTTTTAAAAGTCCTTTAATATTTGACAATTTTCACTTGTGAATACAGACAAAATAACTGCAGCCTCCCATCATCTAGTGCAAGACTGGAGTCATCATAGATCCAGATCTTATTCCATAACGTACATATACCACAATTTGTTAATCTGTTCCTGGGTTAATGGGCATTTGGGTTGCTTCCATGACTTGGCAATTATGAACTGGACTGACAATTTATAATTGAGGTGATGGTTATGTTAATCAGTATGATGTAAGCATTCCATATTTTATATCAAATTAGCACACTGTGCCCCATAAATGTACATAGTTATGATTTAATAAAAAAGTAAATAAAATATGAAAAAATCAAGATCTTTCTTGAAGCTTTTAGGTGCCCTCCCAGAGATGCTCCTTCCCTTTGGTCTGGGTCTGTCTCTTTCCCTGTGAGCTCTCACATCTGACCTGGTGTCTCTTTCCCAAGAACAGTTGCCCTTGCCATCACTTATGTGGGAAAGTATTCAAAAGCCAATGAGAGGCAGGAAGAGAACTGATTCCAGGGTTGGAATAAGAGCAACTACTTCGACCACGTGCTAAGAGTTATGAGGAAAGATGACCTCTCCTTAAATATGTTATATAAAAAGTATTCTCCATCTAGAGAAAACACTCCTTTAGCACAGAAGTAAGCAATCTGTTGAGAAGTGTATTTCATTTTTATATGAGTAAAATGTATATAAAACAGCTTGTGAATCAGGCATAAAGGAGTTAAAAAAAATCCACACATAAGTAGCGAATATTTAAAAGAAGAGCTCCCTGGGGAAAGCTAATAAGATTACACTAGTAGTTCCTTAATTCGAGTCATGTAAGGATGTACATTTTACATAGTCTTTATTGATGGTAATGTGAGTATTCATTCTGTAAAAGCTTCTCTTTATATTTGGTATTAAAGTTTTACTTTTATAAGACCTAGTTAGTATGGTTTCATTATGTATTTTATAATCCTGTCAATAATATTATCACAGAAATGTTATGGAAAACAATCTATGAAAATATTAGGAAACCATTTTAACTTATGTCGTGTGGGCAAAGTGGCCTGTGATTCCAACACTTTTGGAAGCCAAGGTGGGTTGATCACTTGAGGCCAGGAGTTTGAGTCTAGTTTGCGCAAGATAGTGAGACCCCCAATCTCTACGAAATGTTTTATAACATTTCAAAAAAATTGACTTTATATCTATAATTTATAAATCCCTTGGATATTATATTATCAACACAAAACATTAACTATATTCAGTAGAGTATTTGAGATCCTATTTTTGGCACTTAGTAAGAGAACACATTTTATACAAGAGTTAAATAAGAATACTCAAGATGGAGACACTTGCAATATAGTTTGTTTCACACATTTAATAATTTACCTAACAACTGTAATTAATCTAATATTAAAAAAGGTAGTTATTTCTGATCTGAAAAAAACCAAAGTTATGATTAACAAGTTATTTATACTTTTGCATCTAACCCTGTTACACAAAGTCTTGAATCAAAGAAACTAAGTTTGAAAATGAGTTTTAACCTGTATTTATTCTTTTCTTCAAGCAAATTTTCTGAAGTGTTTGTATCTGTATGAATAAGGAAAGGTTAATAATAGCACAGATGGCATAATATTTACACTTAATCTTTTGTCAGTAGAATTTGGATAGGACATTACGACAATGCCACTTCATGTATATGTTTAAGATTCTGAGATGAAAAGTTATTAGCTTTGAACATGCCTAAAAATTCTAATTTTCTAAAACTGGAGAGTGCAAAGATCATTTTTAAGAGAAAATCAACTAAAGTGAAAAAACTGATTCAACTTTTATAAATAACAGAGTTTTGCTCAGAATTAACAAAAAAAAATACATAGATTACAAAGTATGACTTGAGTTGTTTGACCTTTATATTAATAAATAGAAAAATCAGGGCTCTGAAATGATGTATATTCAATAGTAAACCTATGGTAACTGTATTTTATCAGATTATTATAAATAGCATTACATTTTGATGTTCTCTAGTACGTAAAACAGTTTGTAAACTTAAAATAAGCTGGAATTTACTTTCACTCAGTGATTATTCTTTTATTTAAAAATGCTCGTCAGATATAGTTTCGAAATTTTTTGTTTAAAGGACGCATTTTATAAGAAATATGTCATTCCCTAGCCGGGCATTGTGGCGGGTGCCTGTAGTCCCAGCTACTCGGGACGCTGAGGCAAGAGAATCGCTTGGGCCCAGGAGTTGGAGGTTGCTGTGAGCTGTGTGAGGCCACGGCACTCTACCGAGGGCCATAAAGTGAGACTCTGTCTCTAAAAAAAAAAAAAAAAAGAAATGTGTCATTCCCATGATAATGTCTCTTGTTTAAATTTAACATTATAAATAATATTTGTCTTATTTCAGATCTAGGATTTGTTGCCAAAATTTATGAATTAAGTTAAGATTAATTATTTATTTCTGAAATGAACTTGATAGAGCAAGTGGCACCACTCTTTATTGTGTCGTCAAAGGATACTACATTACATTTTTTTTTTTCTCACACAAATCTACTGAAAACTGTGAACACATAGACACTCATCGTGAAGAGTGTACACATGCTTCGTTTAATTCATGTTTCACAGCTTTAAACATCTCGGGAGGGAAGGCTATGCATCTTTTTCTCTGGCTCTACACTTCCTTCACTTTTGCCATTTCTGAGGGATTCTCAGCACACTGAAGCTATTCCTGGAAAGCAAAGGACTCACCAACTTCTCAGGTTTACCTAGTGATTTAAGGCCAAAGTCCCCAGACACATGTAGTAACACTTAGTCAAGCCATTATAGCTCATTAGCAGTCACTTGACAGGTGACGTTTTCAATGTCTGGTCATTTACTTGTCATTAGTTTTCTTTTGCCCTTAGGAAAAGTACCAAATTCCTTAGCATGGGAATAAAAATACTTAAATCAATTTGGTTTATGTGAAGTTATTCAGCTTTATCTCTTAGGACTTACTGTGCTCTGCCCCTGTGTTCTAGCAACTGGCTCAACTAAACCACTTAGGATTCCCCATGTTCTTTCCCCACCCCATCAGCTGCGTGCGTTAGCTTCTTCCTCTCCCTTGTCCTTCAGGCAACCTACATATTGTCTCCACCAAAAAGCCTGTGATGCTGACACAAAACTAGGATGGCTTCTGTGTGCATGTTTCAGTACTGTCCTGATTTGTGCCTGTCATGGTGTCTGTGACTCTGGAAATGGCCTAGCTCTTTTTTCAGGTTATTGTAGACATTTGTTGAGGGATGGACTATATTATGTCTTGTAATTTCAATGCTTGCCACAGTACCTTAGCATAGGACTGTAGAATAGATGAATGAAGAATGAGAAAAGGAGAAACTGATAATTTAACCACAGTGATAATCAATTTATAATTAATATGTAGCATTAGGCATATTATTCTTAATAATTTTTCATTACTAACATAACTGTGCAGATATAGTTTTAATCCTCTGTAATATTGGATAACTTCTTAATTCTTCTTTACTGACTTATACTCAGTTAATTATGAAATCTTTTAGTCAAAAATTCTTTTTTATTTCCTAGCTGCTTCTGAATATGCATCTGGATTCGACATATCTTCTCCTTTAATCATATGATGTGTTAAATGTAAACCAAGTTCTAGTTGGAAAAGCACATGAGAATATATACAAATTTTACAGAAAAAAGTTCCATAATCAGAAAGATAATAAAATGTTCTTACTGGGCTGTTTAAATGGTGTACTGTTTTTCATTCAATGTATCACATGGGAGAATCTTTGCGAAAAGAAAATAATTTATACCATATCTTTATAATAAAAATTTATTTATGTTTTAAATAATGTTTCTTGACCTATTAACTATTCAGTGAATTTTGCAGTTGAAGCCAGTATTGCTGCGTTTCCATATACAAACTGCCCTCATGCCAGCTGCTTAGCAACCAAACCACCAAGTTGTCATTGATATTTCAGTGGAGTTGAGAGTTAGGTTATTTGTATTTTATAGCTAGTATAATAATATGTAGTAATAGATTCAAATTTATTTTTTTTAATTCTTTATTAAATCATAACTGTCTACATTAATGCATTTACAGGGTACAATGTGCTGATTTGATATACAATTTGGAATGCTTCCATCTAACTGATTAACATAACCGTCTCCTTGCTTACTTATTTGTTGTGGCAAAAACATTCGTACTCTATTCTTAATAGTATAGAAATGTATCATTGCTTTATGCACATTAGATTGGATCCCCCAAAAACCTTCTTCCTCCCAGCCTCCTCACCCCTCCCCTCTCTTTCCTCTTCCCTCCTTTTTCGGGACTATAGTTATGTTTTACCAATCCTACATGTTGGAGCCCAAGATGCCGTGTCTTCATCTCAACCTAGGGCCTCCTAGGAGCCGGGACCCTAGGTCTCCGGCCAGCCCACTTCAGTGTCTGGATGTGGGTTGCTGTGCCAGTTTACTCAGGGTAGGTCTTGTTCAGGTCTCGAGTGCCAAAGCACTTAGAAGTCACAGTCAATATGAGCAGAAGTGAGCATCTCAGCAGCAGTCTTAGTAGGAGAGCACCGATCAGCCATCCTCTGAGCAAGAATAGGAGCCAAAGGACGAGCCCTTGCTAACTTCTCCTGAAGCTATTTATAGAAGTAATCCTATGGTCACCTATGCACATCTAACCAATGATGAGCATTCTTTCATGCTCTCGTGCATCTCACTAATGAGACCCAATGATGTTAAATCCTTCCCCAATCTCTTATTGCCAAAGTATTTCTCACAGGTGCCTTCTATACCTATGAATGTGTAGGTTATTATATACTGATTTCATAGTAATATTGAATACATTGGATACCTTTTTTCCATTCTTGAGATACTTTACTAAGATGAGTATGTTCCAGCTCCATCAGGTAAACATAAAACATGTGATGCCTCCATCTTTTTATGGCTGCATGGTATTCCATGGCCAAATGTTTATTGCAGCCCAATTCATAATTGCCAAGTCAAGGGAGTAACCAAGTGCCCATGATAGATTCAAATTTAAACAGACATTGTTTTGGTTTACCAGTACTGTGGCCATTGTCTGTTTTGATTTATTACAATCATTACAGTATCATCAAACAATTTTTTTTTTTTTATTTTATGCACTGACTTATATAGCTCTTCCTACTGGAAGAGCTGGAAAAGACTGTTAGTAGGATTATTACCTCATTTCACAATTTATGTTTATGAATAGATTTTTGATATCTGAAGTCCTTTATGAAACAGTGTTAATTATGAGATATATAGCATGAAGGAAGAAATAATAATGTATCATGAGCAGGGTTTGGATGATAACCCTTTGATGCCGAGGTTCCAAATGGAGAAAATAATTCCAGTGGTATCAGTTGAGAAACTATGACTGGTATGTATGCATTTTCTTATTAATCCTTATAATAACCTGGTCAGTTATGAATTAGATATCCATTTAACATGTTATGTCAATAATATTCAGAAGGTGTATTTAACAAAGTTTCATGTTAGACAATAACAGACCTAGAATATAAACTTAGCTCTATCATCCCAAAATTTCAGATCCATACTCACACATCTTAGGGGACAGATACTGAGTAGATGTATGACCTGAATGTGTCCCTTCTGAAATGAACCATCAGAGACCCTGTCTCATCACTACATCCTCACATGGTCACTCCTCATGCCCATGTGCCCCCGCCAGAGTAGTGTCTCCACCACTCTCACATTACCCCCAGCTCTGCTCAGGTTCACATGCATCTGACATACACGTAGAAGAACAAAATTATCATGCCTCTCCAATTTTCACCATTTCCAGTGATCAGGATTCCAGTCCCAACTGACTCCAAATGTATCCTTCCCAAGGCTGTGTCACAGGACATCATTAGAATGTCAGCCAGTTTGGGCGGCACATGTGGCTCAGTGAGTAGGGCGCCAGCCCCATATGCCGAGGGTGGTGGATTCAAACCCAGCCCCGGCCGAACTGCAACAAAAAAATAGCCGGGCGTTGTGGAGGGCGCCTGTAGTCCCAGCTGCTCGGGAGGCTGAGGCAAGAGAATCACATAAGCCCAAGAGCTGGAGGTTGCTGTGAGCCTTGTGACGCCACGGCACTCTACCGAGGGCAGTAAAGAGAGACTCGGTCTCTACAAAAAAAAAAAAATTCAACCAGTTTTACTTACAGCATCACAAGTCACCCAATGACCTTTAAATTTATTTGGTGTCCTAACATGTCTTGTTATCTTCATAAAAATTTCAGATGTTGCCCAAGACTTTTGAATCTTGTAAATTCTCACATTCCCCATGAATTTTTTCAAATGGATTCACCTCTTACTACCCTGGTGATTTAAAGAAATGCTTCAAGTTACTGTCACAAAGTCAACAAATATCATTGGATTAAATCCCATGAGGGACAAATCTGTTTAAGTTGAAAACTTGTCTCCTTGATTTTGTCCAACTATATTCCCCTCTTTCCTGCTCTGTAGGAAAATATTACTGATTGTGTCATCTTTCCTAGCCCCTCACTGCTACTTTCCCATCCAATCCCTTTAACTTGATGTCTTTATTTTTTAAAATGAAACCTCCCTGCGGTGCATCTTACAAGGGTATATGTGAAACTTAGTAAATGTGGCATGTAAATGTCTTAGCACAATAACTAAGAAAATGCCAGGAAGGCTATGTTAACCACTGTGATGAAAAAATGTCAAACAGTCTATGAAACAAGTGCATGGTGCCCCATGATCACATTAATGTACACAGCTATGATTTAATAAAAAAATAAAAACAAAAAAATAAAATAAAATGAAACCTCCCCTAAGATGGCTTTCCTGTAGTTCCTGCCCTGTGTCTTTTTTTTTTGTTGTTGTTTTTTTTTCCTTTTCAAAATGAATGCAAATGAACAATACACATTTAGTTACATTCTCCTCACTGCCCCACACCTTGGAGTTACTAAGATCTCCAGGATAGCATCTGGCAGGAGGCTGAGCCAGAGCTGACTCCTGGTGGCTGTGTGGTGTATCTGACTCTCACCCAAGGAGATTCTGTGGGTGATGGTGACCCCCTAGTCAGCTCCTGCACAGTCTCCTGCCTGGAGCTGTGTAAGCACGATGACCTGCAGCGGGTCCAGGAGGCATGACAGCGATGGCCCTGTCTGCCGGTATTTCTCCTTCTTCCTTCTTTCTTCTTCTTCTTCCCTTTTTTTTCTTTTTCATTCCTGCTCCTTCTGCACATGTTACCCTTTGTTCTGCAGATCACAGACAGACTTGAGTCTGTACTGATCTACAACCCAGAATGAAGGAAAATAAGACTTTGAGGGCTCAGGAAGAGCATTAGGGCTGAAGAGCAACACCCAGCACCCCTACCTGCCAGCCATGACTGGGCATGAGCATGATGGGCCACCAGGGCCTTAACCCCAACTGCCCATTCACACCTAGGACCAGCTACCCCTATGGCCACTTCTTCTCGCAGAAAAATGTGATGGGACTTCCCAGGTGAGAACAGAGAGGTGGTCTCATCTGTCCTGACCTGCCCTGGGCCATCCTGTGTTATCTTGGGCCCTTCCTGCCAAAATACCTGAGATGTCAGGGGTGAGAGCTGAGCCACAACCTTCAGTGTTAGAAAAGACTCCCATCAGGGCTTCCTGAGCCCAGGGCTTTGGGCAGTCAGGAAAGAGCAGTAACATCCCTTGGACAACTCCTGCCAAAGGAGCTGGGAGGGAGCTGTCTCTGGAATGTGAGTTTCTGGTTCCCAGGGTTGCAGGTTCTGCTAGGGTCTATTGCGTAGGAAGTGACGTCACCTCTAGGGGTCCATTTCCTGGGCTTCCTTTTCAGAAAATCCTTCCAAAAGGTTTCTGGGCTGCTGATTGCTCAGCCTCCACCCCTATGATGAGGCATAGCTCCCCCACAGTGCCTGGGACAGGCCTGTGCAAAGCCAGGGTCCAGCTTAAGGAGACAGAGCTTGGTGAGTCAACCCAATTTCTTCTTCTATCCAGTTGTACAGACCTTAGTTGGCCTCTCAGGGCCTTCCCAATCTCCCTTTTAGCACAATGGGAATTTTAATTCTAAAATGTGTTATTTCTTTTTTCAGTTTTAAGATAGGATTTATTAGATAGAAAGGAATACAGAGTACATTGGATACCTTTTCTTCCATTCTTGAGATGCTTTACTAAGAAGAATATGTTCCAGCTCCATCCATGTAAACATGAAAGAGGTAAAGTCTCCATCTTTCTTTAAAGCTGCATAATATTCCATGGTGTACATATACCACAATTTATTGATCCATTCGTAGATCGATGGGAACTTGGGCTTTTTCCATGACTTAACAATTGTGAATTGGGCTGCAGTAAACATTCTGGTACAAATATCTTTGTTATGATGTGATTTTTGGTCTTCTGGATATATACCTAGTAGATGAATTATAGGATTGAATGGCAGATCTATTTTTAGATCTCTAAGTGTTCTCCAAACATCTTTCCAAAAGGAATGTATTAATTTGCATTCCTACCAGCAGTGTAGAAGTGTTCCCTTTTCTCCACATCCACACCAACATCTATGTTAACCAGTGTGATGAAAATGAGTCAAACTGTTTATAAAACCAGTGTATGGTGCCCCATGATTGTATTACTGTACACAGCTATGATCTAATACTAATAAAAAAAAAATGAAGGAATACAAAGCACTGGAGCTTCCAGCAGAGGGGGAGAAACCAAGTCTGCAATGTGTTATTTTTAAACAAAATAATCTTAAAAACAATACATATTTGAGATTTATTAGTTAATTTTAAATTAAAGTGTCCAGATCTTGTTGAAAGAACAATTATATCTGAATCAAGGTTCATGTTTTTTTAATAATTGCGTTTTGTATTCTCCCTTTCTTTCCTCATTTTAGAATGAAATTTCTCATTTAAATCTGAAAATTATCTTAGTAGTCCTCATGTTATTAGAAGAGTATTACTATAGTACTTATTTACTGTATTTTAGATTTTCTGGTGGTCTTAAAGTTTTCTTTTTGCTTTTGCTGGTTTCAAGGGGCAGTTAAACATGAAAACATTGAGCTTTCTAGATAGGTCTAGAAGAGTAAATAAGTAAAGTGATTATGGAACATGATACACGAAGGCTAACACAATTCTATTTTTGTGTGTTGAATGCCTGGTACATAGTACTAATTCTCTTCCCTTCAAAATATAAATACTACGGTGCTAGAATTTATCTTTGTCCACCAATCCTAAATGGGCCTGTTCCATTAATAATTTTGAACTACCTATGAGTGTTTGTAGGGCTCACTCAAATACATGTTTGTTTATATATACTGTATTCTAGCCAGAATAATTTTAGATCTGATCAGATAGTAGCTATAATAAGAAAAAAAGGTGCTTAAAGCATTCTCATTCATTTTAAAATCTAAAATTATTAAATTATAATGAGATCCACATGGAGCGAAATATCAAATTATCATTAGATTATAACTAAAATTCAGATTAATACTGAATTAGTAGAATTTTATAGTAATATAAAAAGCAGATTGTCTTATATCCATTTCTGACAGTAGACGCTTAAATACTTATATCAGTTTTCCCTAGTATGTATGTGCATGTATAGGGAAAAAATATGTAAGTATATATATGTGTGTGTGTGTGTGTGTATATATCCACACACATACACACTTTTTTTCTTCACTCAGAGCATTTATTGAACACCCTGGCAAAGACGCTGTGGTAGATAATGGAGTAATAGAGACGAATAAAGCACAGGCCTGGCCTTGTAAGAACTGAAGTCTTTCTCTTCCACCCTGAAATGTTGCCCAGACAAGAGGCAGAATGAAGTGTAGGATAATTCTTCAAATTATCATTTTATATTAAGAGAAAATACTACATTTGGAATTCAACACCTTTGGTTGAGATGTGTTGTCTTTTTTTCTTGTTTTGATAGAGATGGAATTAAGTGAAAGGAGCTTGTTTTTTCTGTTGTGTCTTTAAATTTTATATGCCTTTTATTTTTAATTTACTTCCATTCAATTATTGTTACATTGACATTCACTTCTGTATTTGATGACTTCACTCAATAATTTTGCTCTTTCAGAACTAGAAATAAACCTTTATTAATGTTTAAAATGTTAGCTGTCAAAGTTCTTTATTTGGTCTGTGGATTCCTTTTAATAAAGGCATTGAAATCTGAGATCTGCATAGAAAATTCTTAGTTTTTTCTTTAAAAAGTAAAAGAAATATTATGTATATGTATATATGTATATTTGAAGCCTTTATTTCTCAGCCTGCTTACTGAGAAAGCCAAAGATAAATGAAATCATGGTATAATCATAGAAACAAATTTTAATACCATTTTACAGTAAAAATATCAATATACCATTTCTACATGTAACATACAAAAAAAAAACTCTACAAATGTGAATGTTGATTATAAGTGGCCTTATATAAAAGAGTACTTCCTGTAACTCAACTTATGTAAAGTTTCAAAATAGGCAAAGATAATTTATGGCAATAGAAGTAATGTAAAATGTTTAAAGTTTAGAAAGGGGATAATGACCACATGCAGACATATGAGACAATAGTAAAGGGTTTTCTGAATGTTTTCTTTTAAAAATTCACTGTTTTATATTTATAAATTATGCACACTTGTGTGTGATATACTTAAGTTAAATACATGTTAAATTATCAAGTTACTAGCTCAAAAATCATTTTGAAAGCCATCCATTTTTATTTTTGCCTTGTATCTGGAAACAAAAAAAGAGCTAATGTCCAAATATGTCAACCTCCATCATCTTCTACTCAGAAATTTTGAAAGGCAGATGTGTATGCTGCCATTACTTTGTTTGTAATGTGAAAAGAAATTAAGACCATGTCTATACACATACTCATATGGTCTCGTATGAGAGAGATGAATGTACACAATGACCAGCAAATTGGAATCATACTAAAAGATCATGTTTTTGAGGTTGGAAGGAAATAAATTCCAACCATTGGGAATCTAATAAAAGATATAAGGCATGAGGGCAGTGCCTGTGGCTCAAAGGAGTAGGGTGCGGCCCCCATGTATGCGAGAGGTGGTGGGTTCAAACCTGGCCCTGGCCAAATATACAAGTTATGAAGTTTTATTTTTAATAATTGGGAGTCTTCAGAAAGTCTTAATTCACAATCAGTGAAACCATTGGTGTATGTGTTCAGGGCAGTAAAATCTTTGAGTTCAATAATAATATCTTTATCTTTTTTGGTACCCCACATAGTGACTTTGAGGTTCATTGAAGGGTGCAAGAAAAGTGGAAGCATGATTCTAAAGCCGCAAAACATCTAGGAAATGGAAATAGAAATAACTCAAGATTTTTTAAAAATATACAAATATGGCCATGCTAGTACATGTACTAGAAAAACATGTTATACAAATAACTAATTTGAAATTATGTATGTACATAAATCATCATAGTAATATGAATTATAATTATGATTTGGAGTAGAGGAAAACATCTGAGGATCAGAATTTTATTCTTACTGCTTGGAGTTCTAGACTTATCTATTGCAAACCTGAATATTTTTTGACTTGCAGTCACATTTCCTGTCTATATATATGCTCTAAGGTAAGAGACTCATAGTTTAACCGCATGGTTATTTCATCTATTTTTTTTTCCAACTGACAACACTCATTTTTGAGACTCGACAAATTTAAACCCCGTGAGACCTTCTTTCAGGTTAGGATTTTATTGCACCTAAGTCTGGAATATTGCCTGCCTGAGGGAATAAGGACAAGGAAACCCCACTTCAGGGAGGTGTGCACAATGGGAAGCACAAGGGGAGCAGCCATATAGGTAATTTATAACATCTGGCTAAAGGGACTTGGCAAACACTGTCGGAAACATACTAATTTCAAATGCAAGAAGGAGAGCACTCACTAATCAACATACAAAGATCTGCATAAAGCTCTTTATCTTCTATTGAGGCTTTTTTCCTTGGATTTATACTAGAATTGACATTTTGCTCAGGATACTGATTCTGACGGCTTTAGGCCTATCTCACCTATGGTGAGTATAGAACTGAAGAAGTCAGTATGTCTTCTTTTTCAATTTTACTGTATTTTTAACTCTTTCCCACTTATTGTTATTTGTATGTATTCATGGGGTATAAGTACAATTGTGTTACATAGATATAATGCATTGTGGTGAAGTCAGGGCTTTCCATATACATGTCACTGAAGCAATGCACATTGTACCCACTAAGCAACCTCCTATCCTCCACCTTCCTCCCCCTTCCAAAATCCATTGTTCCACACTCTGCTCCTGTGTACATGTATTATTCAGCTCTCACTTAACAAGTGAGAACATACAGGATTTGTCTTTCTGTGTCTGAGTTGTTTCACTTAAGGTAATGGCCTGCATTTCATCTATATGGCTGAAAAAGACATGATTTCATTTTTTTTTTTTTTACATCTCAATAGTATTCCATTGTTTATATACCCAACATATTCTTTATTCAATCTGCCATTGATACACACTCTAGTTGATTCCATATTTTTGCTACTATAATGGCAATATGTTGGATAAACATATTAGTGCAGGTGTCCTTTTAATGTATTGGTTTCTTTTTCTTTGGGAAGACACCCAAAAGTGGATTATGGTATATGTATACCAGGGAATATTATGCAGCCATTAAAAAGATGGAGGCTTTACCAGGTTTATGTTTACAGGGATGGATCTGGATCATATTCTTCTCAGTAAAATATCTCAAGAATGGACCAAAAACAAAGAAACAAACAAACAAAAAAAAAACAATGTACTCAATACTATAATGAAATCAATATATAATCACCCACACTTTCATACAAAAGATAAGACACAATTGTGGTCCAGAAAGAAGGAGAGAAGAGGAGGGCGAGGGTAGGGGGTGGGGTGGATAGGTGGCAGGAGGTAATTGGTGGGACCTCACATACTGTGCATATTGCAAGGGTACATGCCAAATAATAGTAAAGTATAAATGTCTAATCACAAAAATTAAATAAGTGAGGTGAACTCTATGTTAACCAGTTTGATGTAAATATTCCAAACGATATATAAAATCAGCACATTGTACCCCATAAATGCAGTAATGTACACAGTTATTATCTAATAAAAAGACAAAGGAACCCCAAAGTGGGATTGCTATATCATACAGTAGTTCTAATTTGGTTCCTTGTGAAATCTCCATACTGTTTTCCATAAAGGTTACAATAATTTTCATTCCCACCAATGGTGTATAAGAGTTCTTTTTACTCTAAATTTTCCCTGGCATGTTAATCTTTTGTCTTTTTTTATTTATTATTATTATTTTTTAATTTTTTTTGCAGTTTTTGGCCAGGGCTGGGTTTAAATGGGGGTAACAGTTTTCTGTTGTTGTCAAGTTGTTTGAGTTCCTTGTATATTCTGGAGATTTGTTCACTGTCAGATGTATAGTTTGCAAATGTTTTCTTCTATTCTGTAGGTTTTCTGTTAATTAGGTTGATCATTTCTTTTTCTGTGCAGCTTCATCGTTTCATTAAGTCTCACTTTAAAATTTTTGTTTATTGCCTGTGCTTTTGAGGTCTTAATCATGAATTATTTGCCTAGACTAACATCCAGAAAAGTTTTCCCAGGTTTTATTCTCCCATTTTTATAATTTCATGTCTCCCATTCAAGTGTTTAATTCATTTATTTTTGAATATGGTGGGGACATAGGTCTAACTTCATTCTTTTCCATATGAGAATTCAATTTTCCTACACCATGTGTTGAAAGAGTGTCAAATATTCCTTAGTGTTTCTTCTTGTCAATTTTGTCAAAGATCAGTTAGCTGTATGTGGCTTAATTTCTGCGTTCACCATGATGTTTCATTGATCTACATGACTATTTTTATATGCAGTGTCCCATAGTGTTTTGGCCACTATATCCTTCTAGTATAATTTGAAGTCAGGCAATGTGATGCCTCCAAATTTTTTTCTTTTTGTTGAAGATTGCTTTGTCTTTTCTGTCTTTTTTGGTTCCTTATGAACTTAAGAATTGCTTTTTCTAATTCCATGAACAAGGACATTGATATTTTTATAGGGATTGCCGCACGGTGGGCCGCGGCAAGGGATTGCTTTGAACATGTAAATTCCTTCAGGCAGTGTGTTCATTTTAACTACTATAGAACCTTTGTAAGTTGACCAGCCAAGGGACTATAGCAAACTGGGCAGCATATAGAGATGGTCAGCATAAGGCACTTGGCCTACTGTACCAGTATGTCCATGTGGTACATGTCCAGTCTATAAAAATTAGGTCAACTTGAGAATTGAAAATGCTGCACTGGCATGGGAAGAAAAGCATGCTCCCTCCTCAGCTCACACATTCACAGCACAATGGCTTGGAAAAGTAGCAAGCCCCTCAGGACACCCCCACCCCATCCCTGGAGGACACTGAACCCCAGGCCAAGGATCATTGCTGACCTAGTGGAAGATGGCCATTTGCACCCAATCAAAGCTGAAAGGCTGGCCTAGGGGCTGCAGGGCCAAGGGCACTTCAGCACAGCTGCCTCAAACACATCAAGATCCAGGAGAGTAACCGGCCACTATGAGGCCATGAACCTTTGCAACCATCCCACACTGTGACAAGAGCCTCCACTCCCCAGTGAGGACCCCTCCCAGCCTCACTTATTTATAAACCAGCAGCAGGCAGTGTGTGGCTGGCCCTTTGTACAGGCAGCCTCAAGGATGTTACTGGATGCACATTCAAGCACCTGGTAGGCGGTTCCTTCCCAGTGACTTGGCGGCAACCTGGGCCAGGCACACCGACATACTCAGACGTGCTCCAGCTCACAGATGGCTGCCTTCAAACTACTCTCCTGTGGGCTGTGGTTCTGTGCCTCTTCCCATGCCTCTGGAGTGCCTGGTCCCAGGGACGTGTTTGCAATTTTTCTACCAGTACTCCAGTGGAAGCTGTAAAACACAAACCCAATGGTGCAACAGTTCTGATTGGTGGTTTTGGTCTGTGTGGAATTCCAGAGAACCTTACTGGAGTAAAAGGACTAGCTGCAGTTAGCAACCATGCAAAGGTTGACAACTTTGGACTTCGATACAAGCAGATAAAATGTATGGTCTACTCCAGTGGGGAGAAAACGCAGAATTGGAATGACAGTACTTATCTGGTGAATTAGAAGTAGAGCTGACACCTCAGCGTGCACTTGCAGGGAAGATTCCTGCAGGTGGGGCTGGGGTTTCTGTATTTAACACCAGCACAAAGTATGGGATCCTGGTATAAGAAGGAGGATTCCAATCAAATACAGAAAAGATTTCAGCATCATCACTGCCAGCAGGTCAAGAGAGGTGAGGGAGTTCAGTGGTCAGTGCTTTACTGTGGAGGAAGCAATTACAGGGGCTTTAGCTTTGGTGAAAGCCTGGAAGGCAGAATGAGCAGGAAATGTAATTTGCAGGAAAATCAGGAGGAATTTCAATTTTCCAATGAGCAAAGCTGCAGCAATAACAGTGGTAGAGGTTGGAGAAATTGTGGATATTGGCACATTTGCTCCAGAAGACATTCATATTCCTCAGATTTAGGTATCTCACCTTATAAAGGGAAAAAACAATGAGAAAATAATTGAGTGTTTATCAATTCACAAAGATGTAAATGGAAAAGCCAAATTTGGGAAACCTGGAGATGATATAAGGGAACGTATCATCGAGTGGGCAGCTCTTGAGTTTGAGGATGGCATGGTCCATATCCAATACAACACTAAGCCAATGAAGATCTAATCAATGCAGGCAGGGAAACAGCTGTTATTCTTTTTTTATTTGTTTATTTTTACATAATATACATGTGTTTATTAGGTTTCCATTTTTTTGCCTTCACAAAATTAAAAAGGCTTAAAATTTAATAACAATAACAATGTTTAAGATAAGGACTAGAAACAAAAACCTCGTAAAGAATGAATGAACATAAATACATTCAGAAAAGAAATCAGACAATTGCTACATCAAAATATTAAGCAATAATGATAATAATGCAAAGAAAGTAACATTCACATTGTCGGATAAGAGTATGTCTATAATAGAATGCTTTGACTCAGATTCAGGATGGAATCATTAGTTAATTTATTATTTTTTTTAAGTCTCAAAAAATAGACAACTGATATTTATAAATAAAAGTAAAAGATAATTTCGAAAAACAGATCATGCCAAATCTTATAGATGATAGAAAAAGAAAAAATACTTCAAGATCATTCTACTTGATCTGTGTACACCTGATATTAAAATTGGAGAAAATAGGGCGGCGCCTGCGGCTCAGCGGGTAGGGCGCCGGCCCCATATGCCAAGGGTGGCGGGTTCAAACCCGGCCCCGGCCAAACTGCAACAAAAAAATAGCCGGGCGTTGTGGCAGGCGCCTGTAGTCCCACCTACTTGGGAGGCTGAGTCAAGAGAATCGCCTAAGCCCAAGGATTTGGAGGTTGCTGTGAGCTGTGTGACGCCACGGCACTCTACCGAGGGTGATAAGGTGACACTCTGTCTCTACAAAAAAAAAATAAATAAAATTGGAGAAAATATATTATTATAAGGGGGAAATTACAAACATATGTCACTTATCAATGAGGATGCAATATCCTAAACAGCATATTAACATGTCTTTTTTCTCCAGCCATGAATCATTTGCAATGATTAGAGGGGGAAATGTCAATCTAACAATGATAGGAACAATGCAGGTTTCCAGATAAAGTGACCTGGCTAACTGGACAATTTCTGGGAAGATGATAAAAGGAATGGTGGTGCTATGGATTTAGCATCCAGTGCCAAAACCAAAGTGGTGGTCACCAAAGAGCATTCAGAAAAAGAAAATGTACATAAAAACATGAAGAAATGTACCTTACCACTGACTGGAAAGCAGTGTGTCAACTGCATTATTACTGAAAAGTAATATCACCCAGGTTATCTGTGAATCCATCAAACAATCCAAGAATGCAAGTTCATTGGTCCCAGTGATGTCTTGTTCCTGGAGGAAAGCATCAATCAACTGAAGACCATAATTATTTTAAGGCTTAAATCTGGATTCACACACAAGCTGTGTTCCATGAGGACAAGAAGAAAGGGCTAACTCTGGGCTCTAGGAAGGCCTGACGGGAAGACACACAGAAGAGCACCAGGTATGACTTTTTCACTTTCAGCAAAACTCTTGCAGTGAAACAGATCACAAACTGAAATGTGGACACCTGTCCCAGGCTGGATGTTTTTCATTTTAAACCCTTTGTATTTAAGGTTTCAACTGCTCCAGGCAGCCTAGAGGAAGAAGGCTAAAAACTAGAAAGATTTACTGTATACTAACGAGCAGTACCTGATTAGTTTTCTTCTAATATTTCAGGCTTTATGCAGCCATTTAGAATTTATTCTCTTAAAAGTACTCGACAGAGGTGGGCAGGAAGATGGCCCACTAGAGGCAAGTTTCCCCAGAGGCTCCTGACCAGAAGGGGAGATTCTGGACAGATTTGGCCTCTGAAACTGAAAGAGGGGAGCTGAGATAGGAAAAAAAAATAGACAAGCACACATGATACCAGCTGTGTAAACCTGTGATTCCAAGAAAGAGGTGCTAATGAACAAATTCCAGGTAGAAAGCCTGTTGCCAGGAGAAAAAGAGTCTCCTCCCCAAAGCAGAAGGCATGCTGCATTGTTTTCTCTGCAAGTGAGCAGGGGACAAAAGACCTCTCATTTTACCCCCTGAGTGAGAGTGAGAGCTGCTAAATACTGGGCCTCTTCCTCCTCCAGAGTGGCCCCCCCATAAGCCTAGGCATTATCCTGCTCAGCATGAAAATAAATACTCTTCCTGCAATTCTGAACTTTCATTCCAAGCTTTCCCCCTTGTCTGTCAGTCTGAAGGTCTACCTCCTGCAGAGCTCAGAGTGTGTGGCCATTCCCTTGGTGGTCTGGGCATTCATTATATGGATAGAAGCTGGGAAACAGTGACTTCAGTAGAGGCAGAGAGGAATGGGAAGAGAGGGACATTTGGGAGAAAGAAATGCATGCGACATTGCACTGAGGGCAGTAGCACTAACCTCTTTTCAGACTTTAAGGGTGGAGCCACTGATTCTGGTGCAGAGGTACTGACCCCTGTTAAGACAGAGCCATTACTACCTAATTGGGACTTTATTTATTTTAAATTTTCCCCTTCTTTATTTTTATTAAATCATAACTGTATACATTAATGCATTAATGGGATATAATGTGCTGATTTTATATACAATTTAGAATCCTTACATAAAACTTGTTAACAAAGCCTTCACTTCACTTAATTATTGTGGTAAGACATTTGTACTCTACACTTAATGGGTTTGATATGTACCCTTGCAATATGCATGATAGACGAGGTCTCACTGTTTTACCCTCCCACCCTCCAACCACCCTTTCCCTTCCCCTCCTTCATCCTGGGCTATATTTCTGTTTTGTCTTTCATATGAAAATGTGCATGATTATAAATTGGTTTCATAATAGTACTGAGTACATTGGATACTTTTTTTTTACATTCTTGAGATACTTTACTAAGAAGAATATGTTCCAGCTCCATCCATGTAAACATAAAAGGGGTAAAGTCTCCATCTTTTTAAAGGCTGCATAATATTCCAGGATATACAGATACCACAATTTATTAATCCATTCAAAGGCACTTGAGCTTCTTCCATGAGTTGCCAATTATGAATTGAGCCACAATAAACAATCTGATGCAAATATCTTTGTTGTAAAATTACTTTTAGTCTTTTGGATATATACCTAGTAGAGGAACTTGAGGATGGAATTGCAGGTCTACCTTTAGTTCCTTAAGTGTTCTCTCCAAACTTCTTTCCAAAAGTAACATATTAGCCTCCATTCCCACCAGCAATGCAGAAGTGTTCCCTTCTTTCCACATCCACACTAACGTGTAGTTTGTTGATTTTGCGATGTGGGCTACTCTTACTGGAGTTAGATGATATCTCAAAGGGGTTTTGATTTTCATTTCTCTGATGATTAAAGATGATGAGCAGATTTTCATGTGTCTGTAGGTCACATGCTTGTCTTCTTCAGAGAAGCTTCTGTTCAATTCTCTTGCCCACAATGAAATGGGATCACTTGTTCTTTTCTTCTTAATAATTTTAAGTTCTTTGTGGATTCTGGTTATTAAGCCTTTGTCAGAAAAATAACCTGCAAATATCTTCTCTCATTCTGAGGGCTTTCTGCTTGCTTTACTTGCTGTGTTCATAGCTGTGCAGAACCTCAGAGATCAAACTTTCACTCTTCACAGATAATATGATTTTATACCTGGAAAACCCCAGGGACTCAACTACAAAACTCTTAGAAGTGATCAAGGAATATAACAGTGTCTCAGTGTAACAAAAACCATGCTCACAAATCAGTAGCTTTTATATATACCAGTAATAGTCAAGCTGAAAAAAACAGTCAAGGACTCTATTCCTTTTACAGTAGTGCCAAAGATGAAATATTTGGGAATTCATAACAAAGGATTTGAAAGATCTCTATAAAGAGAACTATGAAACTCTGAGAAAAGAACTAACTGAAGACATTAACAAATGGAAAAACATACCCCATGCTCATGGCTTGGAAGAATCAACTTTGTTAAAATGTACATTTTATCCAAAGCAATATACAAATTTAATGCAATCCCTGTTAAAGCACCACTTTCATACGTTAAAGATCTGGAAAAATAGTACCTAATTTTATATGGAATCAGAAAAAAAATCTAATAGCCAAGACACTATTCAGAAATAAAAACAAATCAGGAGGAATCATGCTATCATATTTCAGACTATACTATAAATCTATAGTGATCAAAACAGCATAGTACTGGCACAAAAATGGAGAGGTAGCTATATAGAACAGAATAGAGAACCAAGAAATGAACGAAGATACTATTGTTACTTGATCTTTGATAAGCTTATCAAAAATTTAAATTGGGGCAAAGATTCCCTATTTAACAAATGGTGCTGGTAATTGGCTGGCAACATGTAGAAGACTGAAACTGGATCCACACCTTTCACCATTAACAAAAATTGAATCTGGGAGGTGGAGCAAGATGGCAGCCGAGTAACAGCTTCCTTGCATCTGGGCACCGTGAGTCTGGGGAGATAGGACTCCAGGCATCTCTGGCTGGTGGGAACTGCCTATCATCACTCCTATGAAAATACAGGGAGTCAGAGAGAGACTTCTGGACCCCAAGAGGAGGACTAAAACAGTGGAAAACCGGCAAGTGGTCGCGTGTGTTCAATCCGTCTAAACCCGCCCACAACTGTAAGTTCAGTAGCAGCGAGACTGCAAACCAGAAAGGCCTTACCTGTGAACTGTTTTGATGTCCTTGGACTTGGCACTGAGTTGAACTGCCTTGGGGAAGGCCTGAGAGGGAGTGCGGAGAACTTTGGCCGTTGTCTAGGGCCCCAGTCTGAGCCGCTGAGCCAGACGGAGCTGATAGTGTTTGGTGGTGGGTCACACGGATCCATTGTCAGTGATCTGCCCCGGCAAGCTCTGCCCTCAGGGTCGCAGAGCTAGAAACGGGTGGGAACTGGTAACCCAGCAACCAAGTAGCCTAAGGGTGGGGTCTGAGCCGCCTTGCAGCCCTAACCCTCAGGGGCAGAGTGAGATCGGTTTTGGCACACTGAGTAAGTGCATAGCCACTTCAGCAACGATTCCAGCGAGAATCGTTGTTTCTTTATTTTGATGTTGCTGATGTTCTTTTGTTTTTTTAATTTCAATCTTTTCCACACAGATCCCTTTTTCTTTCTCAATTTTCCTAGTTTAATTATAATTTCCCATTGCTGCCTTTTTTAATAACTTCAACTTCACTTTTGCTAGTGTTGCTACCGATATAATTTGGTTTTTCACCCAATTTTATCCCCGTAAAGTTTTCTGTTTGCTTGTTTTGGTTTGATTTATAGCATTTTTGTCTTTCCTCTCTACTTGGTGGAGGTGGGGTACTGTGTCTGATGAGGTTAGCAAAGAGCTGCTGACCTCAAGGGAACCACGCAACTGGGCACCCCCAGAAGGTGGGGTTTTTTAAGGTTGTGTCAAAGTACCCTACTGTACACCTATATTGCCCTGTCTCCCTCTTTCTGTGCCTCTCTTCTTTTTGTCAATATTCCTTATACCCACCCCTCTCCTTTCTCTATCTGTCTTTTTTTCTTATCACTCGGTCCTCCTTTCTATCATCCCCTTTTTTTGCTCTTCAACCTTCTCACCTTTCTGGTCCTGTAACCCTTAGTCCACAGGCACAAGAAATTAAAGAGCAAGAGGACGTGAAAGGAAAATTAGGGCAAGGAAACAGGTAAAAGAAACCACTCATGAGGAAAAATCAGCAGAAAACTCCAGGCAACATGAAGAACCAGTCTACAACAACCCCACCAAGGGACCATGAGGTAGCTACTGCAGATGATTCCACCAGTATAGAAATGTTAGGAATGACACAAAGGGAATTTAGAATACACATGTTGAAAACAATGAAAGAAATGATGGAAACAATGAAGGAAATTGCTAATAAAGTGGAAAATAACCAAAAGGAAATCCAAAAACAGAATCAAATAAGAGATGAACGATATGAAGAATATAAAAAGGATATAGCAGACCTGAAGGAACTGAAACAGTCAATTAGGGAACTTAAAGATACAATGGAAAGTATCAGCAACAGGTTAGACCATGCAGAAGAAAGAATTTCAGAGGTAGAAGACAAAGTTCTTGAGATAACTCAGACAGTAAAAGAGGCAGTAAAGAAGAGAGAGAAAGCAGAACGTTCACTGTCAGAATTATGGGACTTTATGAAGCGTTCCAACATACGAGTTATAGGAATTCCAGAAGGGGAAGAAGAATGCCCCAGAGGAATGGAAGCCATACTACAGAATATTATAAAAGAAAATTTCCCAAACATCACCAAAGAGTCTGACACACTGCTTTCAGAGGGATATCGGACCCCAGGTCGCCTCAACTCTAACCAAGCTTCTCCAAGACACATTGTGATGAACCTGTCCAAAGTCAAGACAAAAGAAAAGATTCTGCAAGCTGTCAGGAGTAAGCGCCAGTTGACCTACAGGGGCAAATCCATCAGAGTTACCGCAGACTTCTCTAATGAAACTTTCCAAGCAAGAAGACAATGGTCATCTACCTTTAATCTACTTAAACAGAACAATTTTCAGGCCAGAATTCTGTACCCTGCTAAGCTAAGCTTCAGAATTGACGGAGAAATCAAATCATTTACGGATATACAAACATTGAGGAAATTCGCCACAACAAGACCAGCTCTACAGGAAATACTTCAACCTGTTCTGCACACTGACCACCACAATGGATCAGCAGCAAAGTAAGAACTCAGAAATCAAAGGACAAAACCTAACCTCCACACTGATGCAAAAGATAAAATTAAGCAATGGACTCTCACCAAATATGACGAATAGAATACTACCACACTTATCAATTATCTCAATAAATGTTAATGGCTTGAATTCCCCACTGAAGAGACATAGATTGGCTGACTGGATTAAAAAACACAAGCCATCCTTTTGCTGTCTGCAAGAAACACACCTGGCCTCAAAAGACAAATTAAAGCTCCGAGTCAAGGGTTGGAAGACAATTTTTCAGGCAAACGGAATTCAGAAGAAAAGAGGAGTTGCAATCTTATTTTCAGATACATGTGGATTTAAAGCAACTAAAGTCAAAAATGACAAAGATGGTCACTTTATATTGGTCAAGGGAAAACTACAACAAGAAGACATTTCAATTCTAAATATTTATGCACCCAATTTAAATGCTCCCAGATTCCTGAAGCAGACCTTACTCAGTCTGAGCAATATGATATCTGATAATACCATCATAACAGGGGACTTTAACACACCTCTTACAGAGCTGGACAGATCCTCTAAACAGAAATTAAACAAAGATGTAAGAGATTTAAATGAGACCCTAGAACAACTATGCTTGATAGATGCATATAGAACACTCCACCCCAAAGATAAAGAATATACATTCTTCTCATCACCCCATGGAACATTCTCCAAAATTGATCATATCCTGGGACACAAAACAAATATCAACAGAATCAGAAGAATTGAAATTTTACCTTGTATCTTTTCAGACCATAAGGCATTAAAGGTGGAACTCAACTCTAACAAAAATGCTCAAGCCCACCCAAAGGCATGGAAATTAAACAATCTTCTGTTGAATAACAGATGGGTGAAGGAAGAAATAAAACAGGAAATCATTAACTTCCTTGAGCATAACAACAATGAAGACACAAGCTACCAAAACCTGTGGGATACTGCAAAAGCAGTTTTGAGAGGAAAATTCATCGCTTTAGATGCCTACATTCGAAAAACAGAAAGAGAGCACATCAACAATCTCACAAGAGATCTTATGGAATTGGAAAAAGAAGAACAATCTAAGCCTAAACTCAGTAGAAGAAAAGAAATCTCCAAAATCAAATCAGAGATCAATGAAATTGAAAACAAAAGAATCATTCAGAAAATTAATGAAACAAGGAGTTGGTTTTTTGAAAAAATAAATAAAATAGATAAACCATTAGCCAGACTAACTAGAATTAGAAAAGTAAAATCTCTAATAACCTCAATCAGAAACGATAAAGGGGAAATAACAACTGATCCCACAGAGATACAAGAGATCATCTCTGAATACTACCAGAAACTCTATGCCCAGAAATTTGACAATGTGAAGGAAATGGATCAATATCTGGAATCACACCCTCTCCCTAGACTTAGCCAGGAAGAAATAGAGCTCCTGAATAGACCAATTTCAAGCACTGAGATCAAAGAAACAATAAAAAAGCTTCCAACTAAAAAATGCCCTGGTCCAGATGGCTTCACTCCAGAATTCTATCAAACCTTCAAGGAAGAGCTTATTCCTGTACTGCAGAAATTATTCCAAAAAACTGAGGAAGAAGGAATCTTCCCCAACACATTCTATGAAGCAAACATCACCCTGATACCAAAACCAGGAAAAGACCCAAACAAAAAGGAGAATTTCAGACCAATCTCACTCATGAACATAGACGCAAAAATTCTCAACAAAATCCTCGCCAATAGATTACAGCTTATCATCAAAAAAGTCATTCATCATGATCAAGTAGGCTTCATCCCAGGGATGCAAGGCTGGTTTAACATACGCAAGTCTATAAACGTTATCCACCATATTAACAGAGGCAAAAATAAAGATCACATGATCCTCTCAATAGATGCAGAAAAAGCATTTGATAAAATCCAGCATCCTTTTCTAATTAGAACTCTGAAGAGTATAGGCATAGGTGGCACATTTCTAAAACTGATTGAAGCTATCTATGACAAACCCACAGCCAATATTTTACTGAATGGAGTAAAACTGAAAGCTTTTCCTCTTAGAACTGGAACCAGACAAGGTTGTCCTCTGTCACCTTTACTATTCAACTTAGTGCTGGAAGTTCTAGCCAATACAATTAGGCAAGACAAGGAAATAAAGGGAATCCAAATGGGAGCAGAGGAGGTCAAACTCTCCCTCTTTGCTGACGACATGATCTTATACTTAGAGAACCCCAAAGACTCAACCACAAGACTCCTAGAAGTCATCAAAAAATACAGTAATGTTTCAGGATATAAAATCAATGTCCACAACTCAGTAGCCTTTGTATACACCAATAACAGTCAAGATGAGAAGCTAATTAAGGACACAACTCCCTTCACCATAGTTTCAAAGAAAATGAAATACCTAGAAATATACCTAACGAAGGAGGTGAAGGACCTCTATAAAGAAAACTATGAAATCCTCAGAAAGGAAATAGCAGAGGATATTAACAAATGGAAAAACATACCATGCTCATGGATGGGAAGAATCAACATTGTTAAAATGTCTATACTTCCCAAAGCTATCTACCTATTCAATGCCATTCCTATCAAAGTACCTACATCGTACTTTCAAGATTTGGAAAAAATGATTCTACGTTTTGTATGGAACCGGAAAAAACCCCGTATAGCTAAGGCAGTTCTTAGTAACAAAAATAAAGCTGGGGGCGGGGCGTCAGCATACCAGATTTTAGTCTGTACTACAAAGCCATAGTGCTCAAGACAGCATGGTACTGGCACAAAAACAGAGACATAGACACTTGGAATCGAATTGAACACCAAGAAATGAAACTAACATCTTACAACCACCTAATCTTTGATAAACCAAACAAGAACTTACCTTGGGAGAAAGACTCCCTATTCAATAAATGGTGTTGGGAGAACTGGATGTCTACATGTAAAAGACTGAAACTGGACCCACACCTTTCCCCACTCACAAAAATTGATTCAAGATGGATAAAGGACTTAAACTTAAGGCATGAAACAATAAAAATCCTCAAAGAAAGCATAGGAAAAACATTGGAAGATATTGGCCTGGGGGAAGACTTCATGAAGAAGACTGCCATGGCAATTGCAACAACATCAAAAATAAACAAATGGGACTTCATTAAACTGAAAAGCTTCTGTACAGCTAAGGACACAATAACCAAAGCAAAGAGACAACCTACACAATGGGAAAGGATATTTGCATATTTTCAATCAGACAAAAGCTTGATAACCAGGATCTATAGAGAACTCAAATTAATCCACATGAAAAAAGCCAACAATCCCTTATATCAATGGGCAAGAGACATGAATAGAACTTTCTCTAAAGATGACAGACGAATGGCTAACAAACATATGAAAAAATGTTCATCATCTCTATATATTAGAGAAATGCAAATCAAAACAACCCTCAGATATCATCTAACCCCAGTGAGAATGGCCCACATCACAAAATCTCAAAACTGCAGATGCTGGCGTGGATGTGGAGAGAAGGGAACACTTTTACACTGCTGGTGGGACTGCAAACTAGTACAACCTTTCTGGAAGGAAGTATGGAGAAACCTCAAAGCACTCAACCTAGACCTCCCATTCGATCCTGCAATCCCATTACTGGGCATCTACCTAGAAGGAAAAAAATTCTTTTATCATAAGGACACTTGTACTAGACTGTTTATGGCAGCTCAATTTACCATTGCCAAAATGTGGAAACAGCCTAAATGCCCACCAACCCAGGAATGGATTAACAAGCTGTGGTATATGTATACCATGGAATACTATTCAGCTATTAAAAAAAATGGAGACTTTACATCCTTCGTATTAACCTGGATGGAAGTGGAAGACATTATTCTTAGTAAAGCACCACAAGAATGGAGAAGCATGAATCCTATGTACTCAATCTTGATATGAGGACAATTAATGACAATTAAGTTTATGGGGGGGGAGCAGAAAGAGGGATGGAGGGAGGAGGGTGGGGCCTTAGTGTGTGTCACACTTTATGGGGGCAAGTCATGATTGCAAGAGGGACTTTACCTAACAATTGCAATCAGTGTAACTGACTTATTGTACCCTCAATGAATCCCCAACAATAAAAAAAAAAAAAAAAATTGAATCTTACTAGGTAAAAGATTTTTTTTTTTTACCATAACCGTTTATTAAAGTAGATACAGAACACTTCTTTTCTCAAATTTCAATACTGTTTTACATGTTTTCTGTTTGTGAAACAACTCCTATTATGTTTATAAACCCAAATTTCAATTGTTAACAGATTAACTTAATATTCACTTGTCAAACACAGTTGATAATCTTCAGGGGAAAATACATCAAAAGCATATATACAATTATAGAAGTTCTTACTATACATGTAGCATGGAAGATGCATTTTATTACTTTTTACATATTCTAAAAGACATTCAAATGAAGATAAATAGATTCAAACTGGCTGACAGACTGTTCTGTTGGTTGAGGTCCTTCATTTTATTTTTTGTGATAAGAAAATCCAAAATTATTAACATTGAATTTCTCATCATACATTCATCTAAAAACAGTTAAACTTGTAAAGGAAGATTATAGATTAACTGGTTAATTTAGGTTTTTTATACTGGCTTATTATTAAATTAATTTATTGCTGGGGATACCTGCTAGAGAAGGAAAAATGTATTGGAGAAACTTCTTCCAGTTATTAGAATTTGGTAAAGAAACAAAATGAAAACAAAAGGAAAAAATAATTGCAAAGCCTTATGATGCTATTTTTTGGACTAGTCTTTTATGTTCAGATGATCGTTTTAAGTGTTTTCATTTTCATAAAGGTAAATACCTGAAAAGAAAGACACATTGTATATGGTTTTTCCCAAAATATAGCTTTTAAAAAAATATATACATATATCTATAAGCTAAAATTATGCAAAACCAATAAACAAAACACAGTATAGAAAGCGGTTGCAGCATATAGATTATAAAATGTCCCCACAGCAGTTGGGGGCTTCCCCCTCCCTTTAACTGTTTCATGATTTTAAAATCACACCTAAGTATTATCAAGCCTGAAATAAAGGCACTACTGATAACAGGTAGTGCAAAAAAGCTCAGATATTTCTTTGAATAAAATACTTTTAAATGAGTAGATTAAAATGCAAAATGGCACATTTTTTCAACTCATTCCAGTGTCAAAGCTTAACCAAAAACCTAAATATACAAATGCAGCCTGGAAACATTTTAGTGCAAATACGAAAAGTAACGGCATAATTTAGTTACTTTAAATAAGGTATTGTATGGGTAGGGATTTTTTTTTATGAGGGACAAAGAATGTAATGGCATCTGGTGCAATGTCTTCAAACTTAAGAAAACAAAATAAGAGGTGAAAACTCACCTACTAATTATTTAATTTATCAATCTAACTTACAAGGGGAGACTAAAGTGTGATTTGTGAAGAACAAAATATTTTCTTAGATTTGTTGATGGCAGCAAAAAATAACATATGAGTTCTCCTGAAGTCTGTACACAGAAGTCAGCATTGCAAGAAGAGAACATTAAACTTGCCGAGGAGCTGGGGAGAAGCAGAGACGAAGTCACAAGTCATAGAAAGCTGGAAGAGGAAAGATCTGTGTTCAATAATCAGTTGTTAGAAATGAAAAAAAGAGAATCCAAGTACATAAAAGATGCAGATGAAGAAAAAGCCTCCTTGCAAAAATCCATCAGTATAACTAGTGCCTTACTCACAGAAACGGATGCAGAGCTGGAAAAACTGAGAAATGAGGTCACAGTGCTCAGGAGAGAAAACGCCTCTGCCAAGTCCTTGCATTCAGTTGTTCAGTCTCTAGAGCCCGATAAGGTGAAGCTTGAGCTGAAGGTAAAGAACTTGGAGCTTCAACTCAAAGAAAACAAGAGGCAGCTCAACAGCTCCTCAGGTAATACTGATACTCAGGCAGAAGAGGATGAAAGAGCCCAGGAGAGTCAGATTGATTTCCTAAATTCAGTAATAGTGGACCTTCAAAGGAAGAATCAAGATCTCAAGATGAAGGTAGAGATGATGTCAGAAGCAGCCCTCAATGGGAATGGGGATGAGCTCAACAATTATGACAGTGATGACCAGGAGAAACAGTCTAAGAAGAAGTCTTGCCTCTTCTGTGACATTTGTGACTGCTTTGAGCTGCATGACACAGAGGATTGTCCTACCCAGACACAGATGTCTGATGACCCTCCCCACTCTACACACCATGGCAGTCAGAGTGAGGAACGCCCTTACTGTGAGATCTGAGAGATGTTTGGCCACTGGGCAGCCAACTGCAATGACCACAAGACCTTCTGATGAAGCCTCAAGTCAAGAACTTGGCTTTTTCAGGCGTGTTAGTGTTTAAGCAATTTAACACCAGCATTGTGTGTACAGACTTCAGGAGAACTCATATGTTAATTTTTGATGCCATCAACAAATCTAGGTAAAAGATTTAAACGTAAGACATCACACTATAAAGATACTTTGAGAGAGTGCAGGGCAAACCCTTGAAGAAATTCACCTGGCAGTATCCTTTATGAGGGGACCCCTCCAGGCAATTGAAGCAACACCAAAAATACATTACTTGGATATTATCAAAGTAAAAACCTTCAGATTGGGAGTTTAATGGGTGAGGGTGCTGACCGTGATTTGGACATTCAAGGGTGAAGCCACTGACTCCTGGTTGGGACTTTTGCCTGTGGGAGTGTGGACTCTGAAAGGGTGCAGTCATTGATGCCTGGTTTGGACTTTAAAGGGCTGGGCACTGACACCATGTTTGGACTTTGAAGGGTAAATGAACTGATTTCCAGTTCAGACTTACAAGGCTGGAGGTGCTGATGCCTTAGTCCTAACTATGGCTAGTGATCTTTTCAGAATTGGTCATACACAGGAGGGGGCAGTCTCCATCCTCTTGTGTATGTTGGCTGTAAATGTCTGTGGATTTCTACTATCTAGGAATTAAGAGACCCTTTGATCTCTCCCTACCAGGCAGTGATTGTACTGTCCAGGTCAATCTGTTGAGAACTCTACACATGGGCTGTCCACCTGGGGTCTCTCTGAGGTTGAGCTGTGGTTGTTTTGAAGTGGGAAAGAACTGAATATCCTTCACCATCTGTCACTTATCAAAGGAAAAGTGACAATGTGTCTGGGTTCCTTTATAGATACTCTATGCTAGTCCATATATCTACATCTCTGTTTTTCTGCCAGTACCACGCTGTTTTAATCACGATAGAATTGGAGTATATCCTAAAATTTGGCAACGTGATGCCTCCAGATTTCTTTTTATTTCTAAGAATTTTATTTACTAATAGGGTTTTTCTGGTTCCATATGAATTGACGTACTATTTTTTCAAGATCTTAAAGGTCTGACATTGGTGCTTTGATGGGTATTGCATTGAATCTATAGATTTCTTTGGGTATTATGGAAATTTTAACAATGTTGATTCTTCCCAGCCATGGGCATGGTATGTTCTTCCATTTATTAACATCTTCGGCTAGTTCTTTTCTCAAGGTTTCATAGTTCTCTTTACAGATATGTTTCACATCTTTTGCTAGATATATTTCCAAGTATTTCATCTTCTTTGGCACTACTGTAAAAGGAATAGAGTCCTTGACCATATTTTTGGCTTGACTATTGTAGGTATATATAAAAGCTACTAATTCACATGTATTGATTTTGTATCCCAAGACACTGCTATATCCCTTGATCACTTCTAAGTGCTTCATATTTGAGTCCCTGGGGTTTTCCAGGTATAAGATTATCTGAAAAAGTGAGAGTTTGACCTCTTCTGTCCTTATTTGAATAACCTTGATCCCCTTCTCTTGCCTGATTGAGAAGTCTAGGACTTCTAGTACTGTGTTGAATAACAGTGGTGACAGTGGGCATCCTTGTCTAGTTCCAGATATGAGTGGAAATGTTTTCAATTTTACTCCATTCAATATACTATTGGCTTTGCATTTGCTGTAGATGTCCTCTATCAGTGTAAGATATAGCCCCTCTAAGCCTATTTCTTAAGTATGCTAATCATGAAACGATATTATCAAAATCCTTTTCTGTATCAATGGATAGAATTATATGGTTTTTGATTTTATTTATATGGCATATTATAATTATAGGTTTATATATGTTGAGCTAAACTGGTAACCCTAGAATAAAACCAACTTGAACGTAGTGTATAACTTTTTTAATATGTTGTTGAATTCTTTTTTATAGGATCTTATTGAATATTTTTGCATCAATATTTATTAATGGTATTATTCTATAATTATCTTTCTTTGTTGGGCCATTTCCTGGTTTGGGAATCAGGGTGGTATTTGCTTCATAGAATGTGTTGGGGAGGATTCCTTCCTTAACTTTGTTTTAGAAAATATCATGTAATGTAGGTACTAGTTCCTCTTTGAAGATTTGGTAGAATTCTGATGTGAAATCATCTGGTCCCAGGATTTTCTTTTTTTGAAGAGCCTATATACTTGCTGCTATTTCAGTGCAGAATATAGGTCTATTTGAAATCTCTAATTCTTTCTGGTTGAATTTAGGAAGGTGGCGTATTCCAGGTATTGGTCCATTTCCTCCACATTTTCATATTTCTGAGAATAGAGTTTTATTACAGTAATCATTGAAGATTTTTTTTTAATTTCTGTGTTATCTGTTGTTATTTCCTTTTTTGTTTCTGATAGAAGTTATTATAGATTTTACTTTTCTGTTTATTGGTTAGTCTAGCCAGAGATTTATTGATTTTATTCACCTTTCCAAAGAACCAAATTTTTGTTTTGCTGAACTACTGAATGATTCTTTTGTTTTCAATTTTATTTAATTCTGCTTTAATTTTGGTTATTTCTTTTCATATGGTGGGTTTGTAATTAGATTGTTCTTCTTTTTCCAGTTTCTTGAGATGTCCTAATAAGTTGCTGACTTGCTCCCTTTCTGTTTTCTTGATGAAGGTATCTAATACTATGTATTTCCCTCTAAGGACTGCCTTTGCAGTATCCCACAGTTTCTGTCTTCATTATTATTTTGATTGCCAAATCTGATGATTTCTTTCTTAATCTCATATTTAATCCAGCTATCATTCTTTCCATGACTTTGCTTGAGTATGAAGATTTCTGCTACTGTTGAGTTCAATTTTTATTCTGTCATCACAGTCCAAGAAAGACAAGGAATCATTTCTATTCTTTTGAATTTGATACAATTAGACTTGTGTCCTAAGATATGATCAACTTTGGAGGAAGATCCATGGGATGAAGAGAAGAATGTGTATTCAGTTTTATTAACATGAAATGTTCTGTAAATTTTCCCCAGGGTGAAGTTTAAATACATTGTTTCCTTCTTTAGTTTCTTCGTGGAGTGTCTATCCAGAACCGCCAAAGGGGTGTTAAAATCTCCAACTATTATATTGCAGGAAGATATCAAATTAGTCATGTCAGTTAGTCTTTCCTTTATAAATTGAGGAGCATTCAGGTAGGGTGTATAAATGTTAATTATTGAAATCTCTTCACAGTGAGTGTTTCCCTTGACAAATATGTAGTATCTTCCTTATTTTTTCTTATTTTAGTTGGCTTAAATCAAATTATATCTGCAAATAAGATGGCAACTCCTGCTTTTCTGATTTTCATTTGCCTGTAAATGAATGACCCATCCTTTCATCCTGAGTCTTTCTTTCTTCTTTGAGATAAGATTAGTCACCTGTAGGCTACAGACATATGGTCTGAGTTTTTTGTTTGTTTGTTTGTTTGTTTTTTATCCAGTCACCCAACCTGTGTTTCTTGGAGGAGAATTTAAGCCATTCACATTATGGAAGAATTGATAGGTATAGTAGTGTATTGGCTGTCATGTGTTTCAAAGGTCCTGTGTATATTTTTAATTATTTAACTGTTGCAGGAATACAAGGCCCAATGAAGAGAAAGAGCAACCAAACACCACGTTTATAAGAGGAAGGGCTTTATTCACCAGCCGGGAGCTTACGGCATAGAAGAATTCCAAATGGCCATGCTCCCCAACTGTCTTGGTCTTTCCCTTTTTATTGACAGTCAAAAAGTTCCACCCCACAGGTACCCTTCTTACCGTCCAGTTTGAATCAAGCAGGAGATGACATTCCCGCCCCTACAGAACTACAGGATTTCACAGAACTTGGAAATTTCCAAGTTTTAGGAAGTTAAGTTTACAAATACCCAAGAGCTGAGTCACCGTAGAGAGGACCCTGCATGTGTATACTTGTGGTCTCCTTGAGAAAACCTGTTCTTCTAGATCTCACCCTTCTCGGGTATCATCTCTCATTCCCCCTTTTTGAGACTCCAATATATTTTAATTTGGGGTCTCAATATCAGCTTGTTTCTGCAGGTGCAAATATTAATTACTTTTCAGCACTGAGATTTTAGGGACTGTGACTCTTGGTGGGTTCTCTACTCAGGCCTTAATAGTACCATGGTGGTGCGCTAATATATATATGAGTTTTTACTTTTCCCTGTGACATTTCCCCCCTTTGCCCAAAGTTCAAAGTCCAATTAAGATAAGTCCCTCAAGGAGTTTCCTCAGGCTTCAGCCATGCATTGACCAGCCAGCTCCCAGTATGTGCCTGGAGCAGGGCATGTCGATTGTCGCAGGGTATGTCGATTGTCTTAAAAGTTACCTTTACTTTCCAAGGGTCAGGGAAGCCCTCTTCAGCCAGCTGTGATGACTCTAGATGAGGATTGTTTCCATCTTCACTGCTGTGCGTGTGGTCAGAATGATGGTGTAAAGTCCTTTCTACCTTGGTTTCAGGGGGACCAAGTTCTGATTCCAGACCTATACTTGGTCCCCTTGATTTTCCAGAGAGAAAAGATGTAAAGACGCAAATGACTAAACAGAACACAGTTAATTACCCCGGTGGAGATTTTCCATGTTACTCTTTATAGGGTTTTTGTCTATTCAGTTCAGTCTTTCCAAGTTCTTTTAGGAGTTCCAGCTTAATTGCAGAAAATTGACAGAGGCCTCTTTGAACAACACCAGTGGCAAGGCCTGCCAGTTAAGCTTTGCTTCCTGACAGAGTTTACCAATTTCTGCTTTTATGGTACTGTTTATGCACTTTACCCAGTCTAAGCTTTGAGACCTATTAATTATTCAAAGTTTTAGCTTATTATTTGTCCTAGTTCTGTTATGAAGGCTAGCCCATTGTCAAATTTAAAACAGTGGCTACCTAAACCATGGGACGATTTCTCTGGGAAATATTTTTACTACTTTAGGAGTCCTTTTTATCCTGATGGGGAAGGCTTTTACTTATTCCAAGTCTGATAGACCATCACCAGCCAGTACTTGTTCCCTCTAAACCTGGTCATTTCAGTAAAGTCTACCTGGAAGTCCTTGAAGGGCATTGCTCCATACGAATGGATCTCTGGGGGTACCGCTGGTTCTTGGCACGAATTGAACTGGCTGCCAGTGACACACTGTAGACTGACAGTTTTGGCCAGGGCTGCCAGGTGGGAGATGTAGAAGTATTGGCCAAGCAACTTCATCAAATATTCCTGTCACCACGGTGGCTCCTAGAATCTGGGGGACTGCTACTCATTCGTCTGGCATCTTTATTCATCCTCCCTCTGCTTCCTGATTCCCCTCTGCTGCTAACCATTTCTTCTCCTCCCAGGAGTAGATAGGGGTGATCACAGGGACCCATGGGATGAGGGGAGCCACTCGTGACACCTGTTACATCTGGGAGGCAGCCCTCTTTGACTCAGTGTCAGCTCTGGTGCTCCCCTTAGTGATGGTGGAAGCATCTCTTTGAAGTTCACGACAGTGCATAACTGCCACTTTCCGAGGTTTCCATACTGCCTCTAGCAACTGAAGTTATCTCCTGCTGATACTTAATGTCTTTTTTTCCCCCAGAATTTAATAGTCCCTTCTCCTTTTACAATGTCCTGCATACTTGGAGAGTCAAAAAAGTATACTTAGAGTCTGTGTAAATATTTATACTTTTTTCTTGGCTTAACTCTAAGGCTTGGGTCAAGGCAATTAACTCAGCCTTCTGAGCAGATGTCCCTTGAAGTAGAGGCTTAGCCTCCACAGTCTCTGTTAAGGTAACCACTGCATACTCAGCCCGCCACTCACCTTGTGCTGTCACGTAACTACTTCCATCTACATACAAGTCCCAGTCTGCATCTGTCCAAGGCTGGTCACACAAGTCAGTTCTTCTAGAGTACACATTATCTATAACTTCTGTACAGTCATGCTCAGTCTCTCTTCCACTGACTGGAAGGAGCGTGGCTTGGTTTAGAGTGTTGCATTAGAGAGCCAAAAGTGTCCCTCAGTGTCCACTAAATTGACCACAGAGTGCGGTACTTTCACTCTGAGATCGTGCCCTAGGGTCAGCGTATGAGCTTCTTGCACAAGGAGAGCAGTAGCAGCTAGAGCCTGTAAATAGGGTGGCCAACCTTTTGCCACTCTATCCAACTGCTTATTGAGGTAGGCTACAGGCCTTGGCAAGGACCTAAACAGCTGGGTTAATATACCCACAGCCATTTTATCACTCTCTGAGACATACAGAGTAAAAGGCTTGGCCAAGTTTGGCAGTCTCAATGCAGGTACAGCCATCAGCCTCATCTTTAGCTGGGAGAAGGCATGTTCCTCTTTTCCTCCCCACTCCAAGGGCACTCTCTCTCCTTTAGTTGCCTCATACAAGGGCTTAGCTAAAACGGCAAATTTAGGGATCCGAAGACAATGGAAGCCAACCGGGCCTAAGCATTTTTAAATCTGCTTTTGGCTCATGGGGTTGAGGAGGTAATTAATGACCCGCCTCCATTTCATGCCTAGATACCTCTACCCCTGCTGGATAGTAAATCTTCGATAATGTACTGGCTGCTGGCAAATCTGGGCCTTCTGTTTGGATAATTTATAGCCACATACCTCTAGATGTCATAAAAGACAGTCCATACCTCGGGCACAGGCCTCCTGGGTAGAATGTCCTGAAAGGAGGTCATCGACATATTGGAACAGCACACATTCTAATTCCTCAGCCTGGAATTTCTGGAGGTCACAAGCCAGCCCTTCTCCAAAAATTGTGGGTGTTTTGAACCCCTGTGGCAACCTGGTCAATGTGTACTGTTTCCATGTCTGGTCTCTCCCACTGGAAAACAAACAGTCTCAGGCTTCCCAGAGCCAGCCTTATACTGAAGAAGGGTTCTTTTAAGTTCATACAAGAGGGCCACTTGGCTTCTGCTGGCAGCAGATTCAGCAGAGTAGGATGCAGTGTTTACAGTTACACCATTTACTGGGAAATTCTAGATAACATTTAATACTGCACAAGTTTTCCAGTGTAGCTAACAGGTGACCTTTGTGGAGTCTTAAGGCTTCAGAGTAAATATAACTACTGCATGTAATTCTATACTCTTTGGCCAGTCTCTTAGTCCCATTTAACAGATCAGTTTAGTAAAACAGTTAGGTCTCATTTTATGAGTTGACAGTACAGACAAGGCTGGGATCTAAATACAGGTGGACCACAGCCTCTTTTTCCTCCTTTTAAACTATTTTTATCTCTCCAATTTCTCTTTTTACTAAAGGCAAATTATAGTAGAACTAACTTATTTGCCAAAATAAACTGTACCTTCAGTATACGGGGTCTGATTATTTGCATAAAGTGCAGTAAGAATAATTAATTATTAGACATCTAGGATCTTCTTTTCTTTAAAATTGACTTTGCTGGAACCTCTTATAAGGAATCTCAGGCTGGACTTTTTGAAATCCTTTCAGAACCCAGGTTTCAACTGTGCCTTTAGATACCTGTATGCATTGGGTAAATTCCTCTTCTCTTGAAGTTCCCAAGCACATTTCAATTCCCAGACCCGTTAGCAAGTGACTGTCATTACGTACCACAGATCAGGAAATGTTACTGATGGGTATCTGGCCAGTTTTCCAAAGGGCTTTTTTATTGGCCTTATAAAGTCAACCTTAATTCTTTAATGCAGTCTGCACACCTCTGGAAATGCTATTCCAGCCAAAGCTTTGGTAAAATAACCAGTGCCTTCATCATGTCCTATAGAACAAAACAGATTCTTATTGAACTTATGCAAATAACTATATTGTCAGAAAGTAAGAGTACTTACAAATGGCTTTCAAATTCCAGAGAAATCAAGGAGAGAGAAAAATACATGTTTCAAACTCTGCTCATAAGTATATATACATTTCTTGAAAAGCTACAAATAGCTCAAAAGACAAAAAATGATTTTCTTGATTTCTGGAAAACAGAACACAGAAAGAATCATTCAAGCAAAAAGCCATTACACATTAGACAAGTTCCATGTAACTGATTTCTGTTCTTTTGAAGTTAGGTTAGCAATACTCATAGACATGTTAACTTTCCAAGGAAAGTTCTAAAAATCGGCTTTTTAGTCCAAAGGTATTCAATTTCCAAAGACATCAGAAATTTGAATTTGAGAGAATTCATCAGCTTCTCTTAATATTTCTTTTTCTTTTTAGGATGAACTTTGGATTCAGCCAGTTACATAAGAAATAGTTTTTTTTTTAAGATGAATTAAAATTATTACCAACCATATATGTTAGGACAGAGCAATGTTTTATACATTAGGACAGACCAATGCTTTATACATTAGGACAGACAAATGCTTTATAATATTGGAATATATATGTATAAAACCATAATCCACATAAAATTCATCACCATTTCATATTTGACAATGTTTCCTATATATTTTTAATAAATCAAATAAGTTTAATTTGTTTTTCCGTGACTTTCAGTGGTCTTAATATTTCAAGAAGACCAAATTTATAGTTGTTTTTTGTTGTCGTTGTTGTTTGTTTGTATGTTTGTTGGCCTGAGCCAAGTTTGAACCCGCCAGTCTCAGTGCATGTGGCCCAGCATTGCAACTACTGCCCTACAGGCACCAAGCCACAGATATAGTGTTTTTATTTTGGAAGATTCCTCAAATATCAAAGGCCTAAAACATTTGTTTAAACAAAATTACAAGCCAAAAGATTCGAAAGGAAATGCATAGTCAACTGGGTCACATGTAAATTCTTTCCCAAATTCTTTTATGTGCTTTTTTAACCTGCACAGACCATCTACAAGCATTTTAAACTTTCTTTAACGTTTGCCCTGCCTTCCACTTTCTTACACAACCATGCTGTTTTAGGACAAAATTATCACGCAAGATTCTTTCTTTACACAATACCATTTTCCTTTCTGTTTAATTTCTCTTACTCTCAAAAACTCACTTCCCACAAAACAGGATCCCAATTTACCATGAAGTTACCCATTCACTCAGCCAAACTGATAACTAGAAGGTTTAAAAGGCAAAAATCTTATCCTTTGACAAAGAGTCAGTTTCCCCAACAATTTAAACAACAAAATTATTACATTTTACAAATGAGAGACATTTTATGAGATGTAACATTGATACAGAATTTTCCCACTCAGGGCTGGATAGGGAACCACCATTTTTCAGGCTCAGGTGAGCTTAGACATCAGACTCCCATCTCCAGGCACAAACCCTCTGAGCCCCAGCAAGCTCATGGACAAATCAGCCTGAAACCTTTTGGACAGCTCCACCTTGACTAAGGTGCACACACCCTAATCCCCTCCCCAGACAAAAACTACAACAAAGACCTAATAACCTTGTCCAAGGTGAGGCACTTCATTCATTCATTTGCTAGAACACCCCTTCAGTTTGTAAAGGTATTTTTCCATCTACCAAGTCCTGGCCAAAATATCTCTCAGGACCAATTATTTACCCATAGAAAAAGGACTTATGCAGGAAACCTCTGATCTGGGCCTCCTCCTCCCTTCCAGGGGCTATTCACCTTGGAGACCTGTTGCTTATATGGATACAGCCTTGTCCAGCACGAGATTTACACTCTCTTCCCCAGATTTTCAAGGGCCATCCAGAGCTCACTGGACTTCTTCAACCGCAACACTTTTCAAGGCACGACCCCTCTGCCAATAGCTCTGGTACCCCCCACTCTCTCTGCATGCCCCTCAATCCAACAAAATGCCATTTTATCACTGATCTGTGGCCTGTGGGCTCAATTCTCAAATCCCTGAGACCAAACACTCACTGAAGAAATTCCATTAACAAAACTACACCAACATCCTTTCTAATGTCTTTTCATTTCTCCCAAGTCCCACATGGCCACGTGGCCACCACCAAAGACAGAAATCTGAAACCCTGGAACTTCCAGTTTACCTCAGAACAGCCGGGGGACAAAGTTGGAGCAGGGAAGAAGGGCACACTCACACATTCCTTTCACCTCATGAATGGTGGAGGGTGGGGGTGGGGAACCCCATCTATTGTTACCCATCTCAGTCATTCTCAAAGCACTCACATACACACAATTCCAACTCACTTCTTAAACTGGGCAGCCTCGATTTCCCACTGAAGCTGCCACTTAGCCATAGGAGGCAAAACAACACTCCCCTAGGCCCTGTGAAGGGAGTCCAACTCCACCCTTGGAGTTCTCTCAGTCACACCACATTCCACACATGTAGTGCGATTCCCAGATCAATCATACCTTGCTTTAGATGTCTCCCTGTGTAGGTACCCGTTCCTGCATGCCAGTTCCTCATAGTGTTTGACTCCTTGAAACCACGCTGACATGGTCCTTTCTCAGCCCAGTCGAGGTGTCCACACAGAGAGGCCAAACTGTCTCACTGGCACGCTCAGTGGTTCACGTCACCCAGGCCGATTAGGGGCCCCCACGTGGGGGTTCAGAGGATTGGCGGCAACTACCAGGTGCCTGTTGTCTCCAGGGGTGATCTCGCTTCCCAGTCAGGGAACCAAAAATGTTGCAGGAAGACAAGGCCCAACAGAGAGAAAGAGCACCCAAACACCACGTTTATAAGAGGAAGGGCTTTATTCACCAGCCGGGAGCTTATGGCATAGAAGAATTCCAAATGGCAATGCTCCCCAATTGTCTTGGTTTTTCCCTTTTTATTGACAGTCATAAAGTTCCACTCCACAGGTACGTTTCTCATTGGCCAGTTTGAATCAAGCAGGAGATGGCATTCCCGCCCCTACAGAACTACAGGTTTTCACAGAACTTGAAAATTTCCAAGTTTCAGGAAGTTAAGTTTACAAATTCCCAATAGCTGAGTCACCATGGAGAGGACCCTGCATGTGTATCCTTGTGGTCTCCTTGAGAAGACCCGTTCTTCTAGACCTCACCCTTCTTGGGTACCCTTTCTCATCACCCCTGTGAAAGCTAGATTTTGCTGTTCAAATCTGGGTATGTTTATTTTGGGGTAGAACATTGTATTGTTCATTATGGAAAATGGATCTGAGTATTTTCTGGAGAGCTGGTCTAGGAATTGCAAATGTCCTCAACATGTGGACATCAGTAAGTATTTGATTTCTCCATCACAAATGAAACTCAGTTTAGCTGAACACAGGGTCCTTGGCTAAATGTTGTTTTGTTTTAGAAGATTGAAGTTTGAAGACCCTCCTCTTCTGGCTTGAAAATTTTTGGCTAAATGATCTGCAGTCAACCTAATATTTTTCTCATCGTAGGTAAGAATTTTGTTATGACTGGCTGCTTGCAGGATTTTTTTAATTCATAGTAATTTTGGCATAGTTAATTACAATGTGTCTAGGAAATACTTTATTTGGATTGAGTCATTCTAGGATTCTGAAACTATGTGCTATCTAGATTTCTGTACCTCTTGCATTGCGTGGGAAATTCTCCTCTATAATATCTTGGAGTACAACATCTGTGCCTTTAGGATCATCCTCTATTTCAGGAGTCCCTACAACTTGGATGTTTGAAATGATCACACAACTCTCTCATGGAATGTTCTGTTCTTGTTCTTCAGGAATCCCTACAACTTGGATGTTTGAAATGATCCCACAACTCTCTCATGGGATGTTCTGTTCTTGTTCTTCTTTTTTCAGCCTCTTTAAATGCTTGGGATCATTCAAAAGACTTGTCTTCAATTTCTGAGATCCTTTCTTCTGCCTGCTCAAATCTATTACTGAGAGGCTCTACTGTATTTTGAAACTTTATGAATAACTTTTGTACTTCCTTGATCTCTGCTATGTTTTCTCATTATGTCCATAGTCTTGGTGACATTGTCCTTGAATTCATTAATTTCTTGAGATAACTTTTGAACTACTGTTTGCATTTCTATTTCCATCCTTTTCTCCATTCTATTCATCTTATTTTCAATCCATATTCTGAATTTTCTTTCTTTTTTTTTTTTTTTTTGCCCGAATTCCCTTTCTGACATTTCAGCCATTTCTCTATGTATGGTAATTTCTGTTATATTTTCTTTGTCATCCCTTGGGGAAGTTGATCTATTCTGTTTATTGTAGGATAATATTTAGAAATAAACATATCCTACATCAAGCACACAAAGTAAATTCAGTGTGAGTTTAAAATCACTTGCTTTTCTTTCTGAGGCTTAAGAGATCTGGACACCTCCTGGGTTACTCACAGAGTTAGGCTTTTTTGGAGTTGTAAAATTCCTTAGGCTTTTTCTCTGAAGCTGTACACCCCGTGAAGCCTGAGATCCAAGGGCATGCCGCCCTTCCTCAGAGATACGGGCCAGAGGGTTGACATATGTTAACAACATATTGTCAGAAGTCTATAGGTACTCTGCCCTGAAGGAAGGACACAGTCATTACTTCATACTGAGTGAACTGAGTGAATGCTTGAAGATATTCTATCAACTCTGTTCCCCTATGGCTATTTTCGTCTTTGTGACCTGCTCGGAAACTAGTCACTGTTTAGAGGAAGAGATTTACTACACAGGTGATTGCATTGATATGATAAATATTTCCTTTCAAGTTAAATTACAGTTAAGTAAAAAAGAAGATAAGATGATGAAACTAATAGATAATAGATTAGGTGTGGACGTGATTGGAAGAGTACAAAACTAAAACTTGGAATAAAGAATTTTGCTATATGCCATCCCACGGTGTACAGTCTGTTTCTTGACTTAATAATTACAGAAGCGAGTTTACACCCACGGCAAAGCTGCTGTTCGTTCGCATCTCCGGTCATGCAACATTTATTTATGTTGTAAGAGTTCTTCCATGGTTCCTCCCCATGAGTATTTTTTGAAATTTGACAATTATATTGCAGAAAATTAAAACTGGTGTGGTGAGACTGAATTGGTGTCCCAAGAATTGGATCTAACCAGCCCCTAACCAATGAGCTGGGGCTTGTGCTTTTATGGCTTTTCCCCTGGAGCCTTGCAGTAGTCTCTTTCAGAGCTGCAGTCAAAGACTCTGAGGTCTTTCTTGCTGAAATAACACAATTTGGCTCTGCCTTCATGTCAGGCTTCCCCTACCCTATCCTAATGAATCACTGTACTAGGCTGAAATCTCATCTGGGCCCCACTAGCAACACCTGGAGGAGGAAAATATGTCCATCTCCACTACAAAACAATCACCACTCAACCTTGGGGGGTCCCCAGGTGGACATCCCAGTTTGAAAGTTCTAACAGATTGTCCAAGTCAGTACAATAACTGTTCACAGGAGTGAATTCAAAGAGTTTCAAGTGCCCAGTAAGTAGATATCCACAGACATTTCACCTGAAAAACCCATGGGGCTGAAGCTTGGTCCCTTTGGGGGGTAGGGAAGTCAGGAAAGTTTGTCTGACCAAGTCAAAACTGAGTTTTCAGTGCCCCAGTGCCCACTATGCACCATCTCCAAGCAACCTTCTCTTCCTTCATGTCCCTCTTTTCCTGCCTTTTTCTCTCTCCCCGCACACCCCTGGTGCCACATGAATCAGTTTCCCTGCTAGTAACCAGCAGCCCACACAATTCCTGAGCCTCTGGGTGAATTCACCAAACACTATGGATTCTGCAAGGGGTAGACATTCAGGCAGCCAGGCTAGTGGAGAAGGGTGAACTGTGTGTTCAGAATTGTGGAGAAAATATTTCATTCCTTTTATTCCAGGCAGGTTGACACCTAGGCTCACAGATGGGACATCCCTGAAGAAGAAGGACCAGCTTTACTGGCTTTCTTCTGTGGGGCAATGTGAGAGGTCCTTTGTTCCATGCTCACTTACAGAGAGCCCCAAACAGGTCTCTGGCTTGGGGAGGGATCTCCCATCCACTTGGTGAAGGGCTTCATATCTGGACTTTGTTTTCTTTCCATCTAATTCTTGGAGGTACAACGTGTCTCAGCAGTGATCATGTACACTTGTCTATCTTCTTTCTATGCTTAGTTCCCACCTTTGACTTCACTGAGTCCCTTTCAGTCAAATATCTCTAGCTCTGGACAGGAGCCTCAGGTAACAGCTGCTTTCAGTTTGTCATCTTCCTTTCACAATCCATTTCTCTGGTGATTAAAAATGAGGAGCATTTATTCATGTGTTTCTAGGCCATTTTTCAGTCATCCTCAGAGATTTTATTCAAGTCTCTTGCCTAGTTATAGAGGGGGTTCTTAGCACTTTTCTTATTGTTTAATTTGAGTTGTCTGTATATTTCAGTTATCAGGCCTTTGGCAGAATCATAACTTGAAAAAAGCTTCTACCATTCTGAAAGCTGTCTGTTTTCTTTGTGGTACCCTTAGCTGTGCAAACACTTTTTATCTTGATAAAATACCAGGTATTTATATGTGATGTTGCTGCAATCGCCAGGGGGAAATTCCTCATAAAGTTATTTTCCCAGATTATCTTCAAATGTTTTCCCCACACTCTCTTATAGAATTTTTACTGTTTCAAGTCTTAAATTTAAATCTTATATCCAGCAAGAATCAATTTTTGTCAGTGATGAGAGGTTGAGAGTTTTCTACATGTGGATAACAAGTTCTCCCAGCACCATTTGTTAAATAATGATTCTTTTCCCCAGTTCAAGTTTTTGTTAGGATTATTGAAGATTGAGCCACAGGCGCTGCCCAGGATTATTGAAGATTGAATGACAACATGTGGCTGAGTTCATCTCTAGACTCTGTCTTCTATTCCATAGGTCTATGTCTCTATTTGTGTGCCAATACCACACTGTTTTTATTACTATAGTCTTGTAGTATAACCTAAAATCTGGCAACCTGATACCTCCAGATTTTTTTTAATATCTAGGAATTGTGTTTGCTGTTAAGAGTATTTTTCTGGTTCCATATGAATTGAGGTACTATTTTTTCAAGATTTTCGAAGTATGACATTGTTGCTTTGATGGGATTGCATCAAATCTATAGATTGCTTTAGTTAGCTTTGACATTTTAACAATGTTTATTCCTCTCAGCCATGGGTATTTTATATTCTTCCATTTGTTGACATCTTCTGCTATTTCCTTTCTCAGAGTCTCATAATTCTCTTTACAGGGATCATTCACGTCTTCTGTCAGATATATTCCCAGGTATTTCATCGTCTTTGGTGATTTTATAGAAAGAATAGTCTTTCATTTTATTCTTGCCTTGACAATTGTTGGCATTTATGAAGGCTACTGATTTGTGGCTATTGATTTTGTATGCCAAGACACTGCTATATTTCTTGATCCCTTCTAAGAGTTTTTTAGTTGAGTCCCTTGGGTTTTCCAGGTATAAGATCATGTCATATGCAAAGAGGGAGAGTTTGATCTCCCCAACCCCATTCAAATTTCTTTGATCTCTTTCTCTTGCCTGATTGTGATGGCAGAAACTTTTTCAACACATGTTAAATAGCAATAGAGACAGGGTGCATCCTTATCTGTTTCCATATTTGAATGGAAATGCCTTTAGTTTTAGTCCATTCAATACGAAATTGGCTAAGAGTTTGCTGTAGATGGCCTCAAACAATTTCAGAAATGTTTCATCTAAGCCTATTTTCTGGAGGGTTTTTAACTTGACAGGAGGCTGAATATCATCAAAAGCCTTTTCTGTATCAATTGAAAGAATCATATGGTCTTTGCTTTTTATTCTATTTATGTAGTGTATTATATTAATAGATTGATGTATGTTGAACCAACCTTGTATCTCTGGCATAAAACACACTTGATCATGGTGTATAACCTTTTTAATGTGTCATTGTATTCTTGTTAATATCTTGTTGAATATATTTCCACTCATATTCTTTAATGTTATTGGTCTAAAGTTTTGTTGTTGTTTTGTTGTTGTTGTTTCCTTTCTGGTTTGGGGATCAGAGTGATACTTTCTTCATATAATTTTTTGGGGGTAGGATTTCTTCCTTTTCCATATTTTTGAATTGTTTATGCATCATAGGAACTAGTTCCTGTTCGAAGGTTTGATAGAATTCTGATGTGAAGCCATCTGGTCCAGAGCTTTTATTTTGGGGGACTTTTTTATAATTGATGTTATTTCAGTGTTTCTCATTGTCTATTGAAGCTTTCTAACTCTTTCTTGTAGAGGATTAAAAATCATATTTACTACAACAGCCATCAATCTCATAACTTATGTGAGGAATTCTTGAGAATAAGACATTCTCCTGGCAAGCCTGGAAATCTCTTATCACTTGGAGGCAAGCCACCAAGTAACTCAGTAATCCCAGAGGTGGAAAGCTCAAACCTGATTTAGTAAGGCTGATGTTAAATAGCAAACATTTTATGGCAGTTCCTTGAAGAATTAATAAAGGGAATTGCATGTAGGAAATAATTGGAAATAATTTTTTGGAAATTATTTTTGGAAATAATTTCCTTGCGTACATAACTTTTTACCATCTTTTTTTTATCCATATGAGATCATTTTCTTGAGCACATAGCCCCTAAAACACATGGTCCCTGAGCACGCAGCCCCTGCATGTCTTTGCTTAGTTATCTTTCTGACCATTAAGTATCTTCTCAATAAAAGGACTCTGCAAGAAGTGCTCAGTGGTATCCTGCTCTCTGGTTAGCCTCACCTCTTGCAGCGTGTACTGTCAATCCGTGTCTCCTGTGATCATTTATGCAGTTGTGACACTTTCTGTCTGAGTTTCAGATGGTATTGTGCTTCCAGATATTGGTCCATATCCTCTACATTTTCATAGTTCTTGGAATAGAGTGTTTCATAATAATAATTGACAATCTTTTGTATTTTGTGACATCTGTATTTTCCCTATATCATTTCTGATTGTCGTTATTAGATATTTTATTTTTCTGTTTCTCCTTAGTCTAGCCAAGGGTTCATCAGTATTATTCATCTTTTCAAAGAACCAACTTTTTGGCCACCATATGGTTCCTATGTGTATATCTCCTTGATATCACAGTGTAAAAAATCATCCTTCCCCTTCTTCTTATCAAGGTCAATTATTCCCATCAAATGATGATTCTAGCTGTTTCAGTTACAATATGATGGTGTAACTTTAGGTTAGGAGTTGAACATCCCAGCCAACTGAAAGTAAAGTATCAGAGGAATGAAAAAACAAGCACCCAATGTACTTCATATTAAACGAGTAAAGGAGCAACTACATGCCTGCATGAGAGGAAAAACATATTTAAATTCAAGAAGATGGTGGGGACAGGGAGAGTGGTAAGCTCTCACCTATGGGGGACAATGTATGTGGCACATCTCCTGGGTGAAGGGCTCAACTGCAACTTGGACTTTTCCTAACAAATGAAAGCCATGTAACCTAATCATATGTGCCCTTATATTAATATAAAAAATTAAGTTTTTTTAAAAAATAAATCAATAAAAACTCAAAATACTGTGTAGAGGGAAGCTAGAATTCTCTCAATTTAATATAGGCATTCCTACCCCACATTTCCCTCATCATGAGATAGGTACACCCCTGGGATGCTTTGTTTTGTGGGATTCCATGCATGGAATCCAGCATTGTGGATCCAGTTTTGTGGATCCTGCATTCTCTAAGCCCTACTTGTTGGATGAGAGTTGGTCTACAAGTAGGAAATTCAAACTGATACCTGAGGTAGGTGACTATGCTTGTGAGGATAAACTACTGGTTTTTCCAAGGTAGAAGGAGACGTATGTGGACACCTCACCACACAGGCCTTGTCCTTGGTCACCTCAAGGACAGTTCCATCTGTGTGGTCAGTTATTGTCTCTACTGCTGATGGTTTGGACATTCAGATGCAGAAGCAGCTAGGGGGGTCTTCATCAGTGGGAGTCTCTGCCAATATGTCCAGAGACTGTTCCTCTGCCCATCACACCATACGGTTACCAGTGGTGATGCTTGGCAAATGTTACTTGTTCAAATGAGTGCTTACCTGGTCTTGTTTGACATGGGAAAAATATTTTATAAGTCATGTCCATTTTTCTGCATCCACCCATTTACCTGTCTCTACTCCTCCAGTTCTTTCCCTTCAAGGAACTTGAACAGAGAGTATCACCACCTCAAGCCACTTGTTCTTCCTCACAAAAGGATAACCAGATGTGCCATTTATTCCTCCTCCCATTGCAAGTATCTTTCTTATGCTTGACATTTTAATCATATACCAGACATTGGCTATAAAGAAGCCATGGTCCATTTTTGGTCTCTACCCATAAACCAAACCAATCTATCTAAAAACAAAGTTGTATATTTTTCTTCTCTGTCAGTTAGTAGTGCAGGACACCACCTGCCCTCAATAAGCCACAGGTTTAGGCTAAAGGAGTAGTGTTGGTGCAATTATAATGAATCTTGGATGCCTGGTTGTGTCACTTACCCACACCTCTTTTCCTATTCAGATTTGATCTGAAAGGTAACATTTCCACCAAGGAAAAGTGCTGAACCTATCTGACTTTATGACTTAGCAGGTTCAATAAAAGTAGTCTTGTAATGAGAAATTTCAGATATGAGGTCAGTAGGTGCACTACAGTCAAACATCTCATAAATCCATAACTCAGTAATGAACCAGAAGTCATTTTCCATGAAACATAAATATTCTCAGCAGAGGACTGGTGGGGACATAGCCTTGTTCTAGAATCCTGGGGCCTGTACCATGATTCTCCTCCTAAGACATTCTAATGACATTTAATAACATATGTCTTTGTGATAAATCATACCATCACCCCAAATGATAAGGGCATATCATGGGAGAAGTGGAGACAGTGTTTGCATGCAGCTGATTGACCCAGCACTTCGTGATGGTCCCTTTATGAATTTTTTCCATAGATGGAGAAATTCAGCAGCCAGCACATATGGAAATGATGGCCAGGCTCAGAAAGTTCAGGAATGAGGAACAATCTCACTCCACAATGTCAGTCATCCTGACTACCAGAGGTGATATTCAGGGGTGAGGGGAATTGAGAACAGAAAAAAGGGAGAACAAATTGCATATGAGTATGACCTTGAGATGACCTTCAGTAGAAGAAGTTGCACATTGACCCCACTGATACTTCTCTAGAAAGAAATTCACCCCATTGACCTCTCTCCCCTAAAGAAAGGCCCAGGAAACCATGAAGGTGCTGCTGCCTGAACTGACATGCTGAATCCAGATGGATAATCTGCAGAGGGAAAGAGTGCTATGCTGCAACACCCACTAATACATCTCAGAATTTGGGGATTATTCTAGTCCTGGGCAGCATGGATATCTGACAGATGTCAACTAAAGGAGGTTGCTTCACTGTGGTCACGGCACTCAAACATCTGTCTGTGGGGAGCATTACTAACTGATGGGCACCTGCAACCACCACTCTGTTGGTGCCAAGATTGCCCCAGGCTGCTCCCAGATACTGACTGACCACAGCATGCTCCTTCCTGGGCCCCAGGGTATTGACTCCTTTTCTTAGCATGAGACTATTGAAGGCCAGGCAACAACATAGCTTCATGGTGCAGGACTTTTGCTCTGTCTTTAGAAGAACCATTCCTTTCAGAGTCAAAGACTTCTAAATCTTACAGAGACCAGAAGTGCATGCCCTCTAAGTGGCTACCTAGGAGTAATGTCAGGCAGAGACGCTCAGCCCCCAATGCTTACTTTCTGCACACATATGTTCTGAATATTGGAGATACAGCACAGTATAACTTTTTAATTTATTTACTGTGCATATCACTTTCTTCACATTATTCAGCTGTTATTTCCTATATATTCCAATGCATACCTTAATTATATTTATTCTCCTTGAAATTAAACATGCTCATATATTTCAAAACACCTTAAAACACCAATAAAATCACCTTAAAAACATTATCCAAACCTCCATACTTCTTTTAGGCTATGCTTAATTTCTCTTTTCCCCATCCCTGAACAGCTTTATAGTTGGTTCATATTTTCCCCATGTATTTCCTCTGCACTCACTATTTACCACCTCCACCCAGGTTACATTGCCCTGTTCCTCTATTTAGTAGTAATAAATGATGCCCTATTCTCAACAATGGCTCCCATTTGCAAATAGCAAATGTCAAGGGCTATTTTCCTCTCCAAAATTTGGAAGTCCTTTTCAAATGAACAAAAATGGTATCCAATTTCTTGCCCATCAGAAAGAACCTCTTTGGAGTGAAATGATGATTGCCAGGGACTGAGGGAGGGAAAAATGGGAAGATAATATAAAACTGTGGGGTTTTAGTGATGCCAAATAAATTAGTCTTAGAGATCTACTATACAGCTTAGTGTCTTTACCTAATAATAATATATTGTGTACTAAAAATTGACCAAAAATTGGCATTTTATGTTAAATATTTTATCATACATGAAAATATGCCCCATGATCATATTGATGTACACAGCTATGATTTAATAAAAAATAAATAAATAAATAAATAAATAAATAATAAAGAATTCTGGAGGAAACTTTATCAGGTGATTGATAGGTCTTTAGCCTGATGGTGGCCATAGTTTCACAGATGTATCCTGATGCATTAAATATGTACAGCTTTATAAGTTTCAATCACACATCTATAAACTGGTTAAAAGTTAACGAACAACATTTAAGAAGAAAAAACATCTTTGCCTTAGTAAATCTGTGGACACCAAGAGATGTGAAAAATCTCAATCTTTCCTCAATGCTGGCACATCACAGAAAGATGATGCCTGAGTGCTGTTGTGCATGGAAATTAAACTTTCCTTAGGGCAAACCTTGTGACATTTCAAAGAAACCAAGCAAAGAGTTTCTCCTTGGAGAAAATAAATCCAAGTTCCCCAACAGCAGTCTCCCTAGACACAAAAGTGACTGAAAAGATTGTATTCTGCTGCTTTATAGCCCAAAGGAACTGAATATATGTTCCCTTGGACTAAACTACTTTGCAGAGTGCAGAGACAATGGAACAGTTCATTTAATGAGGTTATTGCAAACGAGCATGAAAGAAAATGAACCAGGATGGGAATCGTGGAGAATGAGAGAAAAGATAGAAGAGACAAGGATGGGATCAGGAGGTCTGGAGCAGACACACTGCAGCCAACCCCAAAATGTAAAATCAACTTTATTTTATAGTATCTCAGCAGGGTTTTTATGAAGAAGTAGCATAGACAAAAAACATATTTGTAGGGGCATGCCTGTGGCTCAGTAAGTAGGGTGTCGGCCCCATATTCGAGGGTGGCAGGTTCGGCCAGGCCAAACTGTAACAACAACAACAAACAGCTGGGGGCAGTGGTGGGCACCTGTAGTCTCAGCTACTCTGGAGGCTGCAGGTTGCTGTGAGCTCTGACACCAATGCACTCTACTGAGGGCAACAAAGTGAGACGCTGTCTCTAAAAACAAATAAACAACAACAAAAACAAACAAACAAACAAACAAACATATTTTTGGTCTTACAATATGACTGGAAAATATAAATAACTTTATCATGAAAAATATATTTTGTTAATGTTTTCTACTGCATAACATCATTACCATGTGAAAGATAAGAAATAAAAAGGGAAGGGTTACATAGTTTTCTGCATAGTTCCTGAAGATTAACCAGGTAAAGAAAGAGATAATTGACTTATGGCAAAAACATAAGAAGGAAAAAAACGTAGTTTTAAGAGAAGGAAAAACATGTTAACTCAGCAGGAGGAAAGCAGCTGGAGGTTGTTCCCTGAACATCTCCCAGGCTGTGGGGGCCTTGCCACCTCACACCCCACTCTTCACATGAGGTGCTCAAAGAATTCAACCCTCCAGAAATTAGAAATGTTAAACATTCCCCTGCTGCATACTACCTGTACTGGGCTTCCAAGAGTCAGACCTTGGAGAAGAGAAAGTTTCAGTGACATCATCAGAGACAGTATGACAGGGGGGCTGGTAGGGTGAGAAGGAGAAAAGGAAAGTGGGTGTCAGGATTTGCCTTTACAGTAATGAAACAAAGACAGTTCTCTACTTATTTAATCTGTGAGGGTAAAATCCCTGAACGTTGAGGGTAATTTACTTTCCACTGAGACTGGTCTTTTCCAGCTCTTGTTTGGTTTCCTTTTCTTTCTTGAATCTATAATCTCCTTCCAGAAAGAGTTAGAAATGTCTGTTTCTTGAATGCTACATTTTCTGGGCACTCTTCACAGCTCCTCCAATGTCTCCCAAATATTGTAGGTCCCTGTTAGATTCCCTTTATCCAATCAATAATTCATTCACTTCTCATGAAAGACCTCTCATGCATCAGGTATTGAATATTTTCTTCTTCATTTGATTGGAATTTCTGATTTACTCAACCATTGTTGCTGGTGGGTCTGACATACTGAAAAGTTCTATATTATTGTTGTCACCTTATTTTTTCATTCCAGTGTGCACAATATAAGGCAAATAATGCATTTATTTCTGACAGTTGGCACTCAAGCTTTTTTCCTTTTTCGTGATTGGTTTTCACCAATCTCTTAAATGATTAGAAGAATATTGAATCATTTGTGTTGGAGTAGTCTGTTTTCACCTAATCATAAAATTTACACAAATGTTTTGGTATGTTAATGCATAATATTTTGCAGCCTGTGGTTTTCAAACCACTAATCTTTCCTGGGTAATGGATTAAGAAGTTGTTCTTGTTCTGTGTGTGTGTCTGGAGATTCTCTCCCCTGGCTGCTAACACAGAACTGACAACTGCATATTCTCAAATATATGTAAATATATTTTTTGCTTTGTGATAATGAATCTTTTTTGGACCTAAGCTATGATGTACTATGTTAACAAACATCCTACCATGAAATTTTCCTGAAATAAGTATTACTTGATCATCATTCATTACTTCTTTAAAATGGAAATGAATGCATTTTATTTAACCTCACTATTCCATTTTGAGTCTATATTCAGGCATGTGATGAGCTTCACTATTTCTTTTTGTGTGTTATTGTTGGTACATTTGGTCTCACATGCAACATTTGCATCTCTTGGCCCCATACAATCTGACATGCACAAAGTTTATGTATATCCCTAGAAACAAAAATAATGAAAAAAAAAATAGTCCCAGCCTCAGACCCACAAATAAAAATAAAATTACAGACATAAGGTAGATCGTGGGATACTCACTGTGGGGCTCACACCTCTGCCATGCTGACCTTCATCCCCTGCTCTCCATCTCACTATCCCTCAAGTAACCACAATGAAGCCCACTGAGAGGCATGCACTATAGCATTCTGCTCTCTCATCCTAGAAAGTTGTTTTTTTCTTACTCCCCTGGTTAAACAGTGTTACTAAATATAGAAAAAAAAACTAGCTGAGGTGTAGTGTCAGGCACCTCTAGTCCTGGCTACTTGTGAGGCTGAGGCAAGAGGATTAGTTTAGTCCAGGGTTTTGAGGTTTCTGTGAGCTATGATGATGCCACAACATTTACTGACGGTGACAGGAGACTTTTTCTCAAACAAACAAACAAACAAAAAAACAAAAACCCTCCCCAAATAATTATCCTAAATGGAAAAGTTTAATAATAATATTTACAAATACTATTTATTGAGACTATTCAAAATTAGTTTTTAACTTTACACACAAGGTAATACTAATGATCATATCTTTAAAAATAAGACAAAAAAGAGGCAACTGTCACAACAGGAGATATCAAGTAACAGAAAGAAGGTTGAGTTGAAAATCCATGTGCTAATCACTATTGTAGACCCATTGGAATGAAGGAAGTGTAGGGATTATCAAGAAAAGATGAGCTATATTTGCAGTAATATGGAAAGATTCTATCCAAGAAGAAATTAGTTAATGCACATAGGTTCATATATGAGAATTAAATCTAGTGAATAGATGATAAATAAAGACATTGCTGCTAAATGGAAGGAAATCTGAACAACTCACATTTAAAATATAAATAATATACCACTTGGCTAGATGAATCTCAGTCTTTGAATACCCATCCATGGGTGACACTGTAGTGTGACAACTAGCTGAAATACCAGTTGGCTTTTCATGAGATATTCCATTTGCCTCCTTCCCCAGCACATGCCAGCTACATGGAAGCAGAAGCTACACAGAAGTATCACAGTTTCTACTCTTGGGTCTCTCAGAAGGTCCCAAACTGCAGCCTCTTCTCTGTGGGTTGTTCCTGTCTATGTCCCTGGTCATGGTTTTGGGGAACCTGCTCATCATCCTGGCCATATTCTCTGACTTCCACCTGCGCACCCCCAGGTACTTCTTCCTCTCCAACCTGTACTTGGCTGACATCTGCTTTACTTCAACTACAATACCTAAGATGCTGGTGAACATCCAGACACAGAGAAAACACGTCTCAATGACTGAGTTGAAAATTGGCAGTAACGCACTACCCTGACAATGAGCCCACACTTTTACCTTTGCTGTCCTGCTTTCACAGGAATAGCAATGAGATTGTCAATATCAAAGCTGGTTCATTCAAACAATTTGAAAGCTGGTTCGTTAACATGATACATATCACAGCCTAGGATAATTCTGATATGTTATCTTCCTGTGATCCTTGGTTTTTGCCTTCCTACTTCTTTTCTTTCTACTCTCCCTTTCTTTCTGTTTTCTTCCATTTATTACTTCCTCACTATTTCCCCCTTGGATTTTGTGGGTTAATGCTCCTTACTCCATTCATATATATATATGAATATATATGAATATATATATATTATTTTTTTTTATTAAATCATAGCTGTGTACATCAATATGATCATGGGGCACCATACACTTGGTTCATAGACCATTTGACACATTTTCATCACATTAGTTGACATAGCCCTCCTGGCATTTTCTTAGTTACTTTACTAAGACATTTACATTCCACATTTACCAAGCCTCACATATACCCTTGTAAGATGCACCACAGGTGTGATCCTTTCAATGCCTCTCCCTCTACCCACTTCCCCCCTCCCTCCCCACCCTTTCCCCCTTCCGCCTACTCCATTCTTTTTTATGGCTGAATAATATTCCACTGTATAATAAACATGTTTATCCATTCATCCATTTATGTATATTTTGGTTATTTTTTTCTCTTGGCTGTTGTGAATTGAGCAACCTTGTACATTTATTTGTTTGATTTCTTAAAAAAAAATTTGTGAGCCATATCTGAGTGGGACTGCTCTGTCAGGTGATAAGTGGAGGAAAGGCCAAACTTTTTTTTTTATTGCAGCTGGCACAATTTACCTCCCAGCAATGTATGAGTGTTACACTGTCTTCATATCTCTGCTCATACTTGTTGCTTTCCTTTTTTGCAAAGATTATATCTGCCTTGTATGTGTGAAGTGGCATGTATTTGTGCATTTGCATTACATTTCCCTAAATGACAAAGTGAACATCTTTTCATAAACTTCTTGGCAACTAGTGTATCTTCTGTGGAGAGATGACTTTTCAAGTCTGTGCTCATTTTTCATTAGTAGTTTGCACGTTTGGTTCTGACTTTTACTAGTTCTTTATATATTTTGGATAATTGACCCTTATCATATATATGTGTTGCAAATATTTCCCCCATTCTGTTTATATGTTATCTTTCCTTATTTTCTGAGTATACAAATTTATTGTTTTTAACTATACCTATGATAACGTACAAGGTCTCACAAATAAGTTTGCAAACTTGCCACTGTGCACTTACGTTGGCAGCACTGTACAAACAACTCAGTAAGATGTCATAACCTTGGTATATCAGTGTCTCACACCTGTCTTGGTGTAAATGTTTTGCAATGTCTTGCTGGGTGGCATTTATTATTGTTATTGTGTGTTTTTGTGTGCCATTGCCAGAATGTCTGAGCTTGAATTAGAACAATAAACAAATACTACATTTCTTGTTAAAATTGGCAAGAGTGGAAGTAAAATCAGGGAAATTTTAGTTCAAGTTCATGAGGATAATCCCATGAAACAAATGACAGGGTGAAAATGGATTAAACTTTTTTTCAGAGGAAGAGAAAACATCAGTGATGAAGAGAGCTTGGGGTGGCCAGTAATTAGCAGAACTGATGCACAGATAGCAAAAATTAAACAAATACTGTGTCAAAAACTTTGGGCGACTATGAGAAGCACAGTAGACCAAGTAAACATTGATAGAGAAACAGTAAAAATCAGAAAAACAGAAAGAAAGAAAAAAGAAAAAGAAAGAACAAAAAGGGCTGGGGCAAAAGAACTGAAGAAAGGAAAGAAGGACAGAAAGAGAGTGACAGGAGAAATAGTGGTGTTTGGTAGGGAACTTGGACCCACACCCACAATCTAGGACTTTGGGGAACCTGGTTGGGTGCATCCCTTGAAGTAAGGAACTCTTACCAGCTTGAGGAAAAGCAAAACTCCTTATCTTCCAAATACAGAAAAAAGGAAAAGAAAATTGGCAGCATGTACCCATCAGGAACTACCAATGCCATCCTTCCAAAGGCCAGATCTAGAAGGACACCCTAGACTGTAAGCACGTGACCTCTTTGAGCCAAAGCAATTCTGTGACCTGAAAACCAGCCAAATGCTATGACATCCCAGAACTCAGAAAAAAGAAAAAAGTAATCCAAATTGATAAAGAATGTTAAAAATAATTTTATCTAAGTTAAAGAAAGAAATATGGGGCAATAGGGAATATGTTAGTTGTTGTATGAGAAATTTATGTGGGAAAGATAAGTGAGGTAGAAAAATCTCTACCAAAAGAGAGAAAAAGGAGAGAAGAAATAAAAAGAAAGAATAAAAGGGTCTGAAAAACCATAGCAAAAATGGAGGAGTCTTGGCTAATGAAGAGAGTAAAAATGAAATCAATACAAAAGAGAAAAACAAAACAAATGAACAAACAAAAACAAGAAAAGAGAGAGAGAAAAAAACTAAGGAATAAATTGGCAAATTTGGAAAAAGAGAAAAAAGTGAAAGATTTCAGATAAATAAATAAAATATGTTGTCTTTAATAACATATTGCCCTGACACCAGGTGACATTTTGGTTTTAGGAGATGGAGAACACACACAATGGCTTTGCGGTTCAGAAGCCACTGACTACTTATAGAGGATATCTCATCTTCTTTCCCAGGCTTATTTGCCCTCAGTCGGGCCTGGTCACTTTATCAGCATTCAGTCCCTGTGAGATTGGGGTCTTAAACATCTTGCCAGGTTTCTTAGGAGGTACATCAAATAGAGCCCCCTGACAACAAAGTAGCCTTCCTGAAGGTGCAGGGACTGCTCAGCTCACCCCAAGGATAATTGCCCAAGCTCAGCAGATGAACCAGAGCCAGCCATGCACTGAGAGTCTGGACCATTCCTCTGGCATGGCCTTTCAACAATGGTAGCACCAAACTAATGGGAGCTCCACCACACCCAGTATTTAATCCAGGAAGTTGGATGCTGTTAGAGTCCATTCATTTGTTTAAGCCTTCCAGTGCAGGTCCAGCAATTTTAGTTCAAATTCAAAAAACTGCAGGACAGCCGTTTTCTATCACCAGTTCTCTGCAGGTGAGCTGGCTAGCCAGTTCCTGTCTTTACCCAGGCACTTGCCTTCTCTGTAGTTTTCTTCAACTCCAGACCACCTCACTGGCTCCTGTAGTCCACCACTGCTTCCTTATGCCACCATAATGATGTTTGTGGTTGGGTTTTCCCAGACAGAGTTCTCTTTTCCTGTCTCATTGTAAGTGCCTAGTAAGAAGATGTTTCTACTTGGCCATCTTGCTCCATCTTCCCATCAACTTTTTTGTTTACCACATTTTAAAATAGTTGCAATAGTCCAATTGCAGACAACTATAACTTCTTCCTTGTGAATGACATGATATTCTACCTGGAAAACCACAAGGATTCAACTACCAAGCTCTTAGAAGTGTTCAGGAAACAGAAGAATTTAAGGATACAAAATTAATGTCCATAAGTCATCAGCCTTCATATATGCTAATAACAGTCAAGACGACAATAAAATCAAATTTTACAGTGTCTCCAAAGCAAGTCAAATACATGGAAATATGTCTAACGAAGGATGTGAAAGATCTCTGTTAAGAGAACTATGATGCTAATTCAGAACTTGATACAGGCTTATTCAACATTTCCACTTCTTTCTGGCTAAGTCTAGGAAGGTGGAGTGTTTCCAAGTATTCAACTATTTCCTTCAGATTTTCATACTTCTGAGAATAGAGTTTTTTTGTAATATTCATTAAGGATTTTTTGAATTTCTGAGGAGTCTGTCATTATTTTGACTTTATCATTTCTGACTGATGAAATTAGGGATTTTTCTCTTTTATCCATTTTATTGACCTTTTCAAAAAAAAACAACATTTTGATTTATTGATATGTTGATTACTCCTTTGAAATCTCCCCCCAGAGAAAAGCCAGGGACCAAATGGCTTCACATCAGAATTCTACCAAAACTTTAAAGACAAACTAGTACCTATATTACTTAACCTTTCTCAAATCATATAAAAAGAAGAAATACTGCCCAACATTCTCTGAAGCAAATATCACCCTGATCTCCAAACCAGGAAAAGAACAGACAAAAAAAGAAAATTATAGACCAATATCACTAATGAATATTGATGCAAAAATATTCAACAAGATCTTAACAAACAGAATCCAGCAACACATCAAACAAATTATACACCATGACCAAGGGGGTTTTATTCCAGGGTCTCAAGGTTGGTTCAATATATGTAAATCTATAAATATAATACATCACATAAACAAAATATAAAGCAAAGTCCATATGATTCTCTCAATTGATGCAGAAAAAGCTTTTGATATTATCCAGCATCCTTTCTTGATCAGAACGCTTAAGAAAATAGGTCTAGAAGGAACATTTCTTAAACCAAAAGAGGTCATCTACAGCAAACCAACAGCTAATATCGTATTGAATGGGGTTAAATTGAAATAATTTTCACTCAGAACAGGAACCAGGCAAGGTTGCCCATTCTCTCCACTGCTTTTCAACATTATAATGGAAGCATTAGGCATCAAAATTAGGCAAGAGAAGGCAATCAAGTGTATCCAAATAGGATCAGAGAAGATCAAACTGTCACTCTTTGTAGATGATATAATTTTATATCTGGAAAACCCCAGGGACTCAACTACAAAACTTCTAGAAGTGATCAGGGAATACAGCAGTGTTTCAGGATACAAAATAAATACTCACGAATCTGTAACCTTTATATATATATATATATATATACCAACAAGAGTCAAGGTAAAAACACGATCAAGGACTCTATTCCCTTTACAATCATGCCAGAGAAGATGAAATATCTGGGAGTGTACCTAACAAAGGATGTGAAAGATCTCTATAAAGAGAACTATGAAACTCTGAGAAAAAAATAGCTAAAGATTTTAACAAATGAAAAAATATACCATGCTCATCGCTGGGAAGAATCAACATTGTTAAAAAGTCTATACTACCAAAAGCAATCTACAGATTTAATGCAATCCCCTTTAAAGCATCTCTGTCATACTTTAAAGATCTGGAAAATTTAATACTTCGTTTTATATGGAAACAGAAAAAAACTCAAATAGCCAAGACATGACTCAGAAAGAAAACCAAAGCATGAGGAATCATACTTCCAGACTTCAGACTACACTATAAATCCATAGTGATTAAAACAGCATGGTGCTGGCACAAAAATAGAGAGTTAGATGTATGGAAAAGAATTGAAAACCAAGAGATGAATCCAGACATTTATCATCATTTGATATTTGATATGCCTATCAAAAATATAAATTGGGGGGGAAGATTCCCTATCTAACAAATGGTGCTAAGTGAATTGGCTGGCGACCTGTAGAAGACTGAAACTAGACCCACACCTTTCTCCTCTAACAAAAATTGCCCCTTACTAGTCAAAGGACTTGAACTTAAGACATGAAACTATAAAATCCTTGGAGAGAGCGCAGGGGAAACACTTGAAAAAATTGGCCTCGGAGAATACCTTATGAGGAGGACCCTCCCCAGGAAATTGAAGCAACATCAAAAATACATTACTGAGATCTGATCAACCTAACCTTCTGCACTGCTAAGAACACGGTAAGTAAAGCAAGTAGACAGCCCTCAGAATGGGAGAGGATTTTTTGCACGTTATATTTCCAACAGAGGTCTAATAACCAGAATACACAGAGAACTCAAACTTATTAATAGGAAAAGAACAAGTGATCCAATTTCATTGTGGACAAGAGACATGAACAGAAGCTTCTCTGAAGAAGACAGGCACATGGTCTACAGACACATGAAAAGATGCTCATCATCTTTAATCATCAGAGAAATGCAAACCAAAACCACTTTGTGATAACATCTAACTCCAGAAGAGTAGCCCACATCACAAAATCTCAAAAGTACAGATGATGGCATGGATGTAGATTAAAAGGGAACACTTCTGCACTACTGGTGGGAATGCAAGCTAGTACATTCCTTTTGGAAAGAAGTTTGGAGGACACTCGGGGATTTAAATGTAGACCTGCCATTTTATCCTATAATTACTCTACTAGATGTGTATCCAAAAGACCAAAAATCACTTAACAGCAGAGATATTTGCACCGGATTGTTCATTGCAGCTCAATTCATAATTTCAAAATCAGGAAAGTGCCCAAGTGCCCATTGATCCATGAATGGATTAATAAATTATGGTATATGTATACCATGGAATGCTATGCAGCATTAAGAAAAGATTGATACTTTACCTTTTTTATGTTTACCTGGATGGAGCTTGAAAATATTCTTCTTAGTAAAGTATCTCAGAAATGGAAGAAAAATATCCAAAGTACTCAGTAGTACTATGAAACCAATTTATAATAACTCACACTTTCATATGAAAGATGAATCACAACTATAGACCGGAATGAAGGAGGGATAGAGAGGGGATGGGAAGGAAGGGATGTGGTTTGATAGAAGGAGGGTTAGTAGGGGGAGCACACCTACAGATCATATTGCAAGGGTACAAGTCAAATCTATCAAGTATAGAACACAAATGTCTGAACACTGTGATTAAGTAAAAGAGATAAAAACTATGTTAATTAGTAGGAAGTAAGCACTCCAATTTGTACAAATAATCAACACATTGAATCTCACAAAGGCATAAATATATTCATGATCTATGTATGTCTTACTTACTAAAAAAAAGAGAACTGTGAAAACCTGAAAAAAAAGGAAATAGCAGAAGACATGGAAGAATAAATGAAAGAACATATCATGCTGTGTAGGAATAAACATCATTTAAATGTCCATACTACCCAAAGCTATCTTTAAATTTCATGCAATCCACATCAAAGCACACATGTCATGCTTTGAAGAATTTTAAAAGATAGTACTTCATTTCATATGGAAACAGGAAAATCCCTGAAAAGCTAATGCAATTCCTAGAAATAAAAATAAATCTGGAGGCATCACATTACCAGACTTCAGGTTATATTACAAGTCTATAGTCATCAAAACAACATGGAACTGGCACAAAATAGAGCTATAAATCTATGGAATAGAATAGAGAATCTAGAAACGAACCCAGCCACTTATCGTCACTTGATCTTTGATAAGCTTAATAAAGCATGCACAAAATAATTCCTGTTTAATAAATTAAACCAGTTTAATAAACTGAAACTGGACCCATAGCTCTCAAAATTGACATTGATTATCTCAGAATAAAATATTTAAATTTAAGATATAAAACAGGAGGAGGAAGGAATTTGGCCAATTTGAGGCAAGTTTTTCCAGAGACTCCTGTCCAGAGAGAGAGATACTGGAGAGAAGTGGACTCGGTGAAGGCGAAGTTGGGGAGCTGAACTTAGAAAGAAGATAGACAAGAGCACATCATCTTTCCTGAGGCAAGCTGACTCCAAGAAGAGAATCCAAGAAAGCAAATTCCAAGTAAGCCCATCACCAATAAAAAGAGAAACCCTCCCCCAAGTGGGATGCTCTGTGTAAGTGAGCAATGAATAATAGCAGTTATTATTTTACACTATGGGAGGGAGTTGAGAAACACTAAACCTCCTTCTCCAGGGAGATCCCAATTGTAAGCTTAGGTATCATCCTGCCTGACATCAAATCGAACAAATATTTTTCCCCACAATCCTGAACTTCCAGTCCACCTTTCAACCCTTGCCTGGATGTCTGAATGTCTGACCCCTGCAGAGCCCAGAGTGTATGGCAATTCTCTGACAGGCCTGGTGATTGTGTGGCCAGTTGAACAGCTGTGTGGAAACAGTGACACCAGTGGAATCAGGGGTTAGGGAGAGTGAAGGATTTGCAGGAGAGAGGGATTCACAGTAAACATGTGTGAACATCCTATTCTGACTATGGTAGGTGAACTTTTCTGGCTCCCTCACTCACCAGAGGTTGCTGGTGATGGTGCATGGCAAGGGCAGAGGCACTGGTGTCCCTGGACTGACTTTGGTGGGTGCTGACTCTGTTGCTCACATGGGGGAACCAGGCTCTAGCTCCCCAGGTTTGCAGGATAGAACTGACTGTGGATTCCTACTGTTGGGTGGCAGGAGACCCTTTGAACTCCCCCTGTTGAGCACTGATTGTACAGTCCAGGAAAATCGGATTAGAACCCTTGACCTTGGTGGTCCACCTGGAGACCCTGTGAGGTTGAGCTGTGCTTGTTGTCTAGTGGGGAGGGACTGATTCTCCATGTCCAGATATCTCTGGTGGATGACAGGCACCACAGTTGCTTGTATCACTCCCAGCCTAATGCACAACTAATATTTCAACCTAACACCACAACTCGTTAGGATTGGGTAGAGGCTGGCTGACTACAAGACAGAGCCAGCTTGTGTGCTATCTCACTAAGCGATCCTTGGAGTATCTGGATGAATCTCTGAAAGGGACCTTCATAAGGCTGTATGGGATAAGTCAAAATCACCAGTCCTAGCTCATTGGTAAAGGTGCTCTGAATCTAACCTCAGCCAACCAGTTTTAATTGACAAACTGCAGAAGATATTCATGGAGCAGAACCAGTAGAAGAACAGTGGTAATATGAATAATCAGAGTAAATCAACTCCCTTTAGAAAGTAAAAAGAGTTACAATGGAAGATGCCATTCATAGACAAGTGGCTGAATTGTCAGAAACGGAATTCAGAGTATAAATGACAAATAAGATGAATAGAATGAAGGAAAAGATGGAAAAAGAAATCCAAAAGTAGCTAAAAAAATTGTCTCAAGGAATTAATGAATTCAAAGACAAAATCAACAAGGATATGGACATAATGAGAAAAGAGCATAGCTCAAGGAAATGAAAAAGTTTCTTTGAGGAGCTTCAAAATACAGTAGAATCCCTCAGTAATAGAGCTGAACAGGTGGAAGAAAATATCTTTGAAATTGAAGAGAAGGCTGTTATCAATCCCAAACATTCAAAGAGGCAGATAAATGGAAAACAAGAACAAATCATTTCCTTACAGAATTGGGGGACCATTCCAAAATATCAAAAATCTGACTTATTAGGAATTCCTGAAAGAGAAGAGGATGGTCCTAAAGGCACAGGTTCTCTACCCCAAGATATTATGGAGGAGAATTTTCCAAACATTGCAAGAGATACCAAAATTCAGATAGATAGTTTCAGAACCCAAGTATTACTGAATCCAAATAAAGCATCTCCCAAACACATTGTAATTAACATTCCCCCAAGTTAGTATAAAGGAGAAAATCCTGCGACAGCCAGACATAAGAAAAGCATCACCAGAGAGGAAGAAATATAAGGTGGACTGAAGATCTTTCAGCTGAAACTTTTCCAGTCAGAATAGGATGGTTACTGACTTTCAATCTTCTAAAGAAAACGAACTTTCATCCTAGTATCCTGTATCCAGAAAAACTGAGTTTCATTTGTGATGGAGAAATCAAATATTTTATGAATATATACATGTTACAGAAATGTTTCAAAACTAAACCAGCCTTCCAGGAAATACTCAGACCCATTTTTCCATAAAGACAAACACAACGGTCTACCACCAAAGTAAACTCACCCAGAATTTATCAAAGAAAACATAACTTCCACATGATGAAAGAATTAAAAATATTCACTAGACTTTTGAAAAACATGATGGCCAAAACACTACCACACCTATTCAGTTCCCATTAGTGTAAATGGCTTAAATTGTCCTCTAAAGAGGCACAGGTTGGCTGACTGGATACAAAACCTCAGATCATGTATCTGTTGAATACCAGAGATTCATTTTACCTCAAAGGATAAAAAAAGACTCAAGGTAAAGGGATAAACTTCTATAATATAGGCAAGTAGAAATCAGAAAAAAAGCAGGAGTGCAATCTTATTGGCAGATACAAGTGTTTTTAATCCAAGAAAGGTAAGGAAAGACAAGGATGTACAGTACATATTTGTCAAGGGAAACGCTCAAAATGAAGAAATTTCAATAATTAACATTTAGGCACCCTACCTAAATGCTGCTCAATACAGAAAGTAAACCCTAATGGATATGAATAATTTGATATCTTCATGCACTATGATAGTTGGAGATTTTAACACCCTTTTGGCAGTTCTGGATAGACCCTTCAAGAAAAACTGAACAAGGAAATAATAGACTTCAATGTGACCCTAGTAGAAATGGACTTAATGGACACCTATAGAGCATTTTAGCCTAATTAAATTGATTACACATTCTTCCCATCAGCCTATGTTTCATCTTCCAAAATTGATCATATCTTACGAAACAATGTCTTATCTCAACAAATTTAAAAGAATAGTAACTATTCCTTGTATCTTCTGGAACGATCAAGGCATAAAAATTGAAGTCAACAGGAACAAAAATCTTCATACTCAAACAAAGTTATGAAAACTAAATAACTTAGACTCAATTATAACTGGGTCAAAGATGAGATTAAAAAAAGAAATCATCAAATTTTTGAACAAAATGATAATGGAGATACAAGTTATCAAAAGCAGTAGCTACTGCAAAGGCAGTCCTAAGAGGGATATTTATAATTTAGAAAATTTCATCAAGAATACAGAAAGAGAGAAAGACAGCATCCTAATGGGTCATTTCAAGCAACTAGAAAAGGAAGAACAATCCAACACTAAACCTAGCAGAAGAAAAGAAATAACAAAAATTATAGCAGATAATATTATATTAAAATTATAGCCTCTTTTTAATTCATAGCAGAATTAAATGAAAGTGAAAACAATAGAATTATTCAGAAGATCAATGAAACGAAAGGTTGGTTCTTTGAAAAGATTAATAAAATTCATAAATGGTTGACTAAACAGAATCAGGAAGTGAAAACTTTCATAATGTCAATGAGAAACAATAAAGGAATAAAACAATAAATACCACAGAAATTAAAATAATTCTCAATGATTACAAAAACCCCTCTATTGTGAGAAATATAATAATCCGAAGGAAATGGAGAAATACCTGAAAGCACACCACATTCCTAGACTCAACCAGAAAGAATTACCAATTTTCAGTAGATCTACATCAAGTGCTGAAATACCATCAAGTATGCAAAATCTCTTAAAAAAGAAAAGTTTAAGACCAGATGGCTTCACATTAGAATTCTACCAAAACTTCAAAGAGGAACTACTACTTACATTCCACGAGCTTTTCCAAAACGTAGAAAAAGAAAGAATCCTCCCCAACACATTCTATGAAGCAAATATAACCTTGATCCCCAAACCAGGAAAGGACAGAACAAAGAAAGAAAATTATAGACCAATATCATTAATGAATATCAATGCAAAACTACTCAGTAAGATCCTAGCAAACATAATTCAACAACACATCAAGAGAATTATACATCTTGGTTGGGCACACATAGCACAGTGGTTAGAGTGCCGGCCCCGTCTACCTGAGCTGGCTAGTTCAAACCTGGCTTGGGCCTGCTAAACAAACAATAACAAAATAAATTATGCATCACAATCAAGTTGGTTTTATCCCAGTGTATGTAAATCTGTAAAAATAACACACCACATAAATAAAATTGAAAACAGGGTGGCGCCTGTGGCTCAGTGAGTAGGGCGCCGGCCCCATATGCCGAGGGTGGCGGGTTCAAACCCAACCCCGGCCAAACTGCAACAAAAAAATAGCCGGGCGTTGTGGCGGGCGCCTGTAGTCCCAGCTACTCGGGAGGCTGAGGCAGGAGAATCGCCTAAGCCCAGGAGTTGGAGGTTGCTGTGAGCTGTGTGACGCCACGGCACTCTACCGAGGGCCATAAAGTGAGACTCTGTCTCTACAAAAAAAAAAAAAAATAAAAAAAAAATAAAATAAAATAAAATTGAAAACAAAGACTTTATGATTCTATCAGTTGATACAGAAAAGGCTTTTGATAAAAAGATGCTGTATCCTTTCAGGATTAGAACACTGAAGAAAATAGGCTTAGATGGGACATTTCTTTTTTTTTATTTATTTTTTATTTTTTTATAATTTATTTCTTAGTAAGTAAAAAATTATTGTAATTACACAAAATCATTAATTTTTGCACTTGGCATTGCAATCACCAACAGTAATCTCGTGGCATAGTAATTAACAAAATTAGAACTGTCATTAGCTTCACCTTGGCTTTCTAATTTATCAGAACTAAATAAATAATGGCAATAACCATAATCTACAGAAAAAAAGTAATCACAAAATGGTGGCAGGTTAAATCACAACATTAACTTAATCCTTGTTGATTTTGTTCGTATCTCATTGATGTCTATAAATAGAAATTGATAGTATGGTTTTAAATTTAATTCTGAAGAGATGTGGAGACTTGGACAAAATATAAAAATAAAAAGAATATAAGCAAGCTATAATGTCATACTTGAGGTTTGCTGGATGGCTACCAGGAAGGTATCAGTTACTTTCAAAGAACACAAAACAAAGTGAAAGTGGAAAAAGGCATGTTATACAAAAGTCCTTTTATTATTCCTGTCCTCTGTAGTCCACATCATTAATTTTAAGCATTCACTTGGAATTTGCACACTGAGAGGAGGACAGAGTGAGTTGACAGCTGCTTACTTCTGGAATCCCAGCTCCCAACATACATTAATCATCCTTTAATCACACAATTTACTTTCCCAAACATACCTTCCCAAATAGATGATATTTTTACCAAAAAACCCACACTTGTCAAAGCAATTTAAACTATTTGTAAATGGAATCAAAGTACAGAGTATAAAAAGATACCAAACTAGAGTAACACTGATGTACATCTGCTTTTTGATTTATCAAAGTGCCTATTGATGGTCTGAACAGGAGTACAAGGTAAAAAGCAGGAGGGACATGACTTCCTACAGTTACAAAATGCCAATTGCTTTAAAAGGCATGATAAGCCTTAGTAATAAAAGGATCACTAGTTGTTTTCACTGAGTTTACAGTGTTGAATACTGTTTACCTCATTTTAATGAAAGCACTTATCTCAACAACTGCAACAGTTCATATCAGAAAACAGAAAGTTTCTCTTAATAAAGACCTAAAAAAATAAATTTTTACCTTTGTCATCTCCTTTTCTGGAAATGGGAAATAAAATGCTTTCTTTTAAAATAAAAACATTATTTTTTCTTTTCATTAGGTTTCTGGCTGAAAAAAAAATCAAGATTCTACTAGTGATGATTTATTAATCTCTAGTTTTCGTCTTCTTCTAAGGATACTCCCCTCAGAAAACCTTTTATCCTTATACACTATGACAATCAGGTTTAGAGTTTTAAATAAATAAAATAGCCACATTAGAAGGCATACTGAAAATCAAATGATTAGCCACATGTGCCTTTCACAATCATGGATTATCTGAATCGGTTGTCAGAGCCCATAAGATACCGCTAACCTTGAGTCCAAGTTAATGTGTCACCCAACCTATTGCTCATGGCTTACAATGCAGATGTTATGAATACAAATCTTGATTTCTGGGAGACAGTATATACTGTAACAAACTCTGGCTAAACTATCAAAGGTAACGGCACTAATACTAACAGCACAATTTAAATGTCTATTCTTCATTCACTGCTGCCATCCTTACTTTTCACACCGATATTAAATTCTCAAGCCTAATCCTAGGACAAATGCAAGGTGTCACTATTTTTATTAAAAAAAGGGTCTCAAATACTAAACAAGCAAAAATTCATAAAATAAGATCGAGGTTTTTGGATAGTTACATTTGTTACTTTCTTTCTTTTTTTCTTTTGAGACAGAGTCTCACTATGTCACCCTTGGTAGAGTGCCATGGTGTTACAGCTCACAGCAACCTCAAATTTTTGGGCTTAAGCAATTCTCTTGCCTCAGCCTCCCAAGTAGCTGGGCCTACAGGTGCCCTCAACAACGTCTGGCTATTTTGTTGTTGTTGTTGTTGTTGTTTAGCAGGCCCGGGCTGAGTTCGACTTGCCACCCTCTCAGTGCATGTGGCCGGGGCCATAACCACTGTGCTACAGGTGCCGAGCTGTATTTGTTACTTTCGATTTCTTGATCCTCATCACCTCTGGTTGTAAATATTTTTTCCTTCTTTTTATGCAAACAGGTAAATACACAAATCTGTCTTAAGTATTATAAAACGGTGTTCCAGCTCAAAGTTGCATGTGCTCAGACGTGTGTGAACCATTAGACAAGTGTTTACTATGCTTCAAAATGTCTTACAATTTTCCAGTGCAGTTTCATACTTATGTTTTCCTTAAATTAAGGCTTCATCCATGAGAAATCCACAGTACGATGAGTTGATTTTTTTAGCTTCTGAATTAAGTGCACTCTTCCCCAAATCAAGTGGTTCTGGAATGACCTAGGACAAGTTGCACTAATCAGGGCCAGGGCTGAAGTAGTACCTCACTGGGGGCCCAGGCAGGTCTTCGTCTCCATCAGCGTCTGGGGCAAATGACACAGTAAGATCCACGTATTTCTTTTCAGTGGAAGGTTTCACAAGTTTATGCATTGTCAACTTTAATCTTTTTGCATGACCAGGCATCACTGGAACATAAAGCATTTTGACACCCTGTACCACCATTGTTGGCTCAATCCCATATTTCTCTTTGACTGCATTAATGAAATCCAAGAGAGTAAAATCTTCTTTTCCATGTACAGTCCATCGATCCCAAATTGTAAATGATATTCCATTTCTGATTTTAGTCTTTCTTACTTCAGATGTCTCTGTAAATACTATAATTGGAATGGCTAAGTTAAGGAAACAATTTTTGTAGGCTTCAAATGGATAGCCACCAGTTACTTTGATCATCTCCAAGGCAACCAAGCCAGAAACTGCAGCAGTGGACGTTGCTATTGCAGGTATAATCTTGCCAGCTATTCGCTTTGTTTTGAAGCGGTCAGCTGGTTCAATGTTATACATTTTGGCACGGAGATTTGATGCAGCTGTGATAAAATCTATGTGTCCATTACGATCATCATCTTTTTCAAATGAAAGCACCACCACCTGAAGGTCATTTTTGGTAGCTTCATTAGATAAAATAGCCTTTTCTAATTGGAATACAGCATCCCTCTCATCTTCACTGCTAACAGGAACATGGTCTGGTTTCCTTGCAGTTTCATCAGTTTGAACAACCTTGTTGGAAGGTTTGAATTCCTGAATCTTTACTTCTGAAAGAATATTCAAGAGGGCATCTGCTGATAAGTCCTCGTCTGTAAATGGAATGCAATATACCGTAGCATATAGTTTTGCAGCATTCTGGAGGAAACTGAGGTGCAAAGGTTCCTTTAAATCAAATTTCATTGGAGATGGAGGCCTCTTTGGTGATTGCCAAAACAAACTACCATCTTTTAACCGTATGTCTACAGGGAAACAGTGAAGCAGCTGAAGAGCCTTATGGTTAAAATATTTTTCAAACTTTAGTCTTGCTAATTCTACACACTGGGACCAATTTCTAGGTCTTCTGCTAAGTAATTTAATAACTTGAAAACAGCCTTCTAAATTGTGTCCACTTTGTATCTTCTGCAGGACTTCTTCTGCAGATGAGTAGGTTTGCCAAAACTTGTTAAATAACGAAGGCTTATGGGAAAAGGAACTTTCAAACTTATCTCTGGCCCACTGTATAGTATGCTCAATGGTGGCTGGGAAAGACTTCAGAGTACAAAATGGTATTTCCTCTTCTGGGGGATCCCGGTGACTATTATAAGATTCGGTCAAGCGAGGTACAATAATTTCAGTGTGTCCCTTCGTGCCCATTGTTCCAGAATCTAGGAGAGGCCTTAGATTTGCTAAGCAACGGCTGTCTACATATCTCCGGCTTCCACATTGTCTAGAGCTGTGATAATTATATCTTGTTTGGTATAGAACTCATCACTGTAAATGGCCTCTGTTGCCGGACATACTTTGTTCAGGTGTGCATCTATTTTTATTTGAGAATTTGTTTTCAAAGTTGCATCAGCAGCGGTGTAACTCTTAAGTTTCTGTATGTGATGAGGGCGGAATAGGAACTGTCTGTTTAAGTTGGATTTTTCTATCAAGTCAGGGTCTGTAACTGTAACCATTCCCTTTTCTTTGCTTGTGCCAACACCAAGTAAAGCGAAATTTTTTAACATTTCACAGCCTATGGCTCCACACCCTACTAAGAAGATGTTTAGATTCTGTAGCTTCCGACACAAAGTGTCTCCAATGCAGGTTCGCAGGGCATCATACCGATCTCCTCGTGGGAGAAATTCTTCGCACTCAGGTTTGCCTAGGGATTCGACAATATCTGCTGCTTCAAGATATAACCATTGGCACAAAGGAGAAAACTTTCCTGTCACAGATTTTAGTACTTCTTGACTGGCAACACCTCCTACTGCTGCAGCCAGAGGGGCTAAGTAGCCCCGGGCAGTCCAGGAGAGCCAGCGCATGACATCTTCATCCACTTCAGGCTTCTCTTCCAAGGTTTCACTTATAGATGTTGCCATTTTGAATAGTTCCTCTGAATCTTGTTGGCATCCGATATTTGGCTTACGACTGTACTTCTCCTGAAACTGGTCCAAGGCAAGCAAAGCTGTGTGAATCTGTAAAGGTGCCTCAGGTTTGCTGAAATCTGCAATGAGGCACTTCGGATGTTTTATTTGCCTTTCCAGTGGTTCAAAGCAAAATGTCTTAGGAGTCTTAACTTGGACAGCTATGCCTCCATGTAAATATGGTTCCAGTTCTGTAGTATCATCAATGCTAAAGGAAAATGGTGATATGACAGTTATTTGTTGTGTCGTTCCATTTAAACATGTCATTCCATTAATTTCTCGAAGTGTTATGAGTTGTCCTGTCTCAAGTTTGTGAGGATGATTTTCAAGGCAAGTGACAATGCCAGGATTAGCTTGCGTTATGTTTGAAATAAAAATTTCTTTTGGCTCTTCTCCTGTTGTATCTAAAACTTCAAATTCATCACCAAAATCACAAAATAATCGTGACAAAATCCCATGTGTATCTGCACTGATGAACTTAATTGGAGGACACCGAGAACGGCAGAAGTCGTTGACCTTCTTCTGCAATGAAAGTTTGACCTCAGTCAACACTACACACTGGTATTTATCTAAGAAGGAAAGATCTGTGGCCTCATTGAAAGGAACAGGAGATGACGTCACATGAACATATGGATTTAGTTCTGCAATGTGTTGGAGTACAGCTTCAGCCCTGTTTCTCTTATTAACAACATCATCTTCACAAAGAAAGAAGTTGGTTCCTAAATCCCATTCTTGGCATTTTTCTGTATCATGAATTGTAAGTGCCTTAATTCCTGCAAGAACAAGATTCTTTGCAATTTCCAAACCAAGACCACCCATACCACTTAAGAAAACATGGGACTTGGCCATCTTCTGCATTGCTGTGTCTCCAAGGACGTACCTCTGTCGACTCTAATAACAAGAGCTATAACTTTCAGTTAAGCAAAGTGTTGTCTGTATAATGCATCATCAATCTCCACAGATTCTGCTGACATGATGGGCAGATTGTTATTCGTACTGCCCGTCCCCCAGGAAGAGCAGGACGCCCCTTCCCCCTTAGAGGCGGGCACCGGCACAGATGCCGCCATTGTCGCCCCAGATGGGACATTTCTTAAACTGATAGAGGCCATTTAGAGCAAACCCAAAGCCAATATCATATTTTTATGAAGTCATTTTTACATAGATCATAAATATAGTTATGCCATTATGGGATTTGATGTGTTGATTATTTGTACAAATTGGAGTGCTTACATCCTACTAATCAACATAGCTTACACCTCATTTACCCAATTACAGCATTAAGACATTTGTGTTCTACACCTGATAGATCCAACTTGTACTTGCAATGTGCTCCATAGGTGTGGTCCCCCTACTAACCCTCCCTCTATCAACCCACCCCTTCCCCTCCCCTCTACCTCCCATTCCCTCCTTCATCCAAGGCTATAATTGTGTTTCATTTTTCATATGCAAGTGTGAGTGATTATAAATTGCTTTCACAGTAGTACTGAGTACATTGGATATATATATTTTTTATTCCTGAGATACTATATATCATATTGAATAGAGTAAAATTGAAAATATTTACACTCAGATCTGGAACTAGACAAGGATGACTAATGTTACCACTGGTATTCAAAATAGTACTGGAAGTCCTAGCCATCACAATCAGGTAAGAAAAGGGGATCAAGGGTATTCAAGTGGGGTCAGAGGAGGTCAAATTCTCACTATTCATGGATGATACAATCTTATACCTGGAAAACCCTAGGAGCTCAATTACAAAGCTCTTAGAAATGATCAAGGAATATGGCAGTTTCTCAGGATACAAAATCAATACTTACAAAATGGTAGCCTTTACATGCGCCAACAAAGTGAAGCCAAAAATATAATCAAGGACTCTATTCCTTTACAGTAGTGCCAATGAGATGAAATATCTGGGAATTTATCTAACAAGGGACATGAAAGATCTCTATTAAAAAAAAAAAATGAAATCCTGAGGAAAAAAATACCAGAAGATGTTAACAAATTGAAAAACTTATGATGCTCATGGCTGGGAAGAAGGAACATTGTTAAAATGTTCATACTACCCAAAGCAATCTACATATTTAATGCAATCCCTATCAAAGCACCAATGTCATACTTTAAACAACTTGAAAAACTAATACTTCATTTACTATGGAATCAGGAAAACACTCAAATAGCTAATACATTACATAAAAATAAAAACAAATATTGAGGCATCACCTTACTAAACTTCAGGCTATACTACAAATTTACAGTGATCAAAATAGGTTGGTACTGGCACAAAAATATTGAGATAGATATATGGAATAGAGTAGAAAATCTAGAGATCAAGCCAGCCACATAGCATTATCTGATCTTTGATAAGCCTCACAAAACCATGCACTGGGGAAAAGATTCCCTATTTCACAAATTGTGCTGGGTGAACTGACTAGCAAAATGTAGAAGATTGAAAGTGGATCCTCACACTTCACCACTAACCAAAATTGATTCTCAGTGGATAAAAGAGTTAAATTTAAGGCACTAAACTGTAAAAAATATTAGAATACAATGCAGGGAAAATGCTTGAAAATGTTTGCCCAGGAAAATTTTTATGAGGAGGACTCCTCTGTCAATTAAAACAACACAAAAATATATTACTGGTATCTGATCAAGCTAAAAAGCTTCTTCATAGCTAAGGGAACTATAACTAAAGAAAACAAACAGCCTTCAGAATGAGAGACTATTTTTGCATGTTATGATTCTAATAAAGGTTTGATAACAAGAATCTACAGAGAACTCCAATCAATAAGAAAAGGAAAAGCAACCCCATTTTTTTTGTGCACAGGAGATTTGAACAGAAACTTTTCTGAATACCTACAAACACATGAAAAATGCTTATCATTTTTAATCATCAGAGAAATGCAAATCAAAACCACTTTGAGATATCACCTAACTCCAGTAAGATTAGCCCACATCACAAAATCACAAAACCGTGCATACATGTGAAGAGAAGGGAATACTTCTACACTGCTGGTGGGATTGCAAAGTAATAAAGCCTTTTTGGAAAGAAGTATCTCCACTTACCAGTTGATCTGGTCATTTCATCACTAGGTATCTACCCAGGTGAACAAAAATCATTTTACAACAAAACATTTGCACCAGATTCTCTATTGCATCCCAATTCATGATTGTCAAGTCACGGAAGCAGTCCAAGTGCCCATGGACTCATGAATGAATTAAAAAACTGTGGTATATGTATACCATGGAATATTATGCAGCCATAAAAAGATAGAGACTTTGCCTCTTTTATGTTTACCTGGATGGAGTTAGAAGATATTCTTCTTAGTAAATTACCTCAAGAATGGGGGAAAAAAGGTATCCAATGTACTCAATACTATCATGAAACCAGTATATAATCACTTACACATTAATACAAATTATAAAACAAATAATAGTTCAGCAGGAAGGAAGGGAGAAGAGGGAGCAGAGAGGAGGAGGGAGGTCAAGTAGAGGGAGGAGTGAGGGCAATTGGTGGGATCTTACATAATGAACACAATGCAAGGGTACATTTCAAAACAACTAAGAGTAAATTATAAATGTCTTTCCACAAAATTAAGTGAGTGATGCTTATGTTAATCAGTTAGATTTAAGCATTCTCCATTGTATATCAAATCATCACACTATAACCCATAATGTACACAGTTGTGATTTAATAAAAATAAATTAAAAAGAGAAAGAAACTACATAAAGAATTGTACATGGCTCTTCACTGTAACATATCCAGGAGGACCCACGTGTCTTTGCTGCAGCTTCTCTCACCTTGTGACCTGCAGGTCCTAGGAGATCTGTAGGACACCTTGGAAACAGAGAAATGAACCCAGGAATACAGAGCAAGCTGGATCTCATCTAGAATCTGCACACATGACCTGGCCTCCACCTGGAATTCAGAAGATAAGGCCGGACTTTGAGACAATCTCACCTGAAAAGAAATCGCAGACTAGGAAAAGGAGAAGACACGGCTGGTTCTCAGATACATATATCAAAGGACCACATGGGATAGTGAGAAGTGTGGATGTGCAGGACTCCTACTGGGGATTGGGTCTGATCCTGGTGTATGAGTGAAGAAGGGGAACATGTTCTGTTTAGGTTCCATCTGGATGCTCCATTAGAATCTACTCAGAACAGGATTAAGAAACTGCAGACAGTGAATGGCATTAATTGCCCAAGGACTTCCTGCCTCTAAGCCAGACCTGATCACATGTCTGGAACAAAATAAAGAGCCCTGGAATGTGAAGAGAGAGGAGGCAACGGCTATATATACCCAGTACGGCTATCCAACGGTCTGAGGGACAGTGAAGTGGCGCCCTTTTAAAAAAGTTTGAGGAGGGGAGACAAGATGGCGGACTGAAGCCAGCTTTCAACAAAGGCTCCCGTTCAGAAGGAGAGTTAAGGGACAGGAATTTACTAAGTATCCTGGTGGACTTGAGCCTCACCAAGAGAGAAGGCTGAAGAACGCACATCAACACCGCTGAGGCAAGTTGTGATCACAAGGACGCAAACAAAAGGTACAAAATCCACCACCAAGCGGACGGGAGTCCCCCTCCCCCATGAGACCGGCTCTGTAGCCCCACAATTGAACAAGCGGGCAGAAATTAAAGCCCCTCCCACTACACTCCACGGGAGAGACCTTCTAAAAACTGGACCTACCTCCCCTACTGGGGTGCCGTGGCGTTCTCCTGCCGGACATAGGGCTGAATAAAACTTTGGGAATCCTTTGCCGGCAACCTCGAATCCCCGGCGCTCCCCTCCCGCCCACTGAGGTCTGGAGGCCTGTCCCCCAGGACTTCGGATCCTTGGGTGATTTCTCAAGGGGAGTGGACAGTCCCCGAGTTGCGACTGGTCAGCATTGACTCTGAGGCACACCGAGTGAGGAGAGGGCACCGGGCGGAGGGGGAGTCAAGCCTCGCGGCACTTCCCTGCGGTGCAGTGCAGCAACCCTCCCCGGGCATAGGGGACCCAAGACTGAATCAGACTCTGGCCTCCCCGCTGAGAGCTGAGAACCCCTACTCTCACTCCGGGTCTGAGGGCCTATCCCTCCGGAGTTCGGCTCCTTGGGTGATTTCTCGAGGGGAGTGCACAGTGCCTGAGCTGCGTCAGGTCAGCGCTGACTCTGGGACACGTGAGCGAGGAGAGGGCACTCCGCTGAGGGGAAATCAAGCCTTGGCGACACTTCCCTGCAGTGCAGTGCAGGAGCCCTCCCCGGGCACAAGACTGAATAAGACTCTGGCCTCCCCGCTGAGAGCTGAGAGCCCCTACTCTCACTCGGGGTCTGAGGGCCTATCCCTCCGGAGTTCGGCTCCTTGGGTGATTTCTCGAGGGGAGTGCACAGTGCCTGAGCTGCGTCAGGTCAGCGCTGACTCTGGGATACGTGAGGGAGGAGAGGGCACTCTGCTGAGGGAAAATCAAGCCTTGGCGGCACTTCCCTGCGGTGCAGTGCAGGAGCCCTCCCCGGACCGTAGTATTGCGTGAAACTGAATGAAACTCTAGCTTCCCCCCGCCCCACTCCCAATCCGGGTCTGGGGGCCCATCCCCCAAGAGTTCTGATTCTTGGGGGATCTCTTAAGGGGTGTGGACCCAGCACAAACTGCGGCCGCTCAGTGCTGACTCTGGGGCGCGGGACAGAGGAGAAAAGGGTCGCCTGAGTGCCCACACCAGAGCAGCAGTTCCCTGGAGGTAGATCAACAGCCGTTTTTTCTTTAACGGCAGAACGCTCACTTCTGGATATTCTGAGGCCACACCCCCTGTCTCCCTGGGCAACCAGAGGAGGCCACCGGTGACACGGCTCACAAACCCAGAAGCCTCCAGGGCGGGGCCGACCCAGAGAGGTGTTCAGACGCAATTCTCCAGCAGCAAAGACGTTTGAACTCAAAACAGCCCGTCTCCTATAGGCGACGACAGGAACAGAGACAGAACCTCACAAAGTTGTCTGTTCTGTTAGCAGCATCCATCAGGGACGGGGCTAAGCCTGAGTGAACACCTCCTTCCCATCACCTGCATCAAACACTCAAAGATGTCAGGCCCCATCTCCTCCTGCTAGATAGCGGCAGTCTGCGGGGGCCTGGCAGACTTCCTCGCGATTCAGGCAGGTGCAAACCCCTGGAGTGTCTGTTCACTGCAGGCAACTGGGTTAGCCATCTGCAGAGATACCAGTGACTGGGTCCGACGGAGGGGCAAAGTGGGGAAGGAGACGTCAACCTTCCCAGACTGCTCTGTTTGCGGGGTGGCTCCTCCTGACTCCACGCTGCACTGGGGTGAGCTGTCTCAGAGGAGTCACCAGGCCCCTGTGATCCAGTTCCCAGAGACCTCTTGAACCCTTCCACCTGAGACAAGTGCCGATTGAGACAGTTGATTCGGACCTTTTGAACTGGGCTAATAGACTGAGGACTTTTCAGGTGGTGCCCTGGGTGTGCGATTGTAGGAAGGTTTGATTCTCCTTTTCCAACTGGGGCCAGAGGTGGGCAGGCGGGGTGACTTAATTGCTGATTTTTCCACACAGCTGAGACTTCAAGCCAGAGTAGAAGTTGCAATAGGATCAAACAGAAACCCAGCTGAAAACAAGACAGAACCACTTTGCTCCACCACACCAGACAGGGCCCCAGTTTCTCAGGCCACAACACTGTACGGGCCCTCGATAAAACCCCAGGGGAAAAACCAAAGGGAGTAAACCATGGGGCGGAATCAGCGGAAAAACTCTGGTAACATGAATAACAGAATAGATCAAACCCCCCAAGAAAAGATACGGCAGATGTGATTGAAGATCCCATTCATAAACAACTGGCTGAGATGTCAGAAGTCGAATTCAGAATTTGGTTTGCAGACAAGATTAATAAAATGGAATTAGGAATTCGAGGAGAAATTCAAAAACTGTCTCAAGAATTTAACGAATTTAAAGACAAAACCACCAAAGACTTAGACACACTGAAACAAGAACTTACAGCCCTCAAAGATATGAAAAATACAGTAGAATCCCTCAGTAACAGAATGGAGCAAGCAGAAGAAAGGATTTCTGACATTGAAGATAAAGTCTTCGAACGCTCCCAATCTCTCAAAGAGGAAGAGAAATGGAGAGCAAAAACGGATCACTCACTCAGAGAGCTCTCAGATAATTCGAAAAAAAATAACATAAGGGTTATAGGAATTTCGGAGGCTGATGACGTGGCAGCCAAGGGCACAGAGGCCCTTCTACATGAAATTATGAAAGAAAATTTTCCAGACATGCCTAGAGAATCTGAAATTCAGATAGCAGACAGCTTCAGAACCCCAGCACGATTCAACCCCAAAAAGCCATCTCCCAGACATATCATAATTAGCTTCACTAAAGTTAACATGAAAGAGAAGATTCTCAAAGCAGCCCGGCGAAAGAAAACTATAACGTACAAAGGTAAGAATATTAGAATAACTGCAGATCTCTCTGCTGAAACTTTTCAAGCAAGAAGAGGCTGGTCATCAACTTTTAATCTCCTAAAGCAAAAAAACTTTCAACCCAGGATCTTGTATCCAGCTAAACTGAGTTTCATCTATGATGGAGAAATTAAATACTTCAATGACATTCATATGTTGAAAAAATTTGCCATAAGTAAACCAGCTCTTCAGGATGTTCTCAGACCTATCCTCCACAATGACCAACCCAATCCTATACCACAAAAGTAAACTCAATCAGAAACTTCGGATCAAACTCCAACTTCCACACTGGCGAAAGGATTAAAAATGTCCACTGGACCTTTGAAAAACTCGATACCCAAAATTCCACCAGACTTATCCTTACTCTCCATCAATGTGAATGGCTTAAACTGTCCTTAAAGAGGCATAGGTTAGCTGACTGGATACAAAAACTTAAGCCAGATATTTGTTGCATACAAGAGTCACATCTCAACTTAAAAGACAAATACAGACTCAGGGTGAAAGGATGGTCATCCATATTTCAGGCAAATGGTAATCAGAAAAAAGCAGGTGTTGCAATTTTATTTGCAGATACAGTAGGCTTTAAACCATCAAAAGTAAGGAAGGACAAGAATGGTCACTTCATATTTGTTAAGGGTAATACTCAATATGACGAGATCTCAATTATTAATATCTATGCACCCAACCAGAATGCACCTCAATTTATAAGAGAAATTCTAACAGACATGAGTAACTTGATTTCCTCCAGCTCCATAATCGTTGGAGATTTCAACACTCCCTTGGCAGTGTTGGATCGATCCTCCAGAAAGAAGCTGAGCAAAGAAATCTTAGATTTAAACCTAACCATCCAGTATTTAGATTTAGCAGACATCTACAGAACATTTCATCCCAACAAAACTGAATACACATACTTCTCATCAGCCCACGGAACTTACTCCAAAATTGATCACATTTTAGGTCACAAGTCTAACCTCAGTAAATTTAAAGGAATAGAAATTATTCCATGCATCTTCTCGGACCATCATGGAATAAAACTTGAATTGAGTAACAACAGGAATCTGCATACCCATACAAAAACATGGAAGTTAAATAACCTTATGCTGAATGATAGCTGGGTCAGAGATGAGATTAAGAAAGAAATCACCAATTTTTTGGAACAAAATGACAATGAAGACACAAGCTATCAGAACCTCTGGGACACTGCAAAGGCAGTTCTAAGAGGGAAATTTATAGCACTGCAAGCCTTCCTCAAGAGAACGGAAAGAGAGGAAGTTAACAACTTAATGGGACATCTCACGCAACTGGAAAAGGAAGAACATTCCAACCCCAAACCCAGTAGAAGAAAAGAAATAACCAAAATTAGAGCAGAATTAAATGAAATTGAAAACAAAAGAATAATACAACAGATCAATAAATCAAAAAGCTGGTTTTTTGAAAAGGTCAATAAAATAGATAAACCTCTGGCCAACCTAATCAGGAAAAAAAGAGTAAAATCTCTAATATCATCAATCAGAAACAACAAAGACGAAATAACCACAGACTCATCAGAAATCCAAAAAATCCTTAATGAATATTACAAGAAACTTTATTCTCAGAAATATGAAAATCTGAAGGAAATAGACCGATACTTGGAAGCACGCCACCTTCCAAGACTTAACCAGAATCAAGTGGAAATGTTGAACAGACCCATATCAAGTTCAGAAATAGCATCAACTATACAAAACCTCCCTAAAAAGAAAAGCCCGGGACCAGATGGTTTCACGTCAGAATTCTACCAAACCTTTAAAGAGGAATTAGTACCTATATTACTCAACCTGTTCCAAAATGTAGAAAAAGAAGGAAGACTACCCAACACATTCTATGAAGCAAATATCACCCTGATCCCCAAACCAGGAAAAGACCCAACAAGAAAAGAAAATTATAGACCAATATCACTAATGAATATAGATGCAAAAATATTCAACAAGATCCTAACAAACAGAATCCAGCAACACATCAAACAAATTATACATCATGACCAAGTCGGTTTTATCCCAGGGTCTCAAGGCTGGTTCAATATACGTAAATCTATAAATGTAATTCAGCACATAAACAAATTAAAAAACAAAGACCATATGATTCTCTCAATTGATGCAGAAAAAGCTTTTGATAATATCCAGCATCCCTTCATGATCACAACACTCAAGAAAATTGGTCTAGAAGGGACTTTTCTTAAACTGATAGAGGCTATCTACAGCAAACCCACAGCCAATATCATATTGAATGGAGTTAAATTGGAATCATTTCCACTCAGATCAGGAACCAGACAAGGCTGCCCATTGTCTCCATTGCTTTTCAACATTGTAATGGAAGTTCTAGCCACCGCAATTAGGGAAGAAAAGGCGATCAAGGGTATTCATATAGGGTCAGAAGAGATCAAACTCTCGCTCTTCGCAGATGATATGATTGTGTATCTGGAAAACACTAGGGACTCTACTACAAAACTCCTAGAAGTGATCAAGGAATACAGCAGCGTCTCAGGTTACAAAATCAACATTCATAAATCGGTAGCCTTTATATACACCAACAACAGTCAAATTGAAAAAGCAGTTAAGGACTCTATCCCATTCACAGTAGTGCCAAAGAAGATGAAATATTTGGGAATTTACCTAACAAAAGACGTGAAAGATCTCTATAAAGAGAACTATGAAACTCTAAGAAAAGAAATAGCTGAAAATGTTAACAAATGGAAAAACATACCATGCTCATGGCTAGGAAGAATCAACGTTATCAAAATGTCCATACTACCCAAAGCAATATATACTTTCAACGCACTCCCTATTAAAGCTCCACTGTCATATTTTAAAGATCTTGAAAAAACATTACTTCGTTTTATATGGAATCAGAAAAAACCTCGAATAGCCAAGACATTACTCAGAAATAAAAACAAAACAGGAGGAATCACACTACCAGACCTCAGACTTTACTACAAATCGATAGTGATCAAAACAGCATGGTATTGGCACAAAAACAGAGAAGTAGATATCTGGAATAGAATAGAGAACCAAGAGATGAATCCAGCTACTTACCGCTATTTGATTTTTGACAAGCCAGTTAAAAACATTCAGTGGGGAAAAGATTCCCATTTAACAAATGGTGCTGGGTGAACTGGCTGGCAACCTGCAGAAGACTGAAATTGGACCCACACCTTTCACCATTAACTAAGATAGACTCTCATTGGATTAAAGATTTAAACTTAAGACATGAAACTATAAAAATACTAGAGGAGAATGCAGGGAAAACCCTTGAAGAAATTGGTCTGGGTGAGTATTTCATGAGGAGAACCCCCCGGGCAATTGAAGCAGCTTCAAAAATACACTACTGGGACTTGATCAAACTAAAAAGCTTCTGCACAGCTAAGAACACAGTAAGCAGAGCAAGCAGACAGCCCTCAGAATGGGAGAAGATATTTGCAGGGTATAACTCTGACAAAGGTTTAATAACCAGAATCCACAGAGAACTCAAACGCATCAGCAAGAAAAAAACAAGGGATCCCATCGCAGGCTGGGCAAGGGATTTGAAGAGAAACTTCTCTGAAGAAGACAGGCGCACGGCCTTCAGACATATGAAAAAATGCTCATCATCTTTAATCATCAGAGAAATGCAAATCAAAACTACTTTGAGATATCATCTAACTCCAATGAGACTAGCCTATATCACAAAATCTCAAGACCAGAGATGTTGGCGTGGATGCGGAGAAAAGGGAACACTTCTGCACTGCTGGTGGAAATGCAAATTAATACATTCCTTTTGGAGGGATATATGGAGAACACTCAGAGATCTAAAAATAGATCTGCCATTCAATCCTGTAATTCCTCTGCTGGGCATATACCCAGAAGACCAAAAATCACAACATAACAAAGATATTTGTACCAGAATGTTTATTGCAGCCCAATTCATAATTGCTAAGTCATGGAAAAAGCCGAAGTGCCCATCGATCCACGAATGGATTAATAAATTGTGGTATATGTATACCATGGAATACTATGCAGCCTTAAAGAAAGATGGAGACTTTACCTCTTTCATGTTTACATGGATGGAGCTGGAACATATTCTTCTTAGTAAAGTATCCCAAGAATGGAAGAAAAAATACCCAATGTACACAGCCCTACTATGAAACTAATTTGGGACTCTCACATGAAAGCTATAACCCAGCTACAACTTAACAATAGGGGGAAGTGGGAAAGGGGGGGTGGGTAGAGGGAGGGGAATCGGTGGGATCACACCTGTGGTGCATATTACAGGGGTATTTGCGAAACTTGGTAAATGTAGAATATAAATGTTTTGGCACAGTAACTGAGATAACGCCGGAAAGGCTATGTTAACCACTGGGATAAAAATGTGTCAAATGGTTTATGAAGTGAGTGTATGATGCCCCATAATCATGTCATTGTATACACTTATGATTTAATAAAAAAAAAAAAAAAGAATTGTACATGATAGGCACTGAATGTTACTCTTCAAAAAAATTAAAAAATAAAAATTAAATAAAAAATATGTCAAATAATAAAAATCCTAGAAGACAGTGTGGGGAAAACACTTGCAAATATTGTCTTGGGAAAAGATTTTATGAGGAATAACCCTTGGCAATTGCAGCAACATCAAAAATAAATAAATAGTATTTGATCAAGCTAAAAAGCTTCTGCAGAGCTAAGGGCTTCACAAACAAAGCAAACAGATAGTCATGGGAATTGAAGCGGTTTTTGCATGCTACAAATCTGAGAAAAGCCTGTATACTAGAATCTACAGAAAACTCAAATTAATCCATAAGAAAAGAGCAAACAACCCTATTTATAAATGAGCAAGAGACTTTAATAGAAACTTCTCTGAAGATAACAGATTAATGCCCAATAAACAAATTAAAAAATTCTAATCATCTCTAATCATCAGTGAAATGCAAATCAAAACTATATTGCATATCATGTAACCCCAGTGATAATAGCTTACATCACAACATTCTGCAGCTGGAGATGCTGGCATAGATGTGAAGAGAATGGAACACTTTTGCACTGCTGGTAGGATTGCAAAGTAATACAACCTTTATGGAAAGAAATATGGAGAATTCTCAAAAATACTAAAATCAGACCTTCCATTTGATCATGAAAAAAAAAGAAAGAAATACATTGGTATATGATTTATATAAGGAACCAAACTAAGAAATTATCTCTTTACAATGTGCCTCTCTTGAAGAATCTTTGGAGATTTTTGTATATCATCTAGTGTTCACAGTTTTATGGATGATAAAAAGACTCTTTCTGAATAAAATCAAAGTGGTTAATAGTTCTGGGGTACTTTGTGAGTGGACTAACAAGACGAGGATTGAAAAATATCCTTTGATTTTGGCAAATGTCATGGAAGCCTTTGTGGATATTAGGGAGACTGTCATACATTACCTCTAAGTAGGGCTATACAGAGGAATTGAGAAAGGGGTCTTTAGATTTAGCTGCTGCCACAACACTGCTTTGAGGAGGAGGAAGGAAGACCATATGTTTTCAAGTACCTCTGGGAAGGGTCACACTTCCTTGCTGCTGGCTGTGGTTAAGATTAAGACAGAAGTAGATTGCACTCCTCATAGCTTCTTGCACATGCTGCATGACTGTGGTGGTAGAGATGCCCTCGCTGGTCAGAGGCCTTAGGTGCCACTTTGCAAGACTGATGCTCGACTGTGCAACACCCTCAGGCCAAGTTTGTGATAATGAGGTTTAAGCTGCTACCTGACAGGGAGGGACAGAGGAACAAGGCTATCTTAAGTGCCCTTAAGATAGTATTGACTGCCCTTCAATGAGCTATTATGAGGCTGAGATGTGGGCATACCATATTACCATGCTTCTTGCCTAAATAACATGCTTCCATTTATGACTGCAGATCCACATCCATTGCCATTTTGACAGTTTAGTGTCAAAAGAGAGAGGAAAATGAGTTATCTCTCATTCTGAAAGCCAGGATTGCCATGATACCAATATCAAACAAACACGCACAGAAAAGGAAATTATAGACCAACATTCCCAGTGTACATAGACACAATAATCCTCAGCAAAATATTAGCAAATCAAATGCAACAGCACATCAAAAATATCTTATGTCATGGTCAAGTGTCTTTTATACCAGGGATGCAAGGATGGGTCAACACATGCAAATCAGTAAATGTGATATATCGCATAAACAGAATTAAGGACAAAAACCATATGATCATCTTAATAGATAAAAAAAAAGCATTCAATATAATTCAGCATCTCTAGTAATCCAGTAGGTTTAAAAAGTAAAATGAACTTACCAAAATTCATTAATGGATAGTCATTGTGGTAAGAAATATCCTCTACAAACTAATTTCCCTGTATTATAAATACACTCGTACATGAATTGACCACATTAGGTGTACAAATAACGAGTTCCTAGGACCTCAGGAAAATAATAACATAATTATGAATTAAAAAAAATTGATATGAAGTCAGGGTGGAGGGAGGGTAATGGGTGGGGTCACACCTACGGTGCATCTTAGAATGGGTACAGGTGAAACCTACTAAATGCAGAATGCAAATGTCTACATACAATAACTAAGAAAATGCCCTGGAGGCTACATTGAACAGTTTGATGAGAATATTTCAGATTGTGTATGAATCCAGCACATTGTACCCCTTGATTGTACAGATGTACACAGCTTTGATTTAACACTAAAAAAATAAAGGAATTAAAAAAAATAAAATGTTAAAAAAATTGATATGGCCATCATCTTCCAAATATGTACAATAAACATAAGAAAAGAAAAAATTCAGCATCGCTTATAATGAAAATCCCCAACAAACTAAGCATAGAAAGAACATACCTCAAAATACAAAGTGCCATATACATAAAAATGCACAGCCAGCATCATACTTAATGAGAAAAAGTTGAGGGCATTTCCCCCTAAAAAGTGTAACAAGACAAGGACGTCTATTTTAACCAATGTTATTCAACACAGTATTTGGAAGTCTTGCTAGGGCAATCAGACAAAAAAAAAAAAAAAAAGAAGAAGAAGAAGAAGAAAAGAAAAATAAAAATGATACAAATATTCTTGTTCAATGATGTTATACTTGGAAAATCCTAAAGATTCCATTAAAAAACTTCTAGGTCTGATAAATAAATACAGAAAATTTAAGGATACAAAATCAATGTACAGAAACCAGCAGCCTTTCTGTATACCAACCTAGCAAAAAACAAATCAACAAAACAATTTATTTCCTGCAAAAAGGAAAAAAAAAAATACTAGAAATATATTAAATAAAATAGGAAAAAGATGTCTAAAAGTAAAACTAGAAAACACTTATAAAATAAATTGCTTCCATTGTTTCCACAAATGGAAACCCATCTTATGTTCCTCGATTGGAAAAACCAATATTGTTAAGAGGGCCAGATGACCCAAAGCAAGGTTCAGTGCAATCTCCATCAAAATACCAATATTATTTTTCACAGATTTAGAGACAACATTTATAAATACCATATGCAATTATGAAAACATCTGGATTTCCAAGGTAATCTTGAGGAAAAAGAACATATTTGGAGGCATCACTTTGCCTGATTTAAAAGTATACTATAAGTCTACAGTAACTGGTATAAAAAAGACATATAGGTCAGTGGTGGTGGCTTATGCTTATAATTCTACCACTTTGGCGGGGAAAGGTGGAAGAATCCCTTGAGGCCAGAAGTTCAAATTCACCCTGGGCAATAAAGTGAGCTCCTGTTTCTACAAAAAAAAAAAAAAAAAAGAAAGAAAAAAGAAAAAAAAACAGCCAAGTGTGGTTGTATGAAGTCCCAGCTACTTGGGAGGCTGAGGTGGGAAGTCCACTTAAACTCAGGCATTTGAGGTTCCATTGAGCTATAGTCATCACACTCCACTTTAGCCTGGGAACTAGAGGAAGACCTCCATTTCTTTCTTTTCTTTTTTTGAGACAGAGTGTCAATATGTTGTCCTTGGTAGGGTGCTGTGGTGTCACAGCTTATAGCAACGTCCAACTCTTGGACTTAAGTGATTCTCTTGTCTCAGCCTCTCAAGTAGCTGGGACCACTGGTGCCCACCACAATGCCCAGCTATTTTTTTGGTTGTAGTTGGCCTGGGTTGTATTTGAACCCACAAGCTTCATTGTATGTGGCTGGCACACTAGCCACAGAGCTACAAGTGCTGAGCCAAGACACCCGTTTCTAAAAAGTAAAAGAAAGAAAAAAAAAAGAGAAATAAATATATGTATATGAAATGGAACAGTGAACTTAGAAACAAACCCACATACTTACAGCCAACTAATCTTTAACAAAGTCAAGAAGAACATAGACCAGGGAAAATATATCCTTCTCAATAAGTGGTGATGGGAAAACTGGGTTGCCATATGCAGAAGGGTGAAACTGGATAACTATCTGTCACCACATATGGAAATCAACTCAAAATGGATTAAAGTCTTGAATGTAAGACCTGAAATTATAAAAAATACTAGAGAAAACTCTTCTAGACATTATCTAGGCAAAGAGTTCATCACTAAGACCTCAAAAGCACAGACAACAAAAACAAATACAGAAAAACAGAACTTAAACAATAGAGCTTCTGCACAGCAAAGGAATTAACCAACAGAGTGAAAAGGCAATATTCAGAATGGGATAAAATAAGATATTCAGAATTTATAAGTAACTCAAACAGCTCATCAACAACAACAACAACAAAAACAAGTAACCCCATTAAAACATGAAACTCTACTCTCAGAAATCTGAAAATCTGAAAAAAATAGACCAATACCTGGAAGTACGCCACCTACCAAGACTTAGCCAGAACGAAATGGAAATGTTGAACAGGCCTATATCAAGTTCTGAAATAGCATCAACTATACAAAATATCCCCAAAAAGAAAAGCCCAGGACCACATTGCTTTACGTCAGAATTCTACCAAATGTTTAAAGAAGAACTTGTACCTATACTACTAAACCTCTTCCAAAATACAGAAAAAGAAGGAATATTACCCAACACATTCTACGAAACAAACATCACCTTGATCCCCAAACCAGGGAAAGACCCAACAAGAAAAGAAAATTATAGACCAATATCACTAATGAATATTGATGCTAAAATGGTCAATAAGATCCTAACAAACAGAATCCAACAACACATCAAAAAAATTATACACCATGACCCAGTGGGATTTATCCCAGGGTCTCAAGGCTGGTTCAATATACGTAAATCTAGAAATGTAATTCAACACATAAACACACTAAAAAATAAGGAAGATATAATTCTTTCAATTGATGCAGAAAAAGCATTTGATAATATCCAGCATCCCTTCATGATCAGAACACTTAAGAACATTGATATAGAAGGGACATTTCTTAAACTAATAGAGGTCATCTACAGCAAACCCACAGCCAATATCGTATTGAATGGAGTTAAATTGAAATCATTTCCACTTAGATCAGGAACCAGGCAAGGTTGCCCATTGTCTCCATTGCTCTTTAACATTGTAATGGAAGTTTTAGCCATTGCAATTAGGGAAGAAAAGGCGATCAAGGGTATCCACATAGGGTCAGAATAGATCAAGCTTTCACTCTTTGCAGATGATATGATCGTATATCTGGAAAACACTAGGGATTCTACTACTAAACTTTTAGAAGTGATCAAGGAATACAGCAATGTCTCAGGCTACAAAATCAACACCCATTAATCTGTAGCCTTTATATATACCAGCAATAACCAAGCCGAAAAAACAGTCAAGGACTCTATTCCTTTCATAGTAGTGCCAAAGAAGATGAAATATTTGAGAGTATACCTAACAAAGGATGTGAAAGATCTATACAAAGAGAACTATGAAACCTTAAGAAAAGAAATAGCTGAAGATGTTAACAGATGGAAAAACATACCATGCTCATGGCTGGGAAGAAAAAAACATTGTTAAAATGTCTATACTACCCAAAGCAATATACAATTTTAATGCAATTCCTATTAAAGCTCCATTGTCATATTTTAAACATCTTTAAAAAAATAATACTTTGTTTTATATGGAATCAGAAAAAAAAACTTGAATAGCCAAAACATTACTCAGCAATAAAAACAAAGCAGGTGGAATCACGCTACCAGACCTCAGACTGTACTACAAATTGGTAGTGATCAAAACAGCATGGTACTGGCACAAAAGCAGAGAAGTAGATGTCTGGAACAGAATAGAGAACCAAGAGATGAATCCAGCTACTTACCGTTATTTGATCTTTGACAAGCCAATTAAAAACATTCCGTGGGGAAATGATTCCCTATTTAACAAATGATGCTGGGTAAACTGGCTGGCAACCTGTAGAAGTTTGAAATTGAAACAACACCTTTCACCATTAACTAAGATAGACTCTCACTGGATAAAAGATTTAAACTTAAGACATGAAACTATAAAAATACTTGAAGAAAGTGCAGGGAAAACTCTTGAAGGAATCGGCCTGGGTGAATATTTTATGAGGAGGACTCCCCAGGCAATTGAAGCAGTATCAAAAATACACTACTGGGACCTGATCAAACTAAAAAGCTTCTGCACAGCCAAGAACATAGTGAGTAAAGCAAGCAGACAGCCCTCAGATGGGAGAAAATATTTGAAGGTTATACCTCCGATAAAGGTCTAATAACCAGAATCCACAGAGAACTCAAATGTATTAGCAAGAAAAGAACACGTGATCCCATCTCAGGGTGGGAAAGGGACTTGAAGAGAAACTTCTCTAAAGAAGACAGATGCATGATCTACAAACACATGAAAAAAAGCTCATCATCCGTAATCATCAGAGAAATGCAAATAAAAACTACTTTGAGATACCACCTAACCCCAGTAAGAGTAGCCCACATAGCAAAATCCCAAAACCAGAGATGTTGTCATGGATGTGGAGAAAAGGGCACACTTCTACACTGCTGGTGGGAATGCACACTAATACGTTCCTTCTGGAAGGGGGTTTGGAGAATACTTAGAGACCTAAAAATAGACCTGCCATTCGATCCTATAATTCCTTTACTAGGTTTATACCCCAAAGACCAAAAGTCACAATATAACAAAGACATCTGTACCAGAATGTTTATTGCAGCCCAATTCATAATTGCTAAGTCATGGAAAAAGCCCAAGTGTCCATTGACCCACGAATGGACTAGCAAATTGTGATACATGTATACCATGGAATATTATGCAGCCTTAAAGAAAGATGGAGACTTTACCTCTTTACAGCCCTCAGATGGGAGGGCTGTTTACAGCCATGTTTACATGGATGGAGCTGGAACATATTCTTCTCAGCAAAGTATCTCAGGAATAGAAGAAAAAGTATCCTACGTACTCAGCTATGCTATGACTTTGCTAAGACTTTGCTAAGACTCTCTGCTAAGACTTTACCTCTTTACAGCCCTCAGATGGGAGGGCTGTTTACATCCATGTTTTTACATCCATGTTTACATGGATGGAGCTGGAACATATTCTTCTTAGCAAAGTATCTCAGGAATGGAAGAAAAAAGTATCCTATGTACTCAGCTCTGCTATGAAGCTAAATTCTATCTTTCACATGAAGGCTATAACCCAACTATAGCACAATACTAGGGAAAGGGCCATGGAAGGGGAAGGGAGGCAGGAGGTTTTGGTGGAGGGAAGGTCATGGGTGGGGCCACATGTACGGTGCATCTCGGAATGGGTACAGGCGAAACTTACTAAATGCAGAATACAAATGCCTACATACAGTAACTAAGAAAATGCCATGAAGGCTACATGGAACAGTTTGATGAGAATATTTCAGATTGTATATGAAACCTGTACATTGTACACCTTGATTGCACTAAGGTACACAGCTATGATTTAACAATAAAAAAAAATAAAAAATACAAATTAAAAATAATACAGTAGGCCAGGCGCGGTGGTTCGCACCTGTAATCCTAGCATTCTGGGAGACGGAGGTGGATGGATAGCTTCAGTTCACAGGTTCAAGACCATCCTGAGCAGGAATCAGACCCTGTCTCTACTAAAAATAGAAAAACTGTGGCAAGTGGATCACTTGAGCCCAAGAGAGAGAAAAAAAAAAAAAAAAAACATGGACATAGGACATGAATAGACATTTTTCAAAAGAAGATAAACAAATGGCCAAAATTCGTATGAAAAAATGTCACCATCAGAGTTATCAGAGAAATTTTAATTAAAACAACAATGAGATACTATCTTACATTAGTCAATATGGCTATGATTAAAAAAAAAAAAAAAAAAGATGTTGGCCAGGATGTGGATAATATTTAGATATTTCCCAAAGAACTAAAAATAGGAATACCACACAATCCAGCAATACTACTGCTGTGCATTTACCCACAGGAAAATAGATCAATGTATAAAAAGACATCTGAAGTTATATGTTTATTACTGCACTGTTTATGATAGCAAAGATATGAAATCAACCTAAGTTGCCATCAGTGGAGTGCTGGGTAAAAAAAAATGTGGTCTATATACACAATGAAATACTATTTAGCCACAAAAAGAATGAAATAATGTCTTTTACAGCAGCAAGGATTCAACTGGAGGTCATTATCTTAAGTGAAACAATGCAGATACATAAAAACAAGTACTGCATGATCTCACTTATACCTGGGAGCTAAATGATGTGTAAATGTGGAAGGAGAATGTTGCATGATGGACAATGGAAAATTGAAGTGGGGAGGCCGGGAAGGGGTCATGCCATGGGAGGTTGCTTAGTGGATACAATGTGAATTGGTCCAGTGATAGATGCACTTGAGGCTCTGATTTCACTATAATACAATATATCCATGCAAAAAAATGGCACTTGTACCCCATAAATGATCAAATGAAGAGAAATGGAAAAAATTACAAATAAATATAAATGTAGAGGCAAAAACAATTCAGGTGGAAAGGGTTGCAGAATGTATATAAGTTAAGAGGGGGATCCTGTTTCTACACAAAAATAGAAAAATTAGCCGAGCATGCTGGTGGAAGCCTGTAGTCCCAGCTACTTAGGAGGCTGATGTAGGAGAATCACTTGAGCCGAGGAGCTTGAAAGTGAAGAAAATTACGATGATAACATTGCACTCAGGGTGGGGCAGAGTCGGTCTCATGAAGAAGAAAAAAAGAAAGGAATGAGTATTGTGGAAATAGACGTGACAAATATAAACCAATTGTAAAGTTTATCAGGGAAAGAAAGGGCATGGGTAAAATATAACCTCAAGGATTATGAAGTATTGAAGGAAAGTTTGAAAATATATTTAATGGAAGATATAAAAATGCTTTTATTTCAAAGAGATTATACTTATTGCAGGCATTTGACTAACAGGAAAGGTTTGGTACATAAATGCATGATGCAGTATGTGTACTCCAAAGAGTGAAAAAATGCAACATGCTATGTCCTCAATATATAGAATACATGGGTCCAGGAATAGAGTTGGAACAAAAGTGGCACTGACAAAGATTACCAACAGTGAGTGATTGAGGAAATTGTGCTCCTGGAGGCCACAACTCTGACTTCTGCTTGTACCATAAAGAGATACCAGGTCAGAGCTATCCTGGGTTGTACATTGCTAGGAACCATCTGAATCTGTGAGCTTTCAAATCTAGATTCTGAATTTGAAGTTGAAAGTCACTTCATGAGTTCTTATGAACAGCAGGACAGCAAAGTTAGGAGTGTGGGCAAAGTGTCAGTTTCCCAGGACATAGTTCACCTGAATCTCAGTATCTTTCCTTGATAGAAAGATAAATGACAGAAAATAGCTAGAATAAATGTTTTCAGTATTAAAGTCATACATGTAAAGCAACAAAACAGTCCTGATAATGTAAACATTGCTTATGATACACTATGACTTTTATTTCATTTGGTAGAAGGAGAAAAAATGCTAACGTGAAGAGTATTAACATTGACAAGAATAGTGTTTGAGGAAATCATGTCTGCATTTGATGCAAAATGTGCTATAAATGTGACAGAAATTTCAGGAATGGTTGTCAGAAAACTGGCAAAAGATGAAATTTTCTATGTTTCTTCTCTTTCCTTGAGACGTAGTCACAATCTGTCACCCTAGGTAGAGTGTAGTGCCATCATCATAGCTTACTGATACCTTAACCTCTTCAGTTCAAGTGACTCTCCACCCTCAGCTTCCTGAGTTACTGGCACTATAGGTTTCCACCACCACACATAACTAACTTTTTAATTTGTTTTGTAGAGATGGGGTGTCATTCTTGCTCAGACTGGTCTCCAAATACTATTCTCAAGTGATCCTCCCCATTCTGATTCCCAGAGTGCTAAGACTACAGGCATGAGAGACTTCAGATGGCCTAAAGATGGAATTTTCTGGACAAAATATAGGAAACAAATGTCAGAAATAAATTAAACAGGGAGTTTTGAATAAAAGTAACATGAAAACAAGTGAAAACAAAGTCAAAAATTTTTTTGGCAATAAAAAGACAAGAAGCATGTCTTGGGAGAGAAAAAGACATAGGATATTGAAATACAAACCCATTGGCCTAGTTGCACAAAGAGTTCAAGTACTTCTGAGGCTCTAATTAATCACAGACAAGGGCTGCTATTCTGAGGAGTTTTCCCAGGGCTCCATTCACATCTTTGTTCCTCAGGCTGTAGATAAAGAGTCTCAGCATAAGGGTGACTACAACATACATTATCGAGGCAAAATCAAAAGTACCTAAATATTAATCAATAAATGAATGGATAAACATCTTGGGGTTTACTATACCATGGACTGTTACTCAGCCATAAAATATAATGTTCTAAGTTAACAGTAATGAACAAATGGCCAAACAAATACATGAAAAAAAAAATGCTCACCATCCCTAATCATCAGAGAAATGCAAATCAAAAGCACTTTGACATATAATCTACCCCAATGAGAATAGCATACATTATAAAATCCCAAAGCTGCTAAGACTGGCATGGATGTGGAGATAAGGGAACACTTTTACGCTGTTGGTAGGATTTCAAACTAATATAGCCTATTTGTAAAGAAGTATGGAGAATTTTGAAAGAACTAAAAGTAAACCTTTCATTTGATCCTTCAATTCCACTCCAACCCACAAGACAAAAAAATCATTTTAACATAGAGACTTTTGCACTAGAAGGTTTATTGCAGCTCAAGTCACAATTGTCAAGATGTGGAATCCACCCCAGTACCGATCAATACATGAATGGATTAACAAAATGTGATATATGCGTACCATGGATAACCATTCAGCCTTAAAAATTGACGCACATGCGTTTCTGAACTGATCAACCCCCCCGCTGAGGCCCCAGATCCTGACCTCTTGTCGGCCTCCAATCGGCTGCGGAGAGGGCCGGTCCTCCGTGTCTGCAGGTTGCTGACTTGTTCTGACTGCCTGTCCCAAGGCACCACTTTCGGGGTTTCTTTTTTCTTCTTTTATCCCTTGTTTCTCTCATTGCACATCTCACACTTGTGTTCGAACACATGATCATGACGCCTATGAACTACTAAAAGAGATGCTGCCACACACAAACCTCCGTCCTCCCCTCCCTCTCCCCTTTCTTTCTCTCCTTCCCTCGTAACAGCCCCCCTGCCCTGGCCCCCGCACCTGCATATGAAACACCGGAGTTAGCCAAGAATGAGCACCCCGGGTTCTCCTGCCATGCAGGCAGGCATGCATGACACCCACGTAGAGCACATGTGGGTGTTAGGAAACTTGGGTCTCCACAGTGCCCCGCGGATGACCAGACGTCCGGGGCCGACCTTACACGGGGGATCTTGTCACCTTAGCGCCTGTTGGTCGACCAAATGTCTCTTAAGCGTGCTTTGGCCTAGTCAGTCCAGCAGGTGTCGGCCCTGTATAAGTTGTGGTTCCCCTGAGGCTCTGACAGTCGCCTGGCTCCTCCAAACCCCGTCTTCCTTCTTTCGTGTTCGTCTTCTCTCTCTCTCTCTCCCTCTCTCCCTCATTTTCACCCCCCCCTCCCTCTCTCTCCCCCCTCATTCTCACTCTCCCTTTATTCTGAAACGGTTGTTCTGACAATATGCACTGCTTGCGTCCTGTGTAACTACTAGAGCTAAGGGGCGAACTCGGCAGCATGTGAGCCTAGGGAAGTGTGTCATTCCTATCAAAAAAAAAAAAAAAAAAACAACTGATCTTCATTCAGGTCTACACAACCAGCTAGGACAGTGTATGTGTGTGGGATTATATATTTATTCATTTTTTTTTTTTTTTGGCGATACACCCTCAGTCCACCTTTACTGGGAAGAGCGGTGTGGCGCCATTCACAAGTCACAGCACACTCGAAATCTTGAGCTCCAGGGATGCTTTTGCTTCAGACTCCCGAACAGGTGGGACTATGGTGGGTTGTGGGGCGGTCTTCAACTGTCTACACCGGCCTCGGCCTCCCAGAATGCTAGCATTAGAGTGGAGATCAACCGCCCGCGACCCCGCAACTTCTTTGGGTGTGTATGGAGCTGTTCCCGGGGACAGATCCGTCCTCTCAAAGCCCAGTGGGCAGGCAGTGCAGAGAAGGGCGGGGAAAGATCCTAGGAATTCTTCCCTTCAACCTCGGCTCCGGTCAGGTCAAGTCAGGTCAGGTCAGCGCCTCTGTGCTTGGCTGCTTAGCTCTTCTGTAAAACGGAACAGATCAGAAGTAAAGGTCGAAAACTTAACTGAGGGGCGGCGCCTGTGGCTCAGTCGGTAAGGCGCCGGCCCCCCAGACCGAGGGTGACGGGTTCAAACCCGGCCCCGGCTGAACTGGAACCAAAAAATAGCTGGGCACGGCGCCGGGCTCCTGTCGTCCCCCCTACTCGGGAGGCTGAGGCAAGAGAATCGCTTAAGCCCAGGAATTGGAAGTTGCTGTGAGCTGTGTGATGCCATGGCACTCTACCAGAAGGGCATAAAGTGACACTCTGTCTCTACAAAAAAAAAAAAAAAAAAAATACACTTAACTGATTACTGAAGTTTTTTTCTGGATTGGAAAGCGGGGGTTGGAGGAGAGGAAGGGTTTCTGTTCCAGGAACTGTGCTACGTGTCTATTTACTTCTTTATTAGATTGATTTTAACATTTATTAATTTATTTTTTGGTTCATTCGTTTTTTTTTTTTTTTTTTTTTTTTGGTGAGGCCGACCTTCACTGAGTAACCCTCCATAGATTGCGGTGGTCTGGTGTCACAGCTTTCAAGAACCTCCAACTCTTGGGCGTTAACGATTCTCTGGCCTCAGCCTCTCAAGTACCTGGGACTGTATGAGCCCGAAAACAGCGCCGGGGTATTTTTGCTTTGTTGCAGTTGTCATTGTTGTTTAGGTTGTCAGACAGGTCTGGAATCCGCCAGCCTCCTCGGTGGATATGGTTGGTGCCTTAACCACTGTGCTATGCACAACCACCCCCACCCCACGCCAGCCTATTTATTTATCTATTTGTTTATTAAATATTTTCCTTCTTCTGCGGTGTTTGACTTGGGCCCGGTTTCAACCAACCGCCTCTGGTACTTGGGGCCGGTGCCTACTTCTCTGAGGAACAGGCACTGAACTACTTTTACTCTTTCATTTTTCTTCCTTCCTTCCTTCCTTCCTTCCTTCCTTCCTTCCTTCCTTCCTTCCTTCCTTCCTTCCTTCCTTCCTTCCTTCCTTCCTTCCTTCCATCGTTCCGTCCCATCCTTTCTCCTTCCCTCCATCCCTCCCTTCCTTCCTTCGTTCTTTCTTGTTTTTTTTCTTTCCAGTTTTTTTGCCGGGGCTTGGTTTGAATCCGCCACCTTGGAAATATGCGGGGGGGGGGGAGGGCGGGGATGCCCCCAGGCGACCTCTTTCAACTAAATGATTTTGAGGAGTGTGCAGTTTTTCTCCCCACCCACCTCCTCTGTATATGGGGCCTGCACCCTACTCCTTTCAACCACAGGCGCCACCCGTTAACTTGTATTCTTTTTCCTTTCTATAGAGACAGAGTTTCACATTACTGCCCTTGGTAGAGTGCCGTGACGTCACACAACTCACAGCAACCTCCATCTCCTGGGCTTAGGCGATTATCCTGCCTCGGTCTCCCGAGTAGCTGGGACTACAGGCGGCCGCCACAACGCCCGGCTACTTTTTTGTTGCAGTTCATCCACAGTGCCCCGCGGATGACCAGACGTCCGTGGCCGATCTTAGACCGGGAATCTTGCACCTTAGCGCCTGTTGGTCAACCAGATGTCTCTTCTGCGTGCTTTGGCCTAGTCAGTCCAGCAGGTGGCGGCCGTGTATAAGTTGCCGGGCCTAGGGTTGAACACACCACCCTCCGTATATGGGGCCGGCGCCTTGATCCCTGAGCCACAGGCCCCGCCCCCGTTATCTTCTATACTTAACAATAGCTCCCCAACACACATACATCTCTCCAGATACAGTGAAACCAGGTGTGGAAGAAGGATCTTTAACTAAATCGAATGAGGTGGCTCAGGCTTGTAATCGTAGCACTTTGGGAGGTCTAGGTGGGCGGATCGCTTCAGCTCACTGAGTTGAGCTCCCAAAAATGGTTTTGTTTGTTTGCTTTCCAGTTCTGGCGGAGTCCATGCTTGAACCAACACCCACGGTATAATATGGGGCCGGCGTCCTAATCCTTGAGCCAGGGGCTGCGCCCACTCACAGGCACACCCGTTTCTGAACTGAGCAATACCCCCGCTGAAGCCCCAGCTCCTGACCTCACTCTACCCGAGGGGCATAAAGTGACACTCTTTCTCTACAAAAAAACAAACAGAAAAAACCACTTAACTCATTACTGAAGTTCTTTTCTGGATTGGAAAGCGGGGGTTGGGAGAGAGGAAGGGTTTCTGTTCCAGGAACTGTGCTACGTGTCTATTTACTTGTTTACAAGATTGATTTTAATATTTATGAATTTATTTTTTGGTCCATTTGTTTATTTTTCTTTTTTTTTTTAGTGAGGCAGACCTTCACTGAGTCACCCTCCATAGATTGCCGTGGTGTGGTGTCACAGCTCTCAAGAACCTCCAACTCTTGGGCGTTAACGATTGTCTGGCCTCAGCCTCCCAAGTACCTGGGACTGCATGAGCCCGCCACAGCGCCAGGGTATTTTTGCTTTGTTGCAGTTGTCATTATCGTCTAGCTTGTCGGACAGGGCTGGAATCCGCCAGCATCCTTGGTGGATGTGGTTGGTGCCTTAACCAGTGTGCTATGCACGCCCCCCAACCCCACGCCAGCCTATTTATTTATCTATTTATTAAATATTTTCCTTCTTCTGCGGTGTTTGACTGAGGCCCGGTTTCAACCCGCCGCCTCTCGTACTTGGGGCCGGTGCCCTACTCCTCTGAGAAACAGGCACTGAACCACTTTTACTCTTTCATTTTCCTTCCTTCCTTCCTTCCTTCCTTCCTTCCTTCCTTCCTTCCTTCCTTCCTTCCTTCCTTCCTTCCTTCCTTCCTTCCTTCCTTCCTTCCTTCCTTCCTTCCTTCCTTCCTTCCATTGTTGTGTCCCATCCTTTCTCCTTCCCTGCAACCCTCCCTTCCTTCCTTCGTTCTTTGTTGTTTTTTTTCTTACCAGTTTTTTGCTGGGGCTTGGTTTGAACCCGCCACCTCCGAAATATGCGGGCGGAGGGCGGGGGTGCCCGCAGACGAACTCTTTCAGCTAAATGATTTTGAGGAGGGGGCAGTTTTTCTCGCCACCCACCTCCTCTGTATACGGGGCCGACACCGTACTCCTTTCACCCACAGGCGCCACCCGTTAACTTGTATTCTTTTTCCTTTCTGTAGAGACAGAGTTTCACTTTGTTGCCCTCGGTAGAGTGCCGTGGCGTCGCACAGCTCACAGCAACCTCCATCTCCTGGGCTTAGGCGATTATCCTGCCTCGGTCTCCCGAGTAGCTGGGACTACAGGCGGCCGCCTCAACGCCCGGCTACTTTTTTGTTGCAGTTCGGGCGGCCTAGGGTTGAACACACCACCCTCCCTATATGGGGCCGGCGCCTTGCTCACTGAGCCACAGGCCCCACCCCCGTTATCTTCTATACTTAACAAGAGCTTCCCCCCCACACATACATCTCTCCAGATACAGTGAAACCAGGTGTGGGAGGATATTTAACTAAATCGAATTAGGTGGCTCAGGCCTGTAATCGTAGCACTTTGGGAGGTCTAGGTGGGCGGATCGCTTCAGCTCACTGAGTTGAGCTCCCGAAAATGGGTTTGTTTGTTTGCTTTCCAGTTCTGGCGGTGTCCGGGCTTGAACCATCACCCACGGTATAATATGGGGCCGGCGCCCTAATCCTTGAGCCAGGGGCTGCGCCCACTCACAGGCACACGCGTTTCTGAAGTGAGCAAAAGCCCCGCTGAGGCCCCAGCTCCTGACCTCTTGTCGGCCTCCAATTGGCTGCGGAGAGGGCCGGTCCTTGGTGTTTGCAGGTTGCTGACTTGTTCTGACTGCGTGTCCCAAGGCAGCACTTTCGGGGTTTCTTTTTTCTTCTTTTATCCCTTGTTTCTCTCATTGCACATCTCACACTTGTGCTCCAACACATGATCACGACGCCTATGAACTACTAAAGGAGATGCTGTGACACACATCCCTCCGTCCTCCACTCCCTCTCCCCTTTCTTTCTCTCCTTCCCTCGTAACATTCCCCCTCCCTGGCCCCCGCACCTGCATATGAAACACCGGAGCTAGCTAAGAATGAGCACGCCGGGTTCTCCTGCCAGGCAGGCAGGCATACATGACAGCCATGTAGAGCACATGTGGGTGTTAGGAAACTTGGGTCTCCACAGTGCCCCGCGGATGAGCAGACGTCCGTGGCCGACCTCAGACCGGGGATCTTGTCACCTTAGTGCCTGTTGGTCAACCAGATGTCTCTTCTGCGTGCTTTGGCCTAGTCAGTCCAGCAGGTGGCTGCCTTGTGTAAGTTGTGGTTCCCCTGAGGCTCTGAGCCTCGCCTCGCTCCTCCAAACCCCGTGTTCCTTTTTTCGTGTTCGTCTTCTCTCTCTCTCTCCCCCTCTCTCTCTGTCTCTCCCTCTCTCCCTCCCTTTCAACACCCTCTCCGTCTCTCTCCCCCCTCATTCTCACTCTCCCTTGTTTCTGAATCGGTTGTTCTGACAATACGCACTGCTTGGCTCCTGTGTAACCAATAGAGCTAAGGAGCGAACTCGGCAGCGTGTGAGCCTAGGGGGTGTGTCATTCCTATCAAAAAAAAAAAAAAAACTCTTCTTCATTCAGGTCTGCACAACCAGCTAGGACAGTATATGTGTGTGGGATTATATATTTATTTATTTATATATATTTTTGGCCATACACCCTCAGTCCACCTTCCCTGGGAAGAGCGGCGTGGCTCCATTCACAAGTCACAGCACACTGGAATTCTTGAGCTCCAGGGATGCTTTTGCTTCAGACTCCGGAACAGGTGGGACTATGGTGGGGTGTGGGGCGGTCGTCTCCTGTCTCCACCGGCCTCGGCCTCCCGGAATGCTAGCATTAGAGTGGAGATCAACCGCCCCCGACCCCGTAACTTCTTTGGGTGTGTATGGAGCTGTTCCCCGGGGACAGATCCCTCCTCTCAAAGCCCAGTGGGGAGGCGGTGCGGAGAAGGGCCGGGACAGATCCTAGGAGTTCTTCCCTTCAACCTCCTCTCCGGTCAGGTCAGGTCAGGTCAGTTCATGTCAGCGCCTCTGTGCTTGGCTGCTTAGCTCTTCTGTAAAACGGAACAGATCAGAAATAAAGGTGGAAAACTTAGCTGAGGGGCGGCGCCTGTAGCTCAGACGGTAATGCGATGGACCCACAGACCGAGAGTGGCGGGTTCAAACCCGGCCCCGGCTGAACTGCAACCAAAAAATAGCTGGGCATGGTGGCTTACTCCTGTCGACCCAGCTACTCGGGAGGCTGAGGCAAGAGAATCGCTTAAGCCCAGAAGTTGGAAGTTGCTGTGAGCTGTGTGATGCCATGGCACTCTACCCGAGGGGCATAAAGTGACACTCTGTCTCTACAAAAAAACAAACAAACAAAAAAAACCACTTAACTCATTACTGAAGTTCTTTTCTGGATTGGAAAGCGGGGGTTGGGAGAGAGGAAGGGTTTCTGTTCCAGGAACTGTGCTACGTGTCTATTTACTTGTTTATTAGATTGATTTTAATATTTATGAATTTATTTTTTGGTCCATTTGATTATTTTTATTTTTTTTTTTAGTGAGGCAGACCTTCACTGAGTCACCCTCCATAGATTGCCGTGTTGTGGTGTCACAGCTCTCAAGAACCTCCAACTCTTGGGCGTTAACGATTGTCTGGCCTCAGCCTCCCAAGTACCTGGGACTGCATGAGCCCGCCACAGCGCCAGGGTATTTTTGCTTTGTTGCAGTTGTCATTATCGTCTAGCTTGTCGGACAGGGCTGGAGTCCGCCAGCATCCTCGGTGGATGTGGTTGGTGCCTTAACCAGTGTGCTATGCACCGCCCCCCAACCCCACGCCAGCCTATTTATTTATCTATTTATTAAATATTTTCCTTCTTCTGCGGTGTTTGACTGAGGCCCGGTTTCAACCCGCCGCCTCTTGTACTTGGGGCCGGTGCCCTACTCCTCTGACAAACAGGCACTGAACCACTTTTACTCTTTCATCTTCCTTCCTTCCTTCCTTCCTTCCTTCCTTCCTTCCTTCCTTCCTTCCTTCCTTCCTTCCTTCCTTCCTTCCTTCCTTCCTTCCTTCCTTCCTTCCTTCCTTCCATTGTTGTGTCCCATCCTTTCTCCTTCCCTGCATCCCTCCCTTCCTTCCTTCGTTCTTTGTTGTTTTTTTTCTTACCAGTTTTTTGCTGGGGCTTGGTTTGAACCCGCCACCTCCGAAATATGCGGGGGGAGGGCGGGGGGTGCCCGCAGACGAACTCTTTCAGCTAAATGATTTTGAGGAGGGGGCAGTTTTTCTCGCCACCCACCTCCTCTGTATACGGGGCCGGCACCGTACTCCTTTCACCCACAGGCGCCACCCGTTAACTTGTATTCTTTTTCCTTTCTGTAGAGACAGAGTTTCACTTTGTTGCCCTCGGTAGAGTGCCGTGGCGTCGCACAGCTCACAGCAACCTCCAACTCCTGGGCTTAGGCGATTATCCTGCTTCGGTCTCCCGAGTAGCTGGGACTACAGGCGGCCGCCTCAACGCCCGGCTACTTTTTTGTTGCAGTTCGCGCGGCCTAGGGTTGAACACACCACCCTCCCTATATGGGGCCGGCGCCTTGCTCACTGAGCCACAGGCCCCGCCCCCGTTATTTTCTTTACTTAACAATAACTTCCCCCACACACATACAGCTCTCCAGATACAGTTTAACCAGGTGTGGGAGAAGGTTATTGAACTAAATGGAATTAGGCTGGGCCACGTGAGGCGGCTCAGGCCTGTAATCGTAGCACTTTGGGAGGTCTAGGTGGGCGGATCGCTTCAGCTCACTGAGTTGAGCTCCCGAAAATGGGTTTGTTTGTTTGCTTTCCGGTTATGGCGGAGTCCGGGCTTGAACCAACAACCACGGTATAATATGGGGCCGGCGCCCTAATCCTTGAGCCAGGGGCTGCGCCCACTCACAGGCACAGGAATTTCTGAGCTGAGCAAAACCCCCGCTGAGGCCCCAGCTCCTGACCTCTTGTCGGCCTCCAATTGGCTGCGGAGAGGGCCGGTCGTCCGTGTCTGCAGGTTGCTGACTTGTTCTGACTGCCTGTCCCAAGGCAGCACTTTCGGGGTTTCTTTTTTTTCTTTTATCCCTTGTTTCTCTCATTGCACATCTCACACTTGTGCTGGAACAGATGATCATGACGCCTATGAACTACTAAAGGAGATGCTGCGACACACATCCCTCCGTCCTCCACTCCCTCTCCCCTTTCTTTCTCTCCTTCCCTCGTAACATCCCCTCTCCCCTGGCCCCCGCACCTGCATATGAAACACTGGAGCTAGCTAAGAATGAGCACGCCGGGTTGTCCTGCCAGGCAGGCAGGCATGCATGACAGCCACGTAGAGCACATGTGGGTGTTAGGAAACTTGGGTCTCCACAGTGCCCCGCGGATGAGCAGTCGTCCGTGGCAGACCTTAGACCGGGGAACTTGTCACCTTAGCGCCTGTTGGTCGACCAGATGTGTCTTCTGCGTGCTTTGGCCTAGTCAGTCCACCAGGTGGCGGCCTTGTATAAGTTGTGGTTCCCTGAGGCTCTGAGACTCGCCTGGCTCCTCCAAACCCTGTGTTCCTTCTTTCGTGTTCGTTTTTTCTCTCTCTCCATCTCTCTCTCTCTCTCCCTCTCTCCCTCCCTTTCTCCCCCCCTCTCCGTTTCTCTCCCCCCTCATTCTCACTCTCCCTTTATTCTGAAATGGTTCATCTGACAATACGCACTGCTTGCCTCCTGTGTAACTACTAGAGCTCAGGAGCGAACTGGGCAGTTTGTGAGCCTAGGGGGTGTGTCATTCCTATCAAAAAAAAAAAACAAAAAAAAACTCTTCTTCATTCAGGTCTACACAACCAGCTAGGACAGTATACGTGTGTGGGATTATATATTTATTTATTTATATATTTTTTGGCCATACACCCTCAGTCCACCTTCACTGGGAAGAGAGGCGTGGCGCCTTTCACAAGTCACAGCACACTCGAATTCTTGAGCTCCAGGGATACTTTTGCTTCAGACTCCCGAACAGGTGGGACTACGGTGGGGTGTGGGGCGGTCGTCTCCTGTCTCCACCGGCTTCGGCCTCCCAGAATGCTAGCATCAGAGTGGAGATCAACCGCCCCCAACCCCGTAACTTCTTTGGGTGTGTATGGAGCTGTTCCCGGGGACAGATCCGTCCTCTCAAAGCCCAGTGGGGAGGCGGTGCTGAGAAGGGCGGGGACAGATCCTAGGAGTTCTTCCTTTCAACGTGGGCTCCGGTCAGGTCAGGTCAGGTCAGGTCAGCGCCTCTGTGCTTGGCTGCTTAGCTCTTCTGTAAAACGGGACAGATCAGAAATAAAGGTCGAAAACTTAACTGAGGGGCGGTGCCTGTGGCTCAGTCGGTAAGGCGCCAGCCCCACAGACCGAGGGTGGCGGGTTCAAACTCGGCCCCGGCTGAACTGCAACCAAAAAATAGCTGGGCATGGTGGAGGGCTCCTTTCGTCCCAGCTACTCGGGAGGCTGAGGCAAGAGAATCGCTTAAGCCCAGGAGTTGAAAGTTGCTGTGAGCTGTGTGATGCCATGGCACTCTACCTGAAGGGTTTAAAGTGACACTCGGTCTCTACAAAAAAAAAAAAAAAAAACACTTAATTCATTACTGAAGATTTTTTCTGGATTGGAAAGCGGAGGTTCGGGGAGAGGAAGGGTTTCTGTTCCAGGAACTGTGCTACGTGTCTATTTACTTCTTTATTAGATCAATTTTAACATTTATTAATTTATTTTTTGAATTTTTGAATTCAAAATTGAATTCATTTGAATGTTTTTTTTTTTTTTGTGAGGCAGACCTTCACTGAGTCACCCTCCGTAGATTTCCTTGGTGTGGTGTCACAGCTCTCAAGAACCTCCAACTCTTGGGCGTTAACGATTGTCTGGCCTCAGCCTCCCAATTACCTGGGACTGCATGAGCCCACCACAGCGCCAGGGTATTTTTGCTTTGCTGCCGTTGTCATTGTTGTGTAGCTTGTCAGACAGGGCCGGAATCCGCCAGCCTCCTCGGTGGATGTGATTGGTGCTTTAACCACTGTGCTATGCACCACCCCCCCACGCCACGCCAGCCTATTTATTTATCTATTTATTTATTAAATATTTTCCTTCTTCTGCGGTGTTTGACTGGGGCCCGGTTTCAACCCACCACCTCTGGAACTTGGGGCCGGTACCCTACTCCTCTGAGGAACAGGTACTGAACTACTTTTACTCTTTCATTTTCCTTCCTTCCTTCCTTCCTTCCTTCTTTCCTTCCTTCCTTCCTTCCTTCCTTCCTTCCTTCCTTCCTTCCTTCCTTCCTTCCTTCCTTCCTTCCTTCCTTCCTTCCTTCCATCCATCGTTCCGTCCCATCCTTTCTCCTTCCCTCCATCCCTCCATTCCTTACTTCGTTCTTTCTTGTTTTTTTTCCTTTCCAGTTTTTTGCTGGGGCTTGGTTTGAACCCGCCACCTCCGAAATATGGGGGCGGAGGACGGGGGTGCCCGCAGGCGAACTCTTTCAACGAAATAGCTTTGAGGAGGGGGCAGTTTTTCTCGCCACCCACCTCCTCTGTATATGGGGCCGGACCCTACTCCTTTCACCCACAGGCGCCACCCGTTAACTTGTATTCTTTTTCCTTTTTGTAGAGACAGAGTTTCACTTTATTGCCCTCGGTAGAGTGCCGTGGCGTCACACAGCTCACAACAACCTCCATCTCCTGGGCTTAGGCGATAATCCTGCCTCGGTCTCCCGAGTAGCTTGGATTACAGGCTGCCGCCACAACGCCCGGCTATTTTGTTGCAGTTCGGCCGGGCCTGGGGTTGAACACACCACCCTCCGTATATGGGGCGGGCGCCTTGCTCACGGAGCCACAGGCCCCGCCCCCGTTATTTTCTATACTTAACAATGGCTTCCCCCCACACATACATCTCTCTAGATACAGTGTGGGAGAAGGATATTTAACTAAATCGAATTAGGTTGGGCGACGTGAGGTTGCTCAGGCCTGTAATCGAAGCACTTTGGGGGGTCTAGGTGGCCGGATCGCTTCATCTCACTGAGTTGAGCTCCCGAAAATGGGTTCGTTTCTTTGCTTTCCTGTTCTGGCGGAGTCCGGGCTTGAACCAACACCCAGGGTATAATATGGGGCCGGCGCCCTAATCCTTGAGCCAGAAGCTGCGCCCACTCACAGGCACACGAGTTTCTGAACTGAGCAAAACCACCGCTGAGGCCCCAGCTCCTGACCTCTTGTCGGCCTCCAATTGGCTGCGGAGAGGGCCAGTCCTCTGTGTCTACAGGTTGCTGACTTCTGACTGTGTGTCCCAAGGCACCACTTTCGGGGTTTCTTTTTTCTTCTTTTATCCCTTGTTTCTCTCATTGCACATCTCACACTTGTGCTGGAACACATGATCATGACGCCTATGAACTACGAAAAGAGATGCTGTGACACACATCCCTCCGTCCTCCACTCACTCTCCCCTTTCTTTCTCTCCTTCCCTCTTAACATCCCCTCTCCCCTGGCCCCCGCACCTGCATATGAAACACTGGAGCTAGCTAGGAATGAGCACGCCGGGTTCTCCTGCCAGGCAGGCAGGCATGCATGACACCCACGTAGAGCACATGTGGGTGTTAGGAAGCTTGGGTCTCCACAGTGCCCCGCGGATGACCAGACGTCCGTGGCAGACCTTAGATCGGGGATCTGGTCACGTTAGCGCCTGTTGGTCGACTAGATGTCTCTTCTGCGTGCTTTGGCCTAGTCATTCCAGCAAGTGGCGGTCTTCTATAAGTTGTGGTTCCCCTGAGGCTCTGAGACTCGCCTGGCTCCTCCAAATCACGTGTTCCTTCCTTTGTGTTCTTTTTCTCTCTCTCTCCCTCTCTCTCTCTCCCTCTCTCCCTCCCTTTCTCCCCCCTCTCCGTCTCTCTCCCCCCTCATTCTCACTCTCCCTTTATTCTGAAATGGTTCTTCTGACAATACGCACTGCTTGCCTCCTGTGTAACTACTAGAGCTCAGGAGCGAACTGGGCAGCCTGTGAGCCTAGGGGGTGTGTAATACCTATCAAAAAAAAAAAACAAAAAAAAACTCTTCTTCATTCAGGTCTACACAACCAGCTAGGACAGTATATGTGTGTGGGATTATATATTTATTTATTTATATATTTTTTGGCCATACACCCTCAGTCCACCTTCACTGGGAAGAGCGGCGTGGCGCCATTCACAAGTCACAGCACACTCGAATTCTTGAGCTCCAGGGATGCTTTTGCTTCAGACTCCGGAACAGGTGGGACTACGGTGGGGTGTGGGGCGGTCGTCTCCTGTCTCCACCGGCCTCGGCCTCCCAGAATGCTAGCATTAGAATGGAGATCAACCGCCCCCGACCCAGTAACTTCTTTGGGTGTGCATGGAGCTGTTCCCCGGGGACAGATCCCTCCTCTCAAAGCCCAGTGGGGAGGCGGTGCTGAGAAGGGCGGGGACAGATCCTAGGAGTTCCTCCCTTCAACCTCCTCTCCGGTCAGGTCAGGTCAGGTCAGTTCATGTCAGCGCCTCTGTGCTTGGCTGCTTAGCTCTTCTGTAAAACGGAACAGATCAGAAATAAAGGTGGAAAACTTAGCTGAGGGGCGGCGCCTGTGGCTCAGACTGTAAGGCGCTGGCCCCACAGACCGAGGGTGGCGGGTTCAAACCCGGCCCTGGCTGAACTGCAACCAAAAAATAGATGGACATGGTGGCGGGCTCCTGTCGTCCCAGCTACTCGGGAGTCTGAGGCAAGAGAATCGCTTAAGCCCAGGAGTTGGAAGTTGCTGTGAGCTGTGTGATGCCATGGCACTCTACCCGAAGGGCATAAAGTGACACTCTGTCTCTACAAAAAAACAAACAACAACAAAAAAAAACACTTAACTCATTACTGAAGTTCTTTTCTGGATTGGAAAGCGGGGGTTGGGAGAGAGGAAGTGTTTCTGTTCCAGGAACTGTGCTACGTGTCTATTTACTTTTTTATTAGATTGATTTTAATATTTATGAATTTATTTATTGGTCCATTGATTATTTTTATTTTTTTTTTTAGTGAGGCAGACCTTCACTGAGTCACCCTCTATAGATTGCCTTGGTGTGGTGTCACAGCTCTCAAGAACCTCCAACTCTTGGGCGTTAACGATTGTCTGGCCTCAGCCTCCCAAGTACCTGGGACTGCATGAGCCCGCCACAGCGTCGGGGTATTTTTGCTTTGTTGCAGTTGTCATTATCGTCTAGCTTGTGGGACAGGGCTGGAATCCGCCAGCCTCCTTGGTGAATGTGGTTGGTGCCTTAACCAGTGTGCTATGCACCACCCCCCAACCCCACGCCAGCCTATTTATTTATCTATTTATTTATTAAATATTTTCCTTCTTCTGCGGTGTTTGACTGGGGCCGGGTTTCAACCCGCCGCCTCTGGAACTTGGGGCCGGTACCCTACTCCTCTGAGGAACAGGCACTGAACTACTTTTACTCTTTCATTTTCCTTCCTCCCTTCCTTCCTTCCATCGTTCCGTCCCATCCTTTCTCCTTCCCTCCATCGCTCCCTTCCTTCCTTCGTTCTTTCTTGTTTTTTTTCTTTCCAGTTTTTTGCCGGGGCTTGGTTTGAACCCGCCACCTCCGAAATATGCGGGGCGGAGGGCGGGGGTGCCCGCAGGCGAACTCTTTCAACGAAATGGTTTTGAGGAGGGGGCAGTTTTTCTCGCCACCCACCTCCTCTGTATATGGGGCCGGCACCCTACTCCTTTCACCCACATGGGCCACCCGTTAACTTGTATTCTATTTCCTTTTTGAGGAGACAGAGTTTCACTTTATTGCCTTCGGTAGATTGCCGGGGCGTCACACAACTCACAGCAACCTCCATCTCCTGTGTTTAGGCGATTATCCTGCCTCGGTCTCCCGAGTAGCTGGGACTTCAGGCGGCCGCCACAACGCCCGGCTACTTTTTTGTTGCAGTTCGGCCGGGCCTGGGTTTGAACACACGACACTCCGTATATGGGGGCCGGCGCCTTGCTCACAGAGCCACAGGCCCGTCTTCCGTTATCTTCTTTACTTAACAATAGCTTCCCCCCCCACACATACAGCTCTCCAGATACAGTGAAAGCAGGTGTGGGAGAAGGTTATTGAACTAAATGGAATTAGGCTGGGCCACGTGAGGCGGCTCAGGCCTGTAATCGTAGCACTTTGGGAGGTCTAGGTGGGCGGATCGCTTCATCTCACTGAGTTGAGCTCCCGAAAATGGGTTTGTTTGTTTGCTTTCCGGTTATGGCGGAGTCCGGGCTTGAACCAACACCCACGGTATAATATGGGGCCGGCGCCCTAATCCTTGAGCCAGGGGCTGCGCCCACTCACAGACACAGGCATTTCTGAGCTGAGCAAAACCCCCGCTGAGGCCCCAGCTCCTGACCTCTTGTCGGCCTCCAATTGGCTGCGGAGAGGGCCGGTCGTCCGTGTCTGCAGGTTGCTGACTTGTTCTCACTGCGTGTCCCAAGGCACCACTTTCGGGGTTTCCTTTTTCTTCTTTTATCCCTGTTTCTCTCATTGCACATCTCACACTTGTGCTGGAACACATGATCGTGACGCCTATGAACGACTAAAGAAGATGCTGCGACACACATCCCTCCGTCCTACACTCCCTCTCCCCTTTCTTTCCCTCCTTCCCTCGTAACATCCCCCCTCCCCTGGCCCCCGCACCTGCATATGAAACACCGGAGCTAGCTAAGAATGAGCACGCCGGGTTCTCCTGCCAGGCAGGCATGCATGTCTCCCACGTAGAGCACATGTGGGTGTTAGGAAACTTGGGTCTCCATAGTGCCCCGCGGATGAGCAGACGTCCATGGCCGACCTTAGAGCAGGGATGTTGTCACCTTAGCGCCTGTTGGTCGACCAGACGTCTCTTCTGCGTGCTTTGGCCTACTCAGTCCAGCAGGTGGCGGCCTTGTATAAGTTGTGGTTCCACTGAGGCTCTGAGACTCGCCTCGCTCCTCCAAACCCCGTGTTCCTTCTTTCGTGTTCGTCTTCTCTCTCTCTCTCTCCCTCTCTCTGTCTCTCCCCCTCTCTCCCTCCCTTTCTCCCGCCTCTCCTTCTCTCTACCCCTCGTTCTCACTCTCCCTTTATTCTAAAATGGTTGCTCTGACAATACGCACTGCTTGCGTCCTGTGTAACTACTAGAGCTCAAGAGCGAACTCGGCAGCGTGTGAGCCTAGGGGGTGTGTCATTCCTATAAAAAAAACAAAAACAAACTCTTCTTCATTCAGGTCTACACAACAAGCTAGGACAGTATATGTGTGTGGGATTATATATTTATTTACTTATATATTTTTTGGCCATACACCCTCAGTCCACCTTCACTGGGAAGAGCGGAGCGGCGCCATTCACAAGTCACAGCACGCTCGAATTCGTGAGCTCCAGGGATGCTTTTGCTTCAGACTCCCGAACAGGTGGGACTATGCTGGGGTGTGGGGCGGTCGTCTCCTGTCTCCACCAGCCTCGGCCTCCCAGAATGCTAGCATCAGAGTGGAGATCAACCGCCCCCGACCCCGTAACTTCTTTGGGTGTGTGTGGAGCTGTTCCCGGCGACAGATCGGTCCTCTCAAAGCCCAGTGGGGAGGCGGTGCTGAGAAGGGCGGGGACAGATCCTAGGAGTTCTTCCCTTCAACCTCCGCTCCGGTCAGGTCAGGTCAGGTCAGATCAGGTCAGCGCCTCTGTGCTCGGCAGATTTGCTCTTCTGTAAAACGGAACAGATCAGAAATAAAGGTCGAAAACTTAACTGAGGGGGCGGCGCCTGTGGCTCATTCGGTAAGGCGCTGGCCCCACATACCGAGGGTGGCGGGTTCAAACCCGGCCTCGGCTGAACTGCAACCAAAAATAGCTGGGCATAGTGGCGGGCTCCTGTCGTCCCAGCTACTCGGGAGGCTGAGGCAAGAGAATCGTTTAAGCCTAGGAGTTTGAAGTTGCTGTGAGCTGTGTGATGCCATGGCACTCTACCCGAAGGGCATAAAGTCACACTCTGTCTCTACAAAAACAAACAAACAAACAAAAAAAAAAACACTTAATTCATTACTGAAGTTTTTTTCTGGATTGGAAAGCGGGGGTTGGGGGAGAGGAAGGGTTTCTCTTTAAGGAACTGTGCTACGTGTCTATTTACTTCTTTTTTTTATTTATTTATTTTTATTTATTTATTTATTTTTTTGCTAGAGAGAGAGTCTCACTGTACAGCCCTCGGGTAGAGTGCTGTGGCGTCACATGCTCACAGCAACCTCTAACTCCTGGACTAACGCGATTCTCTTGCCTCAGCCTCCTGAACAGCCGGGACTACAGGCGCCCGTCACATCGCCCGGCTATTTTTCTGTTGCAGTTTGGCCGGGGCTGGGTCCGAAACCACCACCCTCGGCATATGAGGGCGGCGCCCTACTCACTGAGCCACAGGCGCCGCCGCTCTATTTACTTCTTTATTAGATTGATTTTAATATTTATTAATTTATTTTTTGGTCCATTTGATTTTTTTTTTTTTTTTTTTGCTGAGGCAGACCTTCACTTAGTCACCCTTTGTAGATTGCGGTGGTGTGGTGTCACAGCTCTCAAGAACCTCCAACTCTTGGGCGGTAACGATTGTCTGGCCTCAGCGTCCCAAGTACCTGGGACTGCATGAGACCGCCACAGCGCCGGGGTATTTTTGCTTTGTTGCAGTTGTCATTGTTGTTTAGGTTGTCAGACAGGTCTGGAATCCGCCAGGCTCCTCCGTGGATGTGGTTGGTGCCTTAACCACTGTGCTATTCACCACTCCCCCACCCCAAGCCAGCCTATTTATTTATCTATTTATTTATTAAATATTTTCCTTCTTCTGCGGTGTTTGACTGGGGCCCGGTTTCAACCCGCCGCCTTTGGAACTTGGGGCCGGTACCCTACTCCTCTGAGGAACAGGCACTGAACTACTTTTACTCTTTCATTTTCCTTCCTTCCTTCCTTCCTTCCTTCCTTCCTTCCTTCCTTCCTTCCTTCCTTCCTTCCTTCCTTCCATCGTTCCGTCCCATACTTTCTCCTTCCCTCCATCCCTCCATTCCTTACTTCGATTTTTCTTGTTTTTTTTTCTTTCCAGTTTTTTGCTGGGGCTTGGTTTGAACCCGCCACCTCCGAAATATGGGGGCGGAGGGCGGGGGTGCGCGCAGGCGAACTCTTTCAACGAAATGGTTTTGAGGAGGGGGCAGTTTTTCTCGCCACCCACCTCCACTGTATATGGGGCCGGCACCCTACTCCTTTCACCCACAGGCGCCACCCGTTAACTTGTATTCTTTTTCCTTTTTGTAGAGACAGAGTTTCACTTTATTGCCCTCGGAAGAGTGCCGTGGCGTCACACAGCTCACAACAACCTCCATCTCCTGGGCTTAGGCAATAATCCTGCCTCGGTCTCCCGAGTAGCTTGCATTACAGGCCGCCGCCACAACGCCCGTCTATTTTGTTGCACTTCGGCCGGGCCTGGGGTTGAACACACCACCCTCCGTATATGGGGCGGGCGCCTTGCTCACTGAGCCACAGGCCCAGCCCCCGTTATCTTCTGTACCTAACAATAGCTTCCCCCCACACATACATCTCTCCAGATACAGTGAAACCTGGTATGGGAGAAGGATATTTAACTAAATGGAATTAGGTTGGGCGACGTGAGGTTGCTCAGGCCTGTAATGGAAGCACTTTGGGAGGTGTAGGTGGGCGGATCGCTTCAACTCACTGAGTTGTGCTCTCGAAAATGGGTTTGTTTGTTTGCTTTCCAGTTCTGGCGGAGTCCGGGCTTGAACCAACACCCACGGTATAATATGGGGCCGGCGCCCTAATCCTTGAGCCAGGGACACACGCGTTTCTGAACTGAGCAAAACCCCCGCTGAGGCCCCAGCTCCTGACCTCTTGTCGGCCTCCAATTGGCTGCGGAGAGGGCCGGTCCTCCGTATCTGCAGGTTGCTGACTTGTTTTGACTGCGTGTCCCAAGGCACCACTTTCGGGGTTTCTTTTTTCTTCTTTTATCCCTTGTTTCTCTCATTGCACATCTCACACTTGTGCTGGAACACATTATCGTGACGCCTATGAACGACTAAAGGAGATGCTGCGACACACATCCCTCCGTCCTCCACTCCCTCTCCCCTTTCTTTCTCTCCTTCCCTGGTAAAATGCCCCCTCCGCTGGCCCCCGCACCTGCATATGAACCACCGGAGCTAGCTTAGAATGAGCACGCCGGGTTCTCCTGCCAGGCAGGCAGGCATGCATGTCTCCCACGTAGAGCACATGTGGGTGTTAGGAAACTTGGGTCTCCACAGTGCCCCGCGGATGAGCAGACGTCCGTGGCCGACCTTAGAGCGGGGATCTTGTCACCTTAGCGCCTGTTGGTCGACCAGATGTCTCTTCTGCGTGCTTTGGCCTAGTCAGTCCAGCAGGTGCCGGCCTTGTATAAGTTGTGGTTCCGCTGAGGCTCTGAGACTCGCCTCCCTCCTCCAAACCCCATGTTCCTTCTTTCGTGTTCGTCTTCTCTCTCTCTCTCCCTCTCTCTCTCTTTCTCCCTCTCTCCCTCCCTTTCTCCCGCCTCTCCGTCTCTCACCCCCCTCGTTCTCACTCTCCCTTTATTCTGAAACGGTTGCTCTGACAATACGCACTACTTGCCTCCTGTGTAACTACTAGAGCTCAAGAGCGAACTCGGCAGCGTGTGAGCCTAAGGGGTGTGTCATTCCTATAAAAAAAAAAAAAAACAACTCTTCTTCATTCAGGTCTACACAACAAGCTAGGACAGTATATTTGTGTGGAATTATATATTTATTTACTTACAAATTTTTTGGCCATACCCCCTCAGTCCACCTTCACTGGGAAGAGCGGAGTGGCGCCATTCACAAGTCACAGCACGCTCGAATTCTTGAGCTCCAGGGATGCTTTTGCTTCAGACTCCCGAACAGGTGGGACTATGCTGGGGTGTGGGGCGGTCGTCTCCTGTCTCCACCGGCCTCGGCCTCCCAGAATGCTAGCATTAGAGTGGAGATCAACCGCCCCCAACCCCGTAACTTCTTTGGGTGTGTATGGAGCTGTTCCGCGGGGGCAGATCCGTCCTCTCAAAGCCCAGTGGGGAGGCGGTGCTGAGAAGGGCGCGGACTGATCCTAGGAGTTCTTCCCTTCAACCTGGGCTCCGGTCAGGTCAGGTCAGGTCAGGTCAGCGCCTCTGTGCTTGACAGCTTTGCTCTTCTGTAAAACGGAACAGATCAGAAATAAAGGTCGAAAACTTAACTCAGGGGGCGGCGCCAGTGGCTCAGTGGGCAAGGCGCCGGCCCCACATACCGAGGGTGGCGGGTTCAAACCCGGCCCTTGCTGAACTGCAACCAAAAATAGCTGGGCATGGTGGCGGGCTCCTGTAGTCCCAGCTACTCGGGAGGCTGAGGCAAGAGAATCGCTTAAGCCCAGGAGTTGGAAGTTGCTGTGAGCTGTGTGATGCCATGGCACTCTACCCGAAGGGCATAAAGTCACACTCTGTCTCTACAAAAACAAACAAACAAACAAAAAAAAAAAACACTTAATTCATTACTGAAGTTTTTTTCTGGATTGGAAAGCGGGGGTTGGGGGAGAGGAAGGGTTTCTCTTTAAGGAACTGTGCTACGTGTCTATTTACTTCTTTTTTTATTTATTTATTTTTATTTATTTATTTATTTTTTTGCTAGAGAGAGAGTCTCACTGTACAGCCCTCGGGTAGAGTGCTGTGGCGTCACATGCTCACAGCAACCTCTAACTCCTGGACTAACGCGATTCTCTTGCCTCAGCCTCCTGAACAGCCGGGACTACAGGCGCCCGTCACATCACCCGGCTATTTTTCTGTTGCAGTTTGGCCGGGGCTGGGTCCGAAACCACCACCCTCGGCATATGAGGGCGGCGCCCTACTCACTGAGCCACAGGCGCTGCCGCTCTATTTACTTCTTTATTAGATTGATTTTAATATTTATTAATTTATTTTTTGGTCCATTTGATTTTTTTTTTTTTTTTTTTGCTGAGGCAGACCTTCACTTAGTCACCCTTCGTAGATTGCGGTGGTGTGGTGTCACAGCTCTCAAGAACCTCCAACTCTTGGGCGGTAACGATTGTCTGGCCTCAGCGTCCCAAGTACCTGGGACTGCATGAGACCGCCACAGCGCCGGGGTATTTTTGCTTTGTTGCAGTTGTCATTGTTGTTTAGGTTGTCAGACAGGTCTGGAATCCGCCAGGCTCCTCCGTGGATGTGGTTGGTGCCTTAACCACTGTGCTATTCACCACTCCCCCACCCCAAGCCAGCCTATTTATTTATCTATTTATTTATTAAATATTTTCCTTCTTCTGCGGTGTTTGACTGGGGCCCGGTTTCAACCCGCCGCCTTTGGAACTTGGGGCCGGTACCCTACTCCTCTGAGGAACAGGCACTGAACTACTTTTACTCTTTCATTTTCCTTCCTTCCTTCCTTCCTTCCTTCCTTCCTTCCTTCCTTCCTTCCTTCCTTCCTTCCTTCCTTCCTTCCTTCCTTCCTTCCTTCCTTCCTTCCATCGTTCCGTCCCATACTTTCTCCTTCCCTCCATCCCTCCATTCCTTACTTCGATTTTTCTTGTTTTTTTTTCTTTCCAGTTTTTTGCTGGGGCTTGGTTTGAACCCGCCACCTCCGAAATATGGGGGCGGAGGGCGGGGGTGCGCGCAGGCGAACTCTTTCAACGAAATGGTTTTGAGGAGGGGGCAGTTTTTCTCGCCACCCACCTCCACTGTATATGGGGCCGGCACCCTACTCCTTTCACCCACAGGCGCCACCCGTTAACTTGTATTCTTTTTCCTTTTTGTAGAGACAGAGTTTCACTTTATTGCCCTCGGAAGAGTGCCGTGGCGTCACACAGCTCACAACAACCTCCATCTCCTGGGCTTAGGCAATAATCCTGCCTCGGTCTCCCGAGTAGCTTGCATTACAGGCCGCCGCCACAACGCCCGTCTATTTTGTTGCACTTCGGCCGGGCCTGGGGTTGAACACACCACCCTCCGTATATGGGGCGGGCGCCTTGCTCACTGAGCCACAGGCCCAGCCCCCGTTATCTTCTGTACCTAACAATAGCTTCCCCCCACACATACATCTCTCCAGATACAGTGAAACCTGGTATGGGAGAAGGATATTTAACTAAATGGAATTAGGTTGGGCGACGTGAGGTTGCTCAGGCCTGTAATGGAAGCACTTTGGGAGGTGTAGGTGGGCGGATCGCTTCAACTCACTGAGTTGTGCTCTCGAAAATGGGTTTGTTTGTTTGCTTTCCAGTTCTGGCGGAGTCCGGGCTTGAACCAACACCCACGGTATAATATGGGGCCGGCGCCCTAATCCTTGAGCCAGGGACACACGCGTTTCTGAACTGAGCAAAACCCCCGCTGAGGCCCCAGCTCCTGACCTCTTGTCGGCCTCCAATTGGCTGCGGAGAGGGCCGGTCCTCCGTATCTGCAGGTTGCTGACTTGTTTTGACTGCGTGTCCCAAGGCACCACTTTCAGGGTTTCTTTTTTCTTCTTTTATCCCTTGTTTCTCTCATTGCACATCTCACACTTGTGCTGGAACACATTATCGTGACGCCTATGAACGACTAAAGGAGATGCTGCGACACACATCCCTCCGTCCTCCACTCCCTCTCCCCTTTCTTTCTCTCCTTCCCTGGTAAAATGCCCCCTCCGCTGGCCCCCGCACCTGCATATGAACCACCGGAGCTAGCTTAGAATGAGCACGCCGGGTTCTCCTGCCAGGCAGGCAGGCATGCATGTCTCCCACGTAGAGCACATGTGGGTGTTAGGAAACTTGGGTCTCCACAGTGCCCCGCGGATGAGCAGACGTCCGTGGCCGACCTTAGAGCGGGGATCTTGTCACCTTAGCGCCTGTTGGTCGACCAGATGTCTCTTCTGCGTGCTTTGGCCTAGTCAGTCCAGCAGGTGCCGGCCTTGTATAAGTTGTGGTTCCGCTGAGGCTCTGAGACTCGCCTCCCTCCTCCAAACCCCATGTTCCTTCTTTCGTGTTCGTCTTCTCTCTCTCTCTCCCTCTCTCTCTCTTTCTCCCTCTCTCCCTCCCTTTCTCCCGCCTCTCCGTCTCTCACCCCCCTCGTTCTCACTCTCCCTTTATTCTGAAACGGTTGCTCTGACAATACGCACTACTTGCCTCCTGTGTAACTACTAGAGCTCAAGAGCGAACTCGGCAGCGTGTGAGCCTAAGGGGTGTGTCATTCCTATAAAAAAAAAAAAAAAACAACTCTTCTTCATTCAGGTCTACACAACAAGCTAGGACAGTATATTTGTGTGGAATTATATATTTATTTACTTACAAATTTTTTGGCCATACCCCCTCAGTCCACCTTCACTGGGAAGAGCGGAGTGGCGCCATTCACAAGTCACAGCACGCTCGAATTCTTGAGCTCCAGGGATGCTTTTGCTTCAGACTCCCGAACAGGTGGGACTATGCTGGGGTGTGGGGCGGTCGTCTCCTGTCTCCACCGGCCTCGGCCTCCCAGAATGCTAGCATTAGAGTGGAGATCAACCGCCCCCAACCCCGTAACTTCTTTGGGTGTGTATGGAGCTGTTCCGCGGGGGCAGATCCGTCCTCTCAAAGCCCAGTGGGGAGGCGGTGCTGAGAAGGGCGCGGACTGATCCTAGGAGTTCTTCCCTTCAACCTGGGCTCCGGTCAGGTCAGGTCAGGTCAGGTCAGCGCCTCTGTGCTTGACAGCTTTGCTCTTCTGTAAAACGGAACAGATCAGAAATAAAGGTCGAAAACTTAACTCAGGGGGCTGCGCCAGTGGCTCAGTGGGCAAGGCGCCGGCCCCACATACCGAGGGTGGCGGGTTCAAACCCGGCCCTTGCTGAACTGCAACCAAAAATAGCTGGGCATGGTGGCGGGCTCCTGTAGTCCCAGCTACTCGGGAGGCTGAGGCAAGAGAATCGCTTAAGCCCAGGAGTTGGAAGTTGCTGTGAGCTGTGTGATGCCATGGCACTCTACCCGAAGGGCATAAAGTCACACTCTGTCTCTACAAAAACAAACAAACAAACAAAAAAAAAAACACTTAATTCATTACTGAAGTTTTTTTCTGGATTGGAAAGCGGGGGTTGGGGGAGAGGAAGGGTTTCTCTTTAAGGAACTGTGCTACGTGTCTATTTACTTCTTTTTTTATTTATTTATTTTTATTTATTTATTTATTTTTTTGCTAGAGAGAGAGTCTCACTGTACAGCCCTCGGGTAGAGTGCTGTGGCGTCACATGCTCACAGCAACCTCTAACTCCTGGACTAACGCGATTCTCTTGCCTCAGCCTCCTGAACAGCCGGGACTACAGGCGCCCGTCACATTGCCCGGCTATTTTTCTGTTGCAGTTTGGCCGGGGCTGGGTCCGAAACCACCACCCTCGGCATATGAGGGCGGCGCCCTACTCACTGAGCCACAGGCGCTGCCGCTCTATTTACTTCTTTATTAGATTGATTTTAATATTTATTAATTTATTTTTTGGTCCATTTGATTTTTTTTTTTTTTTTTTTGCTGAGGCAGACCTTCACTTAGTCACCCTTCGTAGATTGCGGTGGTGTGGTGTCACAGCTCTCAAGAACCTCCAACTCTTGGGCGGTAACGATTGTCTGGCCTCAGCGTCCCAAGTACCTGGGACTGCATGAGACCGCCACAGCGCCGGGGTATTTTTGCTTTGTTGCAGTTGTCATTGTTGTTTAGGTTGTCAGACAGGTCTGGAATCCGCCAGGCTCCTCCGTGGATGTGGTTGGTGCCTTAACCACTGTGCTATTCACCACTCCCCCACCCCAAGCCAGCCTATTTATTTATCTATTTATTTATTAAATATTTTCCTTCTTCTGCGGTGTTTGACTGGGGCCCGGTTTCAACCCGCCGCCTTTGGAACTTGGGGCCGGTACCCTACTCCTCTGAGGAACAGGCACTGAACTACTTTTACTCTTTCATTTTCCTTCCTTCCTTCCTTCCTTCCTTCCTTCCTTCCTTCCTTCCTTCCTTCCTTCCTTCCTTCCTTCCTTCCTTCCTTCCTTCCTTCCATCGTTCCGTCCCATACTTTCTCCTTCCCTCCATCCCTCCATTCCTTACTTCGATTTTTCTTGTTTTTTTTTCTTTCCAGTTTTTTGCTGGGGCTTGGTTTGAACCCGCCACCTCCGAAATATGGGGGCGGAGGGCGGGGGTGCGCGCAGGCGAACTCTTTCAACGAAATGGTTTTGAGGAGGGGGCAGTTTTTCTCGCCACCCACCTCCACTGTATATGGGGCCGGCACCCTACTCCTTTCACCCACAGGCGCCACCCGTTAACTTGTATTCTTTTTCCTTTTTGTAGAGACAGAGTTTCACTTTATTGCCCTCGGAAGAGTGCCGTGGCGTCACACAGCTCACAACAACCTCCATCTCCTGGGCTTAGGCAATAATCCTGCCTCGGTCTCCCGAGTAGCTTGCATTACAGGCCGCCGCCACAACGCCCGTCTATTTTGTTGCACTTCGGCCGGGCCTGGGGTTGAACACACCACCCTCCGTATATGGGGCGGGCGCCTTGCTCACTGAGCCACAGGCCCAGCCCCCGTTATCTTCTGTACCTAACAATAGCTTCCCCCCACACATACATCTCTCCAGATACAGTGAAACCTGGTATGGGAGAAGGATATTTAACTAAATGGAATTAGGTTGGGCGACGTGAGGTTGCTCAGGCCTGTAATGGAAGCACTTTGGGAGGTGTAGGTGGGCGGATCGCTTCAACTCACTGAGTTGTGCTCTCGAAAATGGGTTTGTTTGTTTGCTTTCCAGTTCTGGCGGAGTCCGGGCTTGAACCAACACCCACGGTATAATATGGGGCCGGCGCCCTAATCCTTGAGCCAGGGACACACGCGTTTCTGAACTGAGCAAAACCCCCGCTGAGGCCCCAGCTCCTGACCTCTTGTCGGCCTCCAATTGGCTGCGGAGAGGGCCGGTCCTCCGTATCTGCAGGTTGCTGACTTGTTTTGACTGCGTGTCCCAAGGCACCACTTTCGGGGTTTCTTTTTTCTTCTTTTATCCCTTGTTTCTCTCATTGCACATCTCACACTTGTGCTGGAACACATTATCGTGACGCCTATGAACGACTAAAGGAGATGCTGCGACACACATCCCTCCGTCCTCCACTCCCTCTCCCCTTTCTTTCTCTCCTTCCCTGGTAAAATGCCCCCTCCGCTGGCCCCCGCACCTGCATATGAACCACCGGAGCTAGCTTAGAATGAGCACGCCGGGTTCTCCTGCCAGGCAGGCAGGCATGCATGTCTCCCACGTAGAGCACATGTGGGTGTTAGGAAACTTGGGTCTCCACAGTGCCCCGCGGATGAGCAGACGTCCGTGGCCGACCTTAGAGCGGGGATCTTGTCACCTTAGCGCCTGTTGGTCGACCAGATGTCTCTTCTGCGTGCTTTGGCCTAGTCAGTCCAGCAGGTGCCGGCCTTGTATAAGTTGTGGTTCCGCTGAGGCTCTGAGACTCGCCTCCCTCCTCCAAACCCCATGTTCCTTCTTTCGTGTTCGTCTTCTCTCTCTCTCTCCCTCTCTCTCTCTTTCTCCCTCTCTCCCTCCCTTTCTCCCGCCTCTCCGTCTCTCACCCCCCTCGTTCTCACTCTCCCTTTATTCTGAAACGGTTGCTCTGACAATACGCACTACTTGCCTCCTGTGTAACTACTAGAGCTCAAGAGCGAACTCGGCAGCGTGTGAGCCTAAGGGGTGTGTCATTCCTATAAAAAAAAAAAAAAAACAACTCTTCTTCATTCAGGTCTACACAACAAGCTAGGACAGTATATTTGTGTGGAATTATATATTTATTTACTTACAAATTTTTTGGCCATACCCCCTCAGTCCACCTTCACTGGGAAGAGCGGAGTGGCGCCATTCACAAGTCACAGCACGCTCGAATTCTTGAGCTCCAGGGATGCTTTTGCTTCAGACTCCCGAACAGGTGGGACTATGCTGGGGTGTGGGGCGGTCGTCTCCTGTCTCCACCGGCCTCGGCCTCCCAGAATGCTAGCATTAGAGTGGAGATCAACCGCCCCCAACCCCGTAACTTCTTTGGGTGTGTATGGAGCTGTTCCGCGGGGGCAGATCCGTCCTCTCAAAGCCCAGTGGGGAGGCGGTGCTGAGAAGGGCGCGGACTGATCCTAGGAGTTCTTCCCTTCAACCTGGGCTCCGGTCAGGTCAGGTCAGGTCAGGTCAGCGCCTCTGTGCTTGACAGCTTTGCTCTTCTGTAAAACGGAACAGATCAGAAATAAAGGTCGAAAACTTAACTCAGGGGGCGGCGCCAGTGGCTCAGTGGGCAAGGCTCCGGCCCCACATACCGAGGGTGGCGGGTTCAAACCCGGCCCTTGCTGAACTGCAACCAAAAATAGCTGGGCATGGTGGCGGGCTCCTGTAGTCCCAGCTACTCGGGAGGCTGAGGCAAGAGAATCGCTTAAGCCCAGGAGTTGGAAGTTGCTGTGAGCTGTGTGATGCCATGGCACTCTACCCGAAGGGCAGAAAGTGACACTCTGTCTCTACAAAAAAAAAAAACAAAAAAAAAACACTTAATTCATTACTGAAGTTTTTTTCTGGATTGGAAAGCGGGGGTTGGGGGAGAGGAATGGTTTCTGTTCCAGGAACTGTGCTACGTGTCTATTTACCTCTTTAGTAGATTTATTTTAACATTTATTAATTGATTTTTTGGTTCATTTGATTTTTTTTTTTTTTTTTTTGGTGAGGCAGACCTTCACTGAGTCACCCTCCGTAGATTGCCGTGGTGTGGTTTCACAGCTCTCAAGAACCTCCAACTCTTGGGCGTTAACGATTGTCTGGCCTCAGCCTCCCAAGTACATGGGACTGCATGAGCCCGCCACAGCGCCGGGGTATTTTTGATTTGTTGCAGTTGTCATTGCTGTTTAACTTGTCAGACAGGTCTGTAATCCGCCACCCTCCTCGGTGGATGTGGTTGGTGCCTTAACCACTGTGCTATGCACCACCCCCCCACCCCACGCCAGCCTATTTATTTATCTATTTATTTATTAAATATTTTCCTTCTTCTGCGGTGTTTGACTGGGGCCGGGTTTCAACCCGCTGCCTCTGGTTCTTGTGGCCGGTACCCTACTCCTCTGAGGAACAGGCACTGAACTACTTTTACTCTTTCATTTTCCTTCCTTCCTTCCTTCCTTCTTTCCTTCCTTCCTTCCTTCCTTCCTTCCTTCCTTCCTTCCTTCCTTCCTTCCTTCCTTCCTTCCTTCCATCTTTCCGTCCCATCCTTTCTCCTTCCCTCCATCCCTCCCTTCCTTCCTTCGTTCTTTGTTGTTTTTTTTCTTTCCAGTTTTTTGCCGGGGCTTGGTTTAAACTCGCCACCTCCGATATATGTGGGGGGAGGGCGGGGGTGCTCGCAGGCTAACTCTTTCAACTAAATGATTTTGAGGAGGGGGCAGTTTTTCTCGCCACCCACCTCCTCTGTATATGGGGCCGGCACCCTACTCCTTTCACCCACAGTCGCCACCCGTTAACTTGTATTCTTTTTCCTTTTTGTAGAGACAGAGTTTCATTTTATTGCCCTCGGTAGAGTGCCGTGGCGTCACACAGCTCACAGCAACCTCCATCTCCTGGGTTTAGGCGATTATCCTGCCTTGGTCTCCCGAGTAGCTGGGACTACAGGCGGCCGCCACAACGCCCGTCTACTTTTTTGTTGCAGTTCGGCCGGGCCTAGGGTTGAACACACCACCCTCCGCATATGGGGCCGGCGCCTTGCTCACTGAGCCACAGGCCCCGCCCCCGTTATCTTCTATACTTAACAATAGCTTCCCCCCCACACATACATCTCTCCAGATACAGTGAAACCAGGTGTGAGAGAAGGATACTTAATTAAATCGAATTAGGCTGGGCGACGTGAGGCTGCTCAGGCCTGTAATCGAAGCACTTTGGGAGGTCTAGGTGGGCGGATCGCTTCAGCTCACTGAGTTGAGCTCCCGAAAATGGGTTTCTTTGTTTGCTTTCCAGTTCTGGCGGAGTCAGGGCTTGAACCAACACCCACGGTATAATATGGGGCCGGCGCCCTAATCCTTGAGCCAGGGGCTGCGCCGACTCACAGGCACACGCGGTTCTGAACTGAACAAACCCCCCGCTGACACCCCAGCTCCTGACCTCTTGTCGGCCTCAAATTGGCTGCGGAGAGGGCTGGTCTTCTGTGTCTGCAGGTTGCTGATTTGTTCTGACTGCGTGTCCCAAGGCACCACTTTCGGGGTTTCTTTTTTCTTCTTTTATCTCTTGTTTCTCTCATTGCACATCTCACACTAGTGCTCTAACATATGATCGTGACGCCTTTGAACTACTAAACGAGATGCTGCGACACACATCCCTCCGTCCTCCCCTCCCTCTCCCTTTTCTTTCTCTCCTTCCCTCGTAACATCCCCCCTCCCCTGGACCCCGCACCTGCATATAAAACACCGGAGCTAGCTAAGAATGAGCACCCCAGGTTCTCCTGCCAGGCAGGCAGGCATGCATGACACCCACGTAGAGCACATGTGGGTGTTAGGAAACTTGGGTCTCTACAGTGCCCCGCGGATGACCAGACGTCCGTGGCCGACCTTAGACCGGGGATATTGTCACCTTAGTGCCTGTTTGTCGACCAGATGTCTCTTCTGCGAGCTTTGGCCTAGTCAGTCCAGCATGTAGACTGGAAGCCTCAGCAGGGGAGTCGGAACCAGCCGGCTCACACACAGCTCCAGGGGGTACTGGGGCTAAGACAGATGTGCTTTTGAAGTCTGCGTAAGAAGTAGCTAGAATTCCCTATCCAATTTCCTTTTCCCCAAACCAGGTAGCCACATAACTGATTCTCTCAAATCCCAGCAAAAGACTGAAGGCTAACTCTCCAGAGAAGCTAAGCGTGAGGGAATCTGCACTTGGGGGCATCAGTCACGCCAGAGACAGTGGGGATCTTTCAGAAAGTAGTGGACTACATTAATAGGAGAGCCCCAACCGATTCTGCTCCTATATGCCCTTATGCTCTCCAGCCAGGAGGCAGAGGATTCTCTCTGGGGAGAAGACAAAGGGGAGTTTGAGGGTGGGGAGACTTAAAGGGTGATGGTGGTAAGAAATTTGCTCAGCCAGCCCCACAACAGGGAAGCCCACTTAGTTAGGGTCCCCATTTAAAATACGACTGAGGGTGGCACCTGTGGCTCAGTGGGTAGGGCGCCGGCCCCATATACCAAGGGTGGCGGGTTTGAACTTCGCCCTGGCCAAACAGCAACAACAACAACAACAACAACAACAAATAGCCGGCTGTTGTGGCAGGTGCCTATAGTCCCAACTACTCAGGAGACTGAGGCAAGAGAATCGCCTAAGTCCAAGAACTGGAGGTTGCTGTGAGCTGTGACACTACGGCACCCTACTGAGAGCGATAATCTCAGACTCTGTCTCCAAAATAAAATAAAATACGACTGAATATGGCCCTGTGGTTAAGAGCACAGAGTTTCTGGGTATGCATCCTCTCTGCTAACACTATCCTGATAATGCCATTAATTGGTTTTACCTGATTTTGAACTTTACATAAATGGAAATCGAACAAACAGTGTATGTATTTTTTATTTTTATTTTTTGGAGAAAGGGTCTATTTTCTTTCACTCAGTAATGTGTGTGAGAGGCATGCAACTTAGGGTGAAGAGCTATAGTTGATCTTTTTCATGGCTATTTATTAATAATATCCCATTATATACATAATAGGTTGCTTCCAATTTGTAGCTATTGTCACCTTCTTTTATTAATTTTCTCAAATGGAGAGGGACAGCTCGCTCAGTAATCTTCCTTTTATAAAATCCTTGTCTCCAGCCCCTTCCCCGATCTCTTTTCTTTTTCTCTTTTTCTGTCTTTGGGGTGTCTCTTGTCTTCTGATGAACATCCCACAGGTCAAGGGGAGTGGAACAAAAGATAAAAGTCTTTCTTTCACTTAGTTTCTCCTTTCTGTCCCCTTATAATGAAATGCTTATATAGTCCTCAGAACCCTATCTGTATTTTCATTTTATCTCTATTCTAATTCTGTTGATTCTCTTCTCCTTTCCCCTTCCCGTCCTCCCCTCCCTCCCTTTCTCTCCCCCTCCCTCCTTTCCTTCCTTTTTTTTGTGACAAAATTCATTTTTTTTTTGAGACAGAGTCTCACTATGTCATCCTCAGTAGAGTGCTGTGACATCACAGCTCTCAGCATACTCAAACTCTTGGCCTTAAGCTGTTCTCTTACCTCATCCTCCCAAGTAGCTGGAACTACAGGCACCTGCCACGACATCCAGCTATTTTTTCGTTGGAGTTGTCATTGTTGCATAGCCAGCCTGGGTGTATGTGGCCAGCGCCCTACCCACTGAGCTACGGGCACTGCCTAGTGACAAAATTCTTTTTTTCCTTTTTTTTTTTTTTTTTGGCCGGGGCTGGGCTTGAACCCGCCACCTCCGGCATATGGGACCGGCGCCCTACACGTTGAGCCACAGGCGCCGCCAGACAAAATTCTTAAGTCTCCGGATTCTCTATTCTTGATGTCTCTTGGACAATTCCCTTCTTCCTTGAGAATGCTCTGATCTTTTAGAAACCTAGTGGGGTGGAAACCTGTGGCCTTGTAGGTCCTGAAGTGAGGCCTTTTGACTGAATCCCGATTTTATACAACTAATCCTTTTATATTAAAAAGGGGGTGCAGCAGAGAAAGAAGAAGCTCTTCTTTCTTCCTTTGGTGCTTAAAAAAGAACAATCTAGAAATCAGAAGGCCATGGGTCTCCCACCCCTGCAGATACCTTATATAAATTCATCAGAACAGTTACCAACTAAAAGCTCTTATTACTACCAACAGCCGTTGCAGTAGTAACAATGAGAACATTTTTTTTTTTTGACTGTGTAAATCTGTACGGTGAGTATTTTCAGTAGAGGGAAAAAGAAATACATAATGAAAGAAGTAGAAGTAATAAAAGTGTCTTCCTTGTGTGTTAGGAAAATAGTACATGCCCAAGATTTCTATTGCTTTAATATTTATCTTTGCAATATTGGCTGTATATTTAAAACTTCTAACTGGAGCAGTTTAAGTTTTTTTTCTTTTTTGCAGCTTTTGGCCGGGGCAGGATTTGAACCCGCCATCTCTGGCATATGGGGTCGGCACCCTACTCCTTTGAGCCACAGGCGCCGCCCCAGTCTAAGTTTTAAAACATTTTTGTTATTCCTTTTCTTAAGTTGCCTATTAGGTTTTTTACCATTTTAAGATGTTCCTTCTGCCTCATTTCAGAAATTGGGCTTACTAGAAAAGTTACTAGAAAGGCTTCTAATACAGATTTAAAGTATGGCAGTGAATGGGTAACAATAATTTGGTTGTAATCACTCTTGAAATCTCCTTTCAAATTTTCCTCTTCTAGATTTCCAGGTGTTGTAAAACAAGCTCATAACTGTCACAAGTACATGCTTCTTCGTCACATGTAAACAGTGCCCTGTGTTTGGTTCAGTGAATGTTTCCTCGAAGGAAAGCTTTGTACACAAAGGAGGTTGGATGATCAAGATGTGGACAACCTTGCCATAGCGGCTTGGTCACACCTACACATTATGGAGTCTCAGACGATCTTCATTGTGCTGCTGAGACCCACGGTCATGCCAAACAAGGCTTTTGTGGGGATTGTTTGAGCTCAAGGAGTCATATGTTTGGAATAATAACTTCTGAAAATTCTTGCCTGAAAATTATAATTGTATTGATAAGATTATATAACAATGACAGTTATATGTTTAATATGTTAGAGAATAAAGTTAAAACTACTGTGGATGGCCCATAATCTAGGAAATTATCAAACTGATTTAAATTTAAATACAGTAGAAGCCCTGTAAGGAACTGCAACAAACTGGTCCACACACAGAGGTGGTCAACATGAGGCCCCCTGTGTGGATATGTACGTGTGGTGCACGTCTGGCCTATGATAGTGAGGTCAGTTTAAGGAGGTGGTAAGTGTAGGGAGATGATGAGCTATGGAGGTTCTGGTGTACATGCTCCTTAGAATTAGGTGCTGAGGGCATGTGTTTATGCTAGAATAAGGGATTTTTTTTTTTTTGTAGAGACAGAGTCTCACTTTATCGCCCTTGGTAGAGTGCCATGGCATCACACAGCTCACAGCAACCTCCAGCTCCTGGGTTTAAGCGATTCTCTTGCGTCAGCCTCCAAGTTAGTAGCTGGGACTACAGGAGCCCACCACAATGCCCAGCTATTTTTTTGTTGCAGTTTGGCTAGGGCCGGGTTTGAACCTGCCACCTTTGGTATGTGTGGCTGGTGCCCTACCCACTTAGCCACAGACACCACCCAGAATAAGGGATTTTAATGGTTTCACAAGTTCAGATAACTTAAATAGCTATGTTCACTCATGTAGAAAAATTCACTTTATACTTCGTCTGAAGTGGAAACTATAGTAGATTTATTGTGGTAATTAAAAGACGTAGTTTGGCTTTAGAAACAAATTATTGAATGAACAAGTTGACAGTGAAATTAAGTTAAGTGTTAATGAAAGCTTAAAAATTTTGCCATTTGCCTCAGTACCCGTAGATCAGTGGGTAGGGTGTCGGCCACATACACAGGGCTGGCAGGTTTGAACCTGGCCAGGGCCTAATAAACAACATTGACAACTATAACAAAAAAATAGCTGGGCGTTGTGGGGGGCACCTGTAGACCCAGCTACTTGGGAGGCTGAGGCAGGAGAACCACTTAAGCCCAAGACTTTGAGGTTGCTGTGAGCCACGATACTCTACCGAGGGTGACATAGTAAGACTCTGTCTCAAAAAATATATATATTATTTTTCTTCTTTTTGCCATTTGTTTCCTGATCAAAGCATCCATCAGCTTAAAAGATATTTATCTGTTCTGATTTTCAGGCCCTTGAGCATAATTACAAATGCTTTGGTATCATTCTTTCTGTTCTTATTTATCACTGCTTATTTACCTGTATTTAATTCAAAGGGACTGAGGGTCAGTTTTGAAAGGTTATCATTGGGACCATTAATAATTTTTAAATTTAGGCTCCGCACCTGTGGCTCAAGTGCGTAAGGCGCCAACCACATACACCTGAGCTGGGGAGTTCAAATCCAGCCCAGGCCTACCAAACAACAATGATGGCTACAACCCAAATATAGCCAGGTATTGTGCAGGTGCCTGTAGTCCCAGCTACTTGGGATATGGAGGCAGGAGAATTGCTTGAGCCCAGGAGTTGGAGGTTGCTGTGAGCTGTGATGCCACAGCACCCTACCCGGACGACAGCTTGAAGCTCTGCCTGAAAAAAAAATTTATTTTTTTAATTTAGTGTTAACAAAAGTAATGAGATACACATTTTTTTTATTAATTATTTTTATGTGAGCACATTTTGTTAGAATATTGGTTTTTATTCCTGGAGTTGAATATTTCATATACATTCTACTGTGTCTGGGAATACCATTATGTGTTCAAGTGTCTGAGAGATTTAAAGTAGATCTTGCTTATGTTCTATTTTTTATTTCAGGTATAATTATTTTTTTAAAGTGGCAGTCATCGTTGATGTTGATGAAGACCTAGTTTTACCACATGTACTTGGATTCCTCTTTTGTAACAGCGTGTTATGGGAATGATACCTGGTGACCTAGTGTCAACTCTGCATTTGCGGGGTCCTCGCTCTGGTTGTAAATGCTTGATTAACTTATTTTGGTTTCTTTTTAAAACATGATGAGTGAACTGGATGAGAAAACTCAGGGATATCATTGAAATTGTTACTTGTATTAAGTCTTAATGTAAATAGTACTTGAGAAATAATGGTAACTTTTGATTTATTTGAATGTTCTTTTTAAAACATCATACAAATGATGAAAGAACTCCTATGGTCCTTTTTTGTTAGAAAATGTATCTTTTAATTTTTTTTTTTTTTTTTTTGCAGTTTTTGGCCGGGGCTGGGTTTGAACCCGCCACCTCTAGCATATGGGGCCGGCGCCCCACTCCTTTGAGCCCCAGGTGCCGCCTGAAAATGTATCTTTTAGATGTAATCTCAAGAAATTCATTTTAAAACTCTGATGCCATTATTTTGTTTTTTTGTTTGTTTAGCCAGGCGTCCTCAAACTGCGGCCCACAGGCCACATGAAGCGGTGTGAATTGTATTTGTTCCCATTTTGTTTTTTACTTCAAAATAAGATATGTGCAGTGTGCATAGGAATTTGTTAATAGTTTTGTGTTTTTTTAAACTATAGTCCAGCCCTCCAACGGTCTGAGGGACAGTGAATTGGCCCCCTGTTTAAAAAGTTTGAGGACACCTGGTTTAGACAGAGTCTCAATTTGCCGCCCTTGGTAGAGTGCCATGGTGTCATGGCTTACAGCAACCTTAAACTTTTGGACTCAAGTGATTCTCTTGCCTCAACCTCCTGAGTAGCTGGGACTGCAGGCACCCAACTGTAGTAATTTAAATTATAAATAATGCCTGGCTATTTTTAGAGATGGGGTCTTGCTGTTGCTCAGGCTGTTCTCAAACTCCTGAACTCAGGTGATCACCTGCCTCAGCCTCCCAGAGTACTAGGATTACAGGTGTGAGCCACCACACCCATCCTAATGCCATTATTTTTGTACTTAGAATTGATAAGCTTGTAGTATCGCCTAATTGTATGAAAGTGTATAGCATCACAGGCAAAAAGGGGAAAATATGCTTGAGGTGAACTAGTTGATCTACTTTTCTCGAAGAGAGATGATACTTTACTATCTAGAAGGTATATTCTAAAGCATAGGAAAGATGAATTAAGTCAGTGTGTTAAACTGTAGTTCAAGTGGTCCTGGTCCCCTGCTCACACTACATGCCTCAACACATACATAACTAAAGGAAATTCAAAATACTTATTAATTTTTTATAAAAATAACTCTCACTGTATTGTTGTCCTTTTTTTTTTTTTTCTGTCTTAATCTTAATTCATGTATTTAGTGAGGAACTACTGGGTTCTGGCCACTCTGTTCTTTCTTAACGTGCTCATCATTTCCTTAACAACAAAGAAATGTCTGTGGAAACTGTGGCGTAAATTCATGGTTTCTATGGAGATAAAGGGGTAGGGAATGGTGATTTTTTCTGTAGTAATTTAAATGTTTAAAAATGTAACAGATGTATTTTGCTATTGCAAGTCAAAAAGTAATAACTTGTTTAATCTAAACACTTCTTCCTTTTTTGCTTATTGGGCCATGAACTTGGAAACTTTGTAGTCTGCTCTGTCACATTAGGCCAAGAATATGAAATTTATTTTTTTTGTGCCATAGTTAAACTTAGTCAGCAGTTAATTAAAGTACTGAAAAATAACACAGCAGCCAGCCCCTCAGAGTAAACAGCCAGGAAGTTCTAGATCAGTATTTTTCAACTTTTTTTTTTATCTCAGAGCATACTTGAACCTATAGTTAAATTTCCATAGCACACTTAAATTATGTTGAACAAGAAAAAGAGTGAAAATGGCTCGTCGCCTGTAGCTCAGTGATTAGGGTGCCCGCCACATACACCGGGGCTGGTGGTTTTGAATCTGTCCCAGGCCTGCTAAACAATGACAACTACAACAAAAAAATAGCCGGGCGTTGTGGCGGGCGCCTGTAGTCCCAGCTACGCTGGAGGCTGAGGCAAGAGAATCGCTTAAGGCTGGGAGTTTGAGGTTGCTGTGACAGCACGGCACTCTACTGAGGGGGACAGAGTGAGACTCTGTCTCAAAAAAAAAAAAAAAAGAAAGAAAAGGAAAAGAGTGAAAAAAGAATGTATTTATTGTGCTTTGAACTTCTTTTGAAAAACAATTTTCATATTACTCCTAAGATCCTTTCATGGCACACTGGTTGAAAATCATTGTTTGAGACTCTTTAGTGGAGGGTCTTAATTATTATTAGTACTGTTTTGGGGTTGTCAGAGTTAGCAAATAAAATACAGGCACCTAGTTCTAGTTACATTTGAATTTTAGATAATGAATACTTTTTTAGTCTAACATTGTCCCAGATACTTTGTGGGACAGGATTATACCCAAGAAATTATTTGTCATTTCTTTACATCACCAGTCCATTCACATTTAACTTGTGTCTGGTCTGGTCTTTTATTTGACCACCATAGTTATTTCTATTTTTAAAAAAAATTTTAATATTTTCACTTTTTTTGGAGACAGAGTCTTGCTCTGTCGCTCTGGCTAGAGTACAGTGGTGTTATCATAGCTCACTACAACCTCAAACTCTTGGGCACCAGGGATCCTCCTGTCTTAGCCTCCCAAGTAGCTGGCGCTCTGGGTACATGCCAACACGCCTAGCTAATAACTCTTCCTCAGGCTGGTCTCAAACTCCTGACCTCAAGCAATCCTCCTGCCTTGGACTTTTAGAGTACTAGAATTATAGGTGTGAGCCACCCCACATAGCAGTTTTTATTTATTTTACATTAGATGCCAAGCGGTTCAGGGATGATTAAGGAGTTTTTGAGGGTCTCAAAATCTAACTGGGAGAGGCCAGAAGGAAGAGATGTGGAGAAGAGAACACCAGAGAGGGGAAAACATCACGGGAATCTATGTGTTTGGTGCTTGGGGTCCGAGCCACAGTGGGGGTGAGGAGATTGTTACAGTGCCTTATCAATGCCGAGGAAGGTCATCAGCTTGTTTAGACCCAGACGCCATCCGGGTCGGCAAACCGCGCCTGCAAGTGCCTTTGAGTGGATGATGGGAAGGGAGAGAGGAGGAAACTAGAGAGTAATAAAAATGATAAAAAGAAATGAGAATGGGAGAAATTAGAGGAAAATGAGAGAAAGAGTCGAGTCCATCCTTTTTCTTCGGTTGTGGTGTCTCAGAGAAGGAGCCCTGAGAACCCTCGGTGCCTGGCCTGGCGATTCCTTACCTTGAGAAACTAGCAGACTCTGCCCCTCAAGCTCCTCACTGGTTAGATGAGGGGCTGGCTGAGACAGTCTCGGACGTGATCTGATTATCAGGCCGTCCACACAACAGAGGCCTAACCCCCGGCTTTCTGTCTTTGAAGAGGCATTATCCAGGTTTTGATACCCTTCCTCCCATTCCCTCAGTCTTGCTCTGTCCTTCCAGCCACTTTTTGGAGGTTACAACTGTGACTTCAAGCCCTTTGTTTGACCCCAATATTCAGTATCTTTGCAAGGAAAATGGTTCAGACTGCCTCGAAGATATTTGTTTCTTATTTTTTTTTTCTTTGCCCTGACACCAGTGTAGTTTAAAATAAACAGTTGATAAATCCTTCTAATATATTTTAAAATTTCCTTTTGTTCATTTTTGATAATTCATTTCAGATTGAATAAAATGAAGGCTTAGAGCTAAAGCCTTGTATTTTAATATATAAGAGAGGCAGTTTGTGAGATTGGAAATATTCAAATGTGTTTTGGTCTGTCCCTTGTATGCTTCACTAAACTACCACGTGGTGGGGAATTAGGGCAGGGGTTACTTGTGGCCATTACCTGTTTAATACTCCATTTAAGCCTAGGCTATAAACTCAAAAGTGACTGCCAGTGATGATGGAAGATTTAATAGAAATAAATTTACTATTTAAAGTAGTGTTTTTTAACCATTTTTAGATTTGGAAAGTGTTTTGAAAATCTGATGAAGGCAACCAGCCCTCTTATCTGTTGAAGATAATTCAGGGGATTTTAGAGACGTCCTCCTCTCACTGATGGATGACCAGATTTTAAATTCATGATTTTGGACCTCACCTGTATAGTTAAACTGGTCTGTTCATTCAGTTCTTAAATCATTCATTCATGAACTAAGCTTAGGTATTGTGGGAGGCTCTGATTTTTAACTCTCTCCAAACAGCAATAATAGTATTAATATAAACAGATTCAAGAGTCCATTTTCATCTTGAAATGAGAAGCGTTATCTCACATACTGTGTGTCTCTAGCACGTGCTTTCTAAAGATGTAAGACTTACTTGGTGTGTCCTAAGCGAAACACATAGCAACAGCGACCTCCCTGGCTTGTTGTCCGTGGCCTTCTTGCTTCCTTTTAGTACCTGCATACGTTATTTATAGTTATAATCACATAGTATTCTCTCGCCTCCCCATCTAAATCTTTATTTATAGACTTTTTGTGCTTCCATATGACTGTTATCTTTTTTTTTTTCCTTTTTTTTTGGGTCAAATATTAGTGTAATGTTAATTTACAAGAAAGTAAACCAAACCTCTGCAGCAGCTCATTACCAACTGGGAAAACATAGGGGTCAGTGTTCTAGAGCTTTAAAAGGTAAGTATCAATACAATTGAGGAACCCTCCTCTATAGATAAAATGGGATGCTGTATCCATATTGCCAGTGACATTCTCCCCAGGAAATGCAAGCAGCCACATCCACCCTCCTTCAGACTGTAGAGCCATTACATTGTCACCGAAGACTCGGACCCAGCCATCCTTTTGCGTGTGATAAGAGGTCAATCAAACCTCCTGCGCAGGCATCTCTGTTGGTTTGGTAGATGGCTCAATGGGTCAGATCATAGGAGTAACCTTGATCCATGACCCCATAAGCATATACAAAGCCAGAACTCAGAGAGAAGGTGTCTCCCTGAGGTCCAGTTCCCTTCACTATCCACATAGTAGAGGCCGGCAACAGCTCCATGTCTTTGTAAAGATGCGCCCTGTTGGCCAACAGCTTGGAGGCAGCTGAGACCGAGATGCCGCCCTTATTTCAAAGCTTGTAGATTTGATGCTGCTGAGCCAGTAACTACTCCCGGAATCTGCAGGCTGCTGCATCCCAGTCATGGTGCCCAGCAGGTACCTTCTTCACCACCCGGGAGGCTATGGAAGTACCCAGTGTAGTCCTGGAGTTGGCTACAACTATGACTGTGACAGAACTTGAAGGCCAGAGTGGTGTTTCCATGAAGCATTTCAATTCCTGTTCCTCTGGGATATCCCAGCTGGGCATGACCAGGCTCAGCCTATCAGCCTGGACTCCTTGAGCCCAGATCCAACAGTCTGCACCACCCCACGAGGGGGGGTGAGGTCTGAAAAACTCACGCCAGTAGCAGCCTCTCTAGCGTGCTTACCACACCACGTCTACTGAGGGCAAAAGGAACTGACTGCTGTCTCTAATGCTGCGCCACACTCCACTGAGTTGATGTTCCTCTCTAACGCTGGCCATAGATGCTGTGTCCTATTTTACACTTTTTGGAGAATGTTGAAAGTAACAATTTTAAGTTGCTTTTTCAGTCTTGTCTTGGATTAGTTTTTTCTGAGGGTAGATTCTCAAGGATGGAAGTAATGGTTTATTCGTTAATATTTTTATTAATTAGCTACTATATATCAGGCTGGGTCAAAGGCTTGGCTATTTCCGTGACACTTGATATGGTTTGCCATTCTTTCCCTGTGTATGGGAGAAATACTTAACCAGTCAAGTCAGCTCTGAATTATCTAACCCGATAGACATGTGTTTGGTGAATGTTTAGAAGTAAACAAAAAGCATGTCAGAAAGGTAAATTTGAAGAAATGTCAGTATATAGCTAAATGAGATGTGGGTGTTTTTAGAATGATCTGCTGTTTGGTTTATTGACCCAACTTGGCCTTCTTTTGATATGGTAACTGAGTCATGAAACTGATAAGATCAGAGGAGTAGAAACATACACAAAGTTAAACATCCTGATAAATAACCTAGATTTATTTAAATCACCCAGAAAACTTTAAATTGAGTATTGACTGGGCCAGGTACAGTGGCTCATGTCTGTAATCCTAACGCTCTGAGAGGCCGAGGCCGGTGGATAGCTTGAGCTTACAGGTTCGAGACCAGCTTGAGTAAAAAGTGAGACCCCGTCTCTACTAAAAATAGAAAAACTGAGGGAAGAGTATCGCTTGAGCCCAAGAGTTGGAGGTTGCTGTAAACTATGATGCCACGACACTCTACCCAGGGCAACAGCTTGAGATTCTGTCTCAAAAAACAAACAAACGAACAAACAAAAACAGCAACTGAATTTTGATTAAAGCAAAACCATAGTACACAGCTTTATTAATATAGCCAAACTTCTATTTTTGAATATTTTTTGAACACAGTATGTTCTAGGAAAACAAATGTGTTGCCTATTCTTGATTATTTCTTGATTAGTGGGGAGAGACAAATATACAAACAGATAGTTGTGCAGCATGTGGCAGACACTGGAAGAGAGTTTGTATGTCAGAAAATAGAAAGGAGCAAAAGTTTCTGTTTACCCAGATTTTTTACTATAGAGAGGCCTTTCTTTTCCTTTCATGGTTTACTTTTATGTCTTTGGAGAGGAAAAATAACACTTGTTAAAGAGTATGGTAAATATAAGTAACTTAGTTGGGATGAAAGTTCAATGAGTTTTTGACATACATGTATAATTTAATGAAGATTCGAAGTTGCATAATTAAAGAACCTTTGACTTAATGGATTGCAGTATGGCTGGCTGGTTGAAGAAAAGTCATGGGTTGATGGTTATCTGAAAAGTAGCTAGTTTCTTCATCAATATAATTTCTAATTATCTTTGGAAGAGAAAATAGAATTGTGCATGCTGTCATTAGCCATAGCAAAAACATATTCTAGGATCTTTTTTTTCTGTCATCTAAATTAAAGAGCAAAAGGGTTGGTTTACCTGCTCTTCTAGAACACTGTGGAGATCTCTGTGTCCTTGGTGGTAAATTGGGATATTAACAGCACACACTTGATAAGGCCGCCCAGTCCACTACTGTGCTGTGTTAGATACAGATACTGTACTGTGCTCATCTTTGTCAACCTCTGAGCAGCTTTTGTTACTCTTGACCCTTCTTTCATCTTAAAGACTCTTCTCATTTAGCTCCTGAGACTGCAAACTCTAATTCTTTTCTTCGACCCCCTGCTCCTTTTCATTTTCTCTTCTTGGCTCTTCTACTTAATTACTAAATGTTGGGTGCCAAGAACCTCTAATCTTTCTGTTTATTCCTTTCCAAGGTGATCCATTAGTCCCATGGTTTTCAGTATCATCTATATCCTGATGAATCTCCAGATATGACCTGTGCAACTCAAAAGTCCAGAGTCCAGTCTGATTACTTCTTAGCTGTTACTCCTTTAATCCATCTCTAAGTCGGTCTCTGCATCTGTCCACCAAAACAGCAAACAGAGGTTCCCGTCCTCTGTAATCTCCATGTTCAGTAAATGGCCTCGGATCTGTGACTCGTCCATGATGTTTCCGTCTTTTCCAAGCCAGCGAGCGGCAAGTGCCGTCTCCAGAACGCATGTGTTTTGAATCCATCTATTTGTCTTCCCTACCACCATTGTAGTCCAAACCATCCCTTGCCACTCGGCCTTCTAATTTGTCCCTTTCCTGTCTATTCTGTATAGATCTCAGATCACGTGACTTCCCTGTGTAAGATCCACTAATGACTTCCCATTGCAGTTAAAATTGAGTCTTTTTCCTTACACATCTGAGCTCGGTTTCCATAGCCAGGGAAATGGGGATAACTATAGCTTTAACTAGAATACATCCCTGAGGACATGGATTTTTTTTCTTTTTTGAGACAGAGTCTCAGGATGTTGCCCTGGATAGAGTGCTGTGGTGTCACAGCTCACAGCAACCTCTAACTCCTGGGCTTATGCAACTCTCTGGCCTTAGCCTCCCTAGTAGCTGGGACTACAGGCGCCTGGCTATTTTTTGGTTGCAGTTGTCATTTTTGTTTAGCAGGCCGGGGCTGGGCTCAAACCTACCCCCTTCGGTGCATGTGGCTGGTGCCCTACTCACTGAGTTACGGGCGCCAAGCCGAGGACATGGATTTTTACCTGCTTTGTTCACTACCGTTTTCTCATTGTTTATAATAATGTGTACATAGAATAGACAATAAGTATTTGTTGGATGAATAAACAGATGTAGATTGTCTGGAGCCCCCAAAGCCTTTTTTCTTTCCTCTTTGAGAGAAACATATTATAGCTCGTATTTTCCACATTACATGAAAGTCCATCAAAGGCTTCTCGTGCCAGTGTCTCCCTCCTTTGCCTTTCTCTACTTCTCTGCACACTCTCCTCCTGCCCTGTTTGTTTTATTCTTTAGACCTGAGGACATTAGGAGAAGTTGGGTTATTAGTAACTACGGCAGGAAACAAATCGAAAAGGCACCCTAATATCAATGACAATTTATTTATTCATTTATGTATGTATTTAGACAGTCTTACTTTGTTGTCCTCAGTAGAGTGCCATGGTGTCACAGCTCACAGCAACCTCAGACTCTTGGGCTCAAGCCATCTTCTTGGCTCAGCCTTCCAAGTACTAGGACTACAGGTACCCCCTGCAACACCCAGCTATTTTTTTTTTTTTTTTGTAGAGACAGAGTTTCACTTTATTACCCTCGGTAGAGTGCCATGGCGTCACACAGCTCACAGCAACCTCCAACTCCTAGGCTTAGGCGATTCTCCTGCCTCAGCCTCCGAGTAGCTGGGACTACAGGCGCCGGCCGCAACACCCGGCTAACACCCAGCTATTTTTAGAGATGAGGTCTCACTCTGGCTCAGGCTGGTCTCGAACCTGTGAGCTCAGGCAATCCACCTGCCTCGGCCTCCCAAGTGCTAGGATTATAGGCATGAGCTACCACGCCTGGCCTAACAACATTTTAAAAATAAGCATTTTATTATAGAAATCTTGTCATAAGTAGACAGAAATAGTGGATAATGTAATGAATCCTCATCTCTCTATCACATAGTTAGAAGAGTTACCAGTCATGGCTGTTGTGGCATGTAATTTGATGCCTACGGTAACGGAATGCCTAGAGCCCTGGCCTATAGAGGTTTATATCACAAACATAATCTTACCCTGGGCATCGTGGCCTGCCATTTTGTAAATGAACTTATTGAGGACAGATCAGGAATATTTTTTTTTTTTTTTTTGTAGAGACAGAGTCTCACTTTATGGCCCTCAGTAGAGTGCCGTGGCCTCACACAGCTCACAGCAACCTCCAGCTCCTGGGCTTAAGCGATTCTCTTGCCTCAGCCTCCCGAGCAGCTGGGACTACAGGCGCCCGCCACAAAGCCTGGCTATTTTTTTGTTGCAGTTCGGCCGGGGCCGGGTTTGAACCCGCCACCCTCGGCATATGGGGCCAGCGCCTTACCGACTGAGCCACAGGCGCCACCCAGATCAGGAATATTTTTAAGTGTAATAGAAAGGTTCTAAAATATCTCTCCTGATTCATTTTTGTGAATATCTAAAATTTCACCATTAGTTCAACCATAAATTTGCAAATTGTGAATAAGCCTGACAAGAGAAGGACGTGAAGCCCCTTGCAGTTACTTTTATCTTAGTGGAAATTGGCTAATTATAAGCAGGCTTGACAGGTAAGCAAGCAAGAGCAGGCTTTGATGGAAGGTAGAGAATCATGAGGACTTAAGGTGGAAAGGGCCAAATAGAGACAAGACATGCAGCATTCAAGACAGCAGGAGGGGCTGCTTTGCTCCCTTCCCACCTGGCCTCCAGGTGATCCTGGTGGCAAAGCCTGGAGCGAGGGGCCCTTATTCCAGTTGAGGGTGCCCCTCATGCCATTACCTGTGTTCCCATTAGCTGGCTCCTCAGGACCTTATGTAAAGCTGTCCAGAAGATGCTTCCAGCTAACTCTGCTGCTTGTTTATTTTTAGGTATCTTGCAATATATTCAGAACTCTCCCTCCTAGTGACAGCAACGAATTTGATCCAGAAGATGAACCTACCCTTGAGGCGTCACGGCCACACTTACAGGTACTTTGAACTACCATTTGTTATAAAAGAAAGCTCCATTAACTCATTAGCTGATTCAGCATGGCAATTCCTTTGAAGGCCGTTATTCACCAAGATATCAAATTAGAGTACATCAATGGAAAATTGGAGAGTGCTTTTTATGTTTTTACTCTTGATAATCAGGATGCCAAAAGAATAAAATAATAGGTGTCAATGTAATGCTTTAGTGTGGGTCCCCCATGTTGCAAGGACAGGCATAGTTCTTACTCTTTTGATAGAGCTTCTCGAACATCCTGCCCACTGAAGTCTCAAACAAGAACAGCTCTGTTTCCACATTATTATTAGTTGTATGTGATTAGGTCACAGAGTACATATCTCACTTTTAGCAGTCGGTACCCTGGGGACTTTGTATGCCTGTCTTCATGATGACCACTAATATGTTCCTTTAAGGACAAAAACTGCGATAGCTATTTCTTTCAGTGTTGTAAGGGAGAGCAGCAGCTGGGAGAAAGCCTGGGTGAAGGCCAGTTGTGTTCTCTGGCCCTGAGAAGGCCATGCTTTGCCATCATACCTGTGTGCCAGGACAGAATGGGGCATCTGCGTCTGCCTGTCCAGGACAGATCGGGGCATCTGCGTCTCCTTGTCCAGCACCAGGCCCACCTGTACTGTAGGTAGTTACTCAGACTTGTTGCTTTGCAGCTCCTTTCTAGTTGCCTTCTCTATGTTGACATTTCTCAAAAGAATAGAACTAGGAAAATTGTACATATTAAGCCCCAAAGCCATCTTTCCATTCATTGAGTCAGAATGTCTTCAGAGGCTGGTTGACCAAACACAAGGACGGAGGATTGGAAGACAAGGATTATGACCTTGTGGGCCGTCTTCACCCCTAGGCAGAATCCACTGCATCTCTGCAGATGTGTGTTCACTTTGAAGAGCAAAAAACGATGCAGCAGGGAGCTAGAAGGCCTAGAGATATCTAGGAGTTAATTTTTTCCCCCACTTTGGAATTTTTGGCATAAATCTGCAACTTTGCCTGTCCTGCTTTGGCAACTCAGGGTTTCTACAGATACATGTGTGTGCTGTTTCCCTGGTTATACAGAGAGCCTTGGGGGGCTTTGTTTTCTTATCTCTTACTCAGGCACGTCATACATGGGTATATATTCCTGCTGCTAGTGCCAAGATTGGGTAAATTAGATAAAACACTACAGGTGATTTACTATCTTAGATGTTTAATTTTTTTCTTAAGGTGCTAGACATGTTATCTGCATTCTAAGAACTTTGTAAGACTATTTATGCTTTGCCCAGATTGTGACAAGTTCCAAAAAAGAGTTACTCTTTTGAATGGGCATGTCTTATTTGTAATTCTAGGTCATCAGATTACAGTTTAGTCTGGGAGAAACTTTTAAAAAAAAGAAAGATAATCTCCTCAGGAGATCCCCACATCCTATGGTGGAAGAGGCAAAGAGAGAGATGCCTTTAAACATTCAACTTACTTTCTTCTCTGTATCCCAAAGAAGACCACCTTGCCATTTGTAAGAATTTTTTCAATACTTTAAATCATGATCACCATAGACAACTTCCCTCTAAATTACAAGAAAGTTTAACTCAATATTTCAGTTAATCCTTCCTATACTTAATAACTCTATAAAATATAAGATCAAATTATTTTCTGAACCTATTAAACTAAATTTTGCCACCTGAAAAACTCTAGGACTGTTAGTACTGTAGGAAAATTAATCATTAGTTGATCTAAAACCTGAAAACCAAAGCGATGATGAGATCTGTGCTCTTTTGGCTATGAAGTCACAAATTTCATTACAAAACTGGCTCTTTCATCTGGGTTGATGTTCTCTTCAAGCCTGAGATCCTTCTGGTCCCTTCTTTAGCTCAGATCCCTAACTAGATCATTTTAAAATTCCCAAACCAACAGGCACGCTACTGCCTCCCGCCTGTTGTTCTGTGTAAATCTTGTGTAAGCTCCTGACTTGTCTCAAGAATCCTGTGTTTCCTTTATATATTCTTCTTCTTTTTTCAATATAATAGTCACTTTTTATTATTATGAGTTTAAAATATATATATATTTTTTCATAGCTGTGTACATGCAATCATGGGTCCTGTATATATTCTTAACTGCACAAATGAGTTACCTGTCCATTTGCACCATGGGGTGGTTTTAGCACTGTCAAGAGCATTCATGGAGTGTGTAAGAAATGGTTTTTGTTTATGTATTTTCTGAAATTAAGTCTGTCTTTTTAGTAAAATACGGTTTTGTGGGACTTCCATTTTACAATTAAGGAATTGTTGTTAATGCACTTGAGACTGAAAAATGGGAATGTTGAAATCTTTTTATTCAATTCCTTGGAGAATTCATCTGTGTGATCCTGAGAAGCAGTGTGTCCTTGGCCGTTTAGAAATCATTCTCTTTAGAAAGTTAAGAGAAATTTTTCATTCTGAGGTAACAACGTTTCTCTTAAGCTCAGAGAACATTTATTTTTACTTATTAATAAATGTCTGAAGTGTTTCCACCAAACTGTTTTAAGCCACATCTGCTTTCAAGGGACCAGAGATACAGGAGAGCTCTGCCACCCTGCGTGCCTGGGAGATGAGACTCTCCCCATTTTGTGGGAATTAAAAGAGGGATAAAACCCACTTTGAATAAGGCTAACATTCTGTTTGTAAAACTGAGAGTTGGAAGATGCATAAATTAATAAAAGAACAATTCTATGAGGTGTTAGGACTCAAGCATTATTTTGACCAGAAGAACAACATATCAAACTCAGCAACACCCAGATCATTGGGAAAGAAATTTTTCTGACTTCAGAGTTTCAGAGAGAAAAACATAGTTTTATAAAGAAGTAAAACGCTAATGTGAATACCAAATTTAAGTTTTAAGTGGAGTCAGAAGTCACAAGTTCTGATATATAGGAAGCACATAAGTCAGCGGTATCTGTGGACAGGTAAGGGAAGCCCTAGACGTGATTTTCAGTGGCCTGCAAGGTTAAAACTACTTTAATGCTGGGTAGTACTCCCTATGCTGTTTGCCCATGTCACCATATTGACACTTGTACTATTCATTGTAAAACCAGTGGTGCTTAAAAGTGCTGCTGCCTTAGTGACAGGATGATAATTAAGGCATTTGTGCCAAACTGGTCAAGTTGTCATTGCATTCTTTTTTTTTTTGAGGTAGAGTCTCAAGCTGTCGCCCTGGGTAGAGTGCTGTGGCGTCATATCTCACAGCAACCTCAAACTCTTGGACTTTAGTGATTCACTTGCCTCAGCCTCCCAAGTAGCTGGAACTACAGGCGCCCACCACAACACCTGGCTATTTTGTTGTTGTAGCTGTCATTGTTGTTTGGCAGGCCCGGGCTGGATTCGAACTCACCAGCCCTGGTGTATGTGCTCCCCGTCCTCGCCAAGAAAAGCCAGCTTAGGTCTTTGTGCAAGCAAGCAGGTGTCCAAGTCCGCTTGTTCAGAGCCAACTGCACTGGTGAAATCCAAAAGTCTAGGCACAAACAAGGGAGAGTTTCAAAATTAGGATATCACAAACCAGAAACTGTGTCATGTAATTAGTGTACAATTAAAATCCATAAGAAACAATGAATCTGTTTCTCTTGGAGTGATCAGAGTGACCATCCTTCAGCATGCCTGAGAGTCTGGATAGATCATGTTATACACAGGGATGTCCCAAAAGTCATCAAACATAAAAAAAAGGAAATTATAGCTGAATGCATCTTTATTCATAAAATGTTCATTACACAATTTTACAAAATATTTACAAAATATTCTCTACATGTTGGCCACCTTTTTGTAAAATTTTGTAATGAACATTTTCTAAACAAAGGTATATTTAGCTATGATTTTCCATTTTTCCTATGCATGGTGACTTTTGGGACACCCGGTACTTTCTTGTTTGGTGCTTCTTGAAACACTACCCCAGGCCCTTCCTGTGCGCCCTGCGAGAGCCGCTCCGGAGCTGACACACTTCCTGCAGCCTTCACTGGGCTGCCCTATGGCCACGTTCATGCTCTGGTTTCTACCTGTCTGCATAGTGACCTCAGCTGAACACTGATGTCCCCTCAAGGGAGGTTGTGGGCTTCCCTCGTCACACGCCCCTTCACTACGCAGCTCCAGCACCAAGTCCTGCACCTGCATGTGACCCTGTGGCACTTTCCTGGACATGCCTGGGAACCACAAGAGATGTGGAGTCCACAGCCTCACAGCTTTAAGGAGCATGAAGATGACTCTCCAGTGAGGGAAAGAATAAATAGACAACAGGTGACTAAATATAAGTCTATAGAAATAGCTAAACCAAGGCTCCGACATTGTAATCATGTTGAAATCCATGAATACATTTGTATTCTTGCCCGGTTCAGGGACCCGTAAGAGGTAATTTCATGGGGAAAGATGCTGTGATCTCTTTTTTTTTTTTTTTTTTAGAGACAGAGTCTCACTTTATGGCCCTCTGTAGAGTGCGGTGGCCTCACACAGCTCACAGCAACCTCCAACTCCTGGGCTTAAGCGATTCTCTTGCCTCAGCCTCCCGAGTAGCTGGGACTACAGGCGCCCGCCACAATGCCCGGCTATTTTTTTTGGTTGCAGTTTGGCCGGGGCCGGGTTTGAACCCGTCACCCTTGGTATATGGGGCCAGCGCCTTACTGACTGAGCCACAGGCGCCGCCCGATGCTGTGATCTTGAAAGATCCAAGTCCTTGCTAAAGATCGAGTGGCAAGTCAGTGGTTCGGCGGGAGAGATCCCAATCTCATCAGCTCACATCCAGTTTCCCCCAAGCAGACAATGGCCCTGCAGGGCAGAGCATGTGTTGGGTCTGCTCAGCACGCTGACCATGGGCAGAGGGTCAGCAAGGAGGAATGAATCATGACAAGCCCACCACACATGGGATGGAGGCTTCCAGTTCTTAATTATACAGTAATTGCTTTCAGGGGAACCATTAATAATCTGAAGCTGCTAGTAGCCTAATTGTAAAAACAATTCAGAAATTTGTATTACAAAATCTATCTTCTTTTAAGTGCTTATCAAAAATATATTTAACCCCAGCTATTTATGGATAATTGTGTGTGGAGCTAAGATTCCATCTTTTATTTGAAAGTAAGGTGACTGTACCTGTCAATCATTTGAATCCAATAAAGTCCATTTGTGGGGATTTCTATGATAGACAAACGGGGTTCGTATGTTCTTCAGGAACTTTTAAAATTTTAGGCAATCTCAAACAACAAAATTAGACTGCAGGTTAGCGTTAGCACTCACTGTTGAAGGTCAGAAAATGCAAAAACATGCAGAGAGCACAGTTTCACTTACTCCAGGTTAAAGATCAGATTTCTGATGCAGCCATGGAATGAACGAGCTTCTCATTCTGAGCACCAAGGTCCCCTCGCCCTCAGGAATGCCCCCTATGTACAGGTTGGACACATTTATAGTCCTGCTTTCTGCTAATGGACCCAAGTTCATTTCCACAGGATTGGTCTCAGCCAATTTAACAGTGATAATTCTAAAAGATCAAAGGAGAAAATAAACGAAAATCTTTAACTATAATAAATCAATGGCCCATTTTAACACACAATCCCAGCAAAGTTCTTACTGAATAATAAAAGTTCCTGGAAGACAAATTTTAATATGACATGTCAGAACAAAAGGTGAATCTTAAAGATTAAAACTTACAACTGAAAATTCTTCAGTAATGAGTGCAATGTTAACAAAAATCATTGAATTTGACTGCTTTTTTGAGAACAGTATAATTTTACCTCTTTACCTATGATGAAAATGTCCAGTATACTTTTAAAATGTTTGCTCTAGAGTTCTGGAGGGAAATATACAGGAATGTTGACATAACCTACTTACTACTGTACTATTTACTATTGATATAATACTATTTATTGATACCACAATGCTCTTTGCCACAGAATTAATCCAATATAATTTATATTGAGTTTCAAAAAAGGGCAAGGATAAAGTTGTTCAATTATAGAAATAGCACAAACATCTCATAAGGAGCTGTCTGGCAAGGTTTGGCTTCTACAACTATTTGGAATGCTAATCATGCCAGTCATTTAACTGCACAGGGTGCCAGGACAATGTTTCTGCTGGAAGCCCTGGTGAGGTCCCCACCCCCTCATGACACACGCCTTGCTGTGGGGACAGTACCTCCGATTCCTACAAGGAGATGGAATGCGGCTGTCCATCGCTGTAGGTGCCTGTGGGAGAGTGTAGGAGGGCTTTCCTCAGGCTGGACCTGTCCCCAAGACTGATGTGAACCTCAACATGGCCCTGAATCAGCAGAATGGAGAAGGGCTGGGGGCAGGAGTGTGCAGAGAATTAGCCAGAAAAAAGCTCGTTAGTATAGGATTTAAAAAATTTCCATCTTACCAAGGTAACATGGGAATATTAACATCAAGCAAGCAATTCCTTAAGACTCTCATCATTGAACACAACTATTTTAAATTTATCGTGTTACTTTCTAATCCCTTCATGTAATTTACATTCTGCCTTATGCTGTTACCACTACACATACCACCACATGTTTCCATGTCTGCATTGCCATCGCAGGGATTCTTTATTGCTACATTATGTACAATAAGTAGACAGATTATAAATTTGTCACTTTAATCAATAACATTTAAAGTAGTTTCAATTTAATAATTGTTTATTATCATCCACATGAATATTTAAATTTTTTTGCCCATGAAATTGTTTCTAACATTTCTAAAAGTGGAACTAAAGTTTGACAATGTTTAAAGCTCTTAAAATCATTTTGCCATATTGAAAATAGGTATAACAATTCATAATGCCACCAGAAGAACTGGAATGGGGGTGTTTCACAATACCCTTGTTACTACTGGACGATACTACTCTGTTTTTGCTGGCTCAGAAACAGTCTGGCAGGTCTTCCAAAAGTCAAATATACAATTACCATATGACCAACAGCTCTTCTCCTAGGTATGCACTCAGAAGACTTGAAAACAGGGCCTCAAACACTTCCTGGCAGCATTAGTCATAATAGTCAAAAAGCAGAAATAATCCCATGTATCAAGGAAGCAAATGATAAACTGTGAGAGGTTCACACAGTGGGATACTAGTCAGCCAGAAAAAGGAACGAAGATCTGGGTGGCGCCTGTGGCTCAAAGGAGTAGGGTGCTGGCCCCATATGCTGGAGGTGGCGGGTTCAGACTCAGCCCCGGCCAAAAAAAAAAGAATGAAGAATTAAGACCTTACATATGACAGTGTGGACATACTCAAAGACGGGCTAGGTGAACGACAAGATCACACGTGGTGTGACTCTATTCATATGGAACATCCAGAATAGGCAAATTCATCCTTAGAGACAAAACGCAGGGGTGGGGAGAGAGGGGCACAGGGAGTGACTGCTTAATGGTCCCAGACTGCTATTTTGGGTGATGAAAATGTTTAGAAATAAACAGAGAAGGTGGCCTTGTGGCACCGTGGGTGTGCTAAATGCTACTGACTTATTTACTCTACAATGATTAATTTTATATAAATTTCAGGCTGGTTGTGGTGGCTCATGCCTGTAATCCTAGCACTCTAGGAGGCTGAGGTGGGGGGATTGCTTGAGCTCATGAGTTCGAGACAAGCCTGAGCAAAAGGCGAGACCCCGTCTCTACTAAAATAGAAAAACTGAGGCACGAGGATCACTTCAGCCCAAGTTGAAGGTTGCTGTGAGCTGTGATGCCACAGCACTCTACCCAGGGTGACAGCTGAAACTGTCTCAAAACAAAAAAAAAAAAGTTTTTCAGTTCAACTTTTTAAAGAAGAACTGAAAAAATATTTTAAAATGAAATGATCAATGGAGTCCCAAACCAATGTTAGTCCTTATCAGCCCTTCTTCGCCAAGTGGCTTGTGACATGCTTGGCGTCTATAAACAGATGTCACAACAGCTGTGTGACCTTGGGCACATAAACTGGGCTCTCTGAATCCATTTCTTCCTCAACAAAATGTAAGCATCAGCATCTGCCTTGCAGGTGGCTATAATCCTTATGCAGCAATGTCTGTAAAGTGTCTTGTACAGTAAAGAAGGTCCCCAGTACACTGCGGTTAAGACAGGCTCCACTTCGTTAACACAATACACTAGCAATCTCTAAGTTTCTCCAAATCATGTGACAGGTGCAAGTTTGAGCAGAGGGTAAGGTAAGTATCACCTACGCTCCTAAAATGGAATATAAATATGGCAACATGAACATGGAACCCTGTCCTCGCTCCTCTCCTGGCGCTTGCTCAATGTGCTCATCACAGGCTATGACTCTCTTGCTGCTCTTTCTTTCTTTTTCTTTTTTAGAGACAGAGTCTCACTTTATTGCCCTCACTAGAGCACCATGGTGTCACAGCTCACAGCAACCTCCAACTCCTGGGCATAGGTGATTCTTTTGCCTCAGCCTCCCGGGTAGCTGGAAGTACAGGCACCCATCAAAAGCCCAGTTATTTTTTTGTTGCAGTTTGGCCGGAGCTGGGTTCAAACCCGCCACCCTCGTATATGGGGCCGGCACTCTACCCATGGAGCCACAGGTGCCGCCCCTTGCTGCTCTTTCGATCCTTTCAAATTGTTCAAGCAATGTGTTTCAACCTTTTTTTATCTCATGTCATACTTGAACCTATAGTTAAACTTCCACGGCATACTGAAATTATGTTGATCAAAAGAAAAGTAAAGAAAGAGAATATACTCACTGTGTTTTAAACTTCTTTGGGAAATAATTTAATTCATTATCTTTAAAATTTTTCACAGTACTCTGGTTGAAAATCACTACTATAGCAGATGAAGAAAACCCTGCCTTAGAGCAGTAGACTGAAGATCTGAACAGCACTGAAGGACTGCTGTTTCACCTTAGAATGAAAACTAAGGACCATGACGCATGGAGGACAACTCAGTGTGTGCTCGCCGAACGTGTTTTCACAAAAATTATAGGTGGATGGCAAGTGTCTTTTCCTAAGTCACTGGACAAGAAGGATGGATTGCACAGCACAGGACATCACTGATTCATAAGGGAACGGCACTCAGCGATGTAACTTTTACTTATTAAAAATACATACTCATAAACAACCAGGAACACACCAAAAGTTTTGGAGCATGCAGCCGGGCGGCAGGGGAACTACTCACCACGTGGGCCTGCCCAGGACCCTGAAGCTCCACGTCCCTGCCAAGGGCAGCCAGGATGATGCCACTGCTGTTCTTGGTGGCAAATATGGCCAGCAATTCCGATTCTGGGGTCAAAGACTTGGATGGCAACTCAACATAGCTGCCTCTTAAGAGGCTAACACTTCAGATGGGCTGGTCAGAGGGGATAAGAGGAGCCGTGAGTTTCCAGCCACAGGCCGACTCCCCATTGACGCTGGGCTTCCCCATTTTCTCCATTCTACCCACCCCACTGGTTTAGATTTTTTTATGTTCTTATTTTGCTACATCAGTGGATATTTATAAAAACTCATTCCAACATCAATTAAATGTTTCCGACCTCCAACATACAACCTTTTCTCACTCCATAGGAATTTCTGAGTAAATCAAAGGTCGACCTGGATATTTCCAGGTTCTTTTTTTTTTCTGTTGCATAATAAATGTATTCTTAAATATTGAGTAATAGTATGATAAACTTACATTTAAATCACTGTACAATATTGTAATCAATGTGATTATAATTTGGATTTTAGCTTCTAAATGGACTTTTCCTCATCTTTATTTCAGTTAATCAAGCTGTAATTGGTATTTTAATGCATAAAATATTAATTATAATGACCTTGATATTAATAATAATTATATACCTCAAAGTATTTTATGATTAAGAAAAATTAAGTTGAATTTAGCATAATGTTATTAGCATTAAAGGCATATTATATATATAATATTAATTGAAAATGGAAATTATTCTGGATAGAGTCAGAGAACATTCTCCCTAATAAAGTATCACAAGAATGGAAAAGCAAGTATCCAAATGTACTTAATACTAATATCAAATCCGTAGATGAACAAATACACGAGCACATGAGAGAAAAACACAATTAAACTCAAGTGAGGGGGAGGAAAGGGATGGTGGGGGGAGTATGGAGGGAGATTGGTGTGCTCTCGTGTAACAGGCACAATGTAAGCGTATATTATGCCCTGGAGGAGGGGCACAACTACAACCTGGACTTCACCTAACAAATGCAAATAATGTAACTTAATTGTACCCTTTAAATCTAAAATTAAAAAAAATTAAATTAAAAAAATTAAATGTAATTTATATTCTACATATTTATTATTTTATTAACTATACTTAGTGCTCCGATTGTTCTAATAGAGAAAATTGAATTTATCACAAACTTAGGAGGAAAAATGCAAATTGGAAAGCATGAAATTTTTATTCTAATATAGCATCTCAATGTAAAAATGAGATAATAGGAGATAAGAAAAGGAAAAAATAAAAATTTCAACAAATTTTCATATTGTTAATCCTAGATGTACTACATGCTATTAATTTCAATGCCAAGTAGTTCATTCTACTTTCTAAACCTAATACCTAGAAGAAGGCTCAACGAAATTAATAGACCTTTTCATTTTAATGGAAATATATTACAATGAGAATGACTTTATGAATTCATTCTGCATGAATGATTAACACCTCATTCTTTTCACTTTCTCTGTAGGTAAAGCAATAAATATTTGGTGCTCACTGAGTAGTTTATAATAAAAATAATATAAAATATTACAATATCTACTTCTCTCTTTTATTTTATTATTATTATAAATGCCCACCAACCCAGGAATGGATTAACAAGCTGTGGTATATGTATACCATGGAGTACTATTTAGCTATTAAAAAAAATGGAGACTTTACATCCTTCATATTAACCTGGATGGAAGTGGAAGACATTATTCTTTTTTTTTATTTTTTTATTTATTTTTTTTAATTAAACCATAGCTGTGTACATTAGTATGATCATGGGGCACCATACACTTGGTTCATATATCGTTTGACACATTTTCATCACATTAGTTAACATAGCTTTTGTAGCATTTTCTTAGTTATTTTGCCAAGACCTTTACATTCCACATTTACTAGGATTCACATATACCCTTGTAAGATGCACTGCAGGTGTAATCCCATTAGTCCCCCTTCTTCCGCTTCTCTCCCCCCTCCCTCCCCTCCCTTTCCCCTTTCTCCCTATTCTTAGGTTATAACTGGGATATAGCTTTCATGTGAAGGTCCTACATTAGTTTCTTAATAAGGGTGAGTACATTGGGTACTTTTTCTTCCATTCTTGAGACACTTTACTAAGAAGAATATGTTCCAGCTCCATCCATGTAAACATGAAAGAGGTAAAGTCTCCATCTTTCTTTAAGGCTGCATAATATTCCATGGTGTACATATACCACAATTTATTAATCCATTCGTGGATCGATGGGCACTTGGGCTTTTTCCATGACTTAGCAATTATGAATAGGGCTGCAATAAATATTCTGATACAAATATCATTGTTATGGTGTGATTTTTGGTCTTCTGTGTGTATGCCCAGTAGGGGGATTATAGGATTGAATGGCAGAACTATTTTTAGATCTTTAAGTGTTCTCCATATCTCTTTCCAAAAGGAATGTATTAATTTGCATTCCCACCAGCAGTGCAAAAGTGTTCCCTTTTCTCCACATCCACGCCAACATCTCGGGTCATGGGATTTTGTGATATAGGCTAGTCTCACTGGAGTTAGATGATATCTCAAAGTAGTTTTGATTTGCATTTCTCTGATGAGCATTTTTTCATATGTCTGAAGGCCATGCGCCTTTCTTCTTCAGAGAAGTTTCTCTTCAAGTCCCTTGCCCAGCCTGCAATGGGATCCCTTGTTTTTTTCTTGCTAATGCGTTTGAGTTCTCTGTGGATTCTGGTTATTAAACCCCTGTCGGAGACATAACCTGCAAATATCTTCTCCCATTCTGAAGGCTGTTTGCTTGCTTTACTTACTGTGTTCTTGGCTGTGCAGAAGCTTTTTCGTTTGATCAAGTCCCAATAGTGTATTTTTGAAGCAGCTTCAATTGCCCGTGGGGTCTTTCTCATAAAAAACTCGCCCAACCCAATTTCTTCAAGGGTTTTCCCTACACTCTCTTCTAGTATTTTTATAATTTCATGTCTTAGGTTTAAATCTTTAATCCAGTGAGAGTCTATCTTGGTTAATGGTGAGAGGTGTGGGTCCAGTTTTAGTCTTCTACAGGTTGCCAGCCAGTTCACCCAGCACCATTTGTTAAATAGGGAATCTTTCCCCACTGAATGCTTTTAATTGGCTTGTCAAGGATTAAATACCGGTAAGTAGCTGGATTCATCTCTTGGTTCTCTATTCTGTTCCAGACATCTACTTCTCTGTTTTTGTGCCAGTAGCATGCTGTTTTGATCACTATCGATTTGTAGTATAGTCTGAGGTCTGGTACCGTGATTCCTCCTGCTTTGTTTTTATTTTTGAGTAATGTCTTGGCTATTCGAGGTTTTTTCTGATTCCATATAAAATGAAGAATTATTTTTTCAAGATCTTTAAAGTATGACAGTGGAGCTTTAATGGGGATTGCGTTGAAATTATATATTGCTTTGGGTAGTATGGACATTTTAACAATGTTGATTCTTCCCAACCATGAGCATGGTATATTTTTCCATTTGTTAACATTCTCAGCTATCTCTTTTCTTAGAGTTTCATAGTTCTCCTTATATAGATCTTTCACGTCCTTTGTTAGATAAACTCCCAAGTATTTCATCTTCTTTGGCACAACTGTGAATGGGATAGAGTCCTTAATTGTTTTTTCAACTTGACTATTGTTGGTATATATAAAGGCTACCGATTTATGAATGTTGATTTTGTAACCTGAGACACTGCTGTATTCCTTAATCACTTCTAGAGTTTTGTAGTAGAGTCCCTAGTATTTTCCAGATATACAATCATATCATCTGCGAAGAGCGAAAGTTTGATCTCTTCTGACCCTATGTAGATACCCTTGATCGCCTTTTCTTCCCTAATTGCGGTGCCTAAAACTTCCATTACAATGTTAAAGAGCAATGGAGACAATGGGCAGCCTTGTCTGGTTCCAGATCTAAGTGGAAATGATTCCAATTTAACTCCATTCAATATGATATTGACTGTGGGTATGCTGTAGATGGCCTCTATCAGTTTAAGAAATGTCCCTTCTATACCAATTTTCTTAAGTGTTCTAATCATGAATGGATCTTGGATGTTATAAAAAGCTTTTTCTGCATCGATTGAGAGAATCATAGGGTCTTTGTTTTTTAATTTGTTTATGTGCTGGATTACCTTTATAGATTTATGTATATTGAACCAGCCTTGAGACCCTGGGATAAAACCGACTTGGTCATGATGTATGATTTGTTTGATATGTTGCTGGATTCTGTTTGTTAGAATCTTGTTGAATATTTTTGCATCTATATTCATTAGTGATATTGGTCTATAATTTTCTTTTCTTGTTGGGTCTTTTCCTGGTTTGGGGATCAGGGTGATATTTGCTTCATAGAATGTGTTGGGTAGTCTTCCTTCTTTTTCTACCTTTTGGAACAGGTTGAGTAGTATAGGTACTAATTCCTCTTTAAAGGTTTGGTAGAATTCTGACGTGAAACCATATGGTCCCGGGCTTTTCTTTTTGGGGAGATTTTGTATGGTTGATGATATTTCTGAACTTGATATGGGCCTGTTCAACATTTCCACTTGTTTTTGATTAAATCTTGGAAGGTGACTTGTTTCCAAGTAACGGTCGATTTCCTTCAAATTTTCGTATTTCTGAGAGTATAGTTTCTTGTAATATTCATTAAGGATTTTTTGGATTTCTGAGGAGTCTGTTGTTATTTCATCTTTGTTATTTCTGATTGATGAGATTAGAGATTTTATTCTTTTTTTCCTGATTAGGTTGGCCAAAGGTTTATCTATTTTGTTGACCTTTTCAAAAAACCAGCTTTTTGATTTATTGATCTGTTGTATTATTCTTTTGTTTACAATTTCTTTTAGTTCTGCTCTGATTTTGGTTATTTCTTTTCTTTTACTGGATTTGGGGTTGGATTGTTCTTCCATTTCCAGTCTCTTGAGATGTCCCATTAAGTTGCTTAATTCCTCTTTTTCCATTCTCCTGAGGAAGGCTTGCAGTGCTATAAATTTTCCTCATAGAACTGCCTTTGCTGTGTCCCAGAGGTTCTGATAGTTCGTGTCTTCATTGTCGTTTTGTTCCAGAAATTTGGCAATTTCCTTCTTGATCTCATCTCTGACCCAGCTATCATTCAGCATAAGGTTATTTAAATTCCATGTTTTTGTATGTGTATGCAGATTCCTGTTGTTACTCATCTCAAGTTTTATTCCATGATGGTCCGAGAAGATGCATGGAATAATTTCTATTCCTTTAAATTTGCTGAGGTTAGACTTGTGATCTATTTTGGAGTAAGTTCCGTGGGCTGATGAGAAGTATGTGTATTCAGTTTTGTTGGGATGAAATGTTCTTTAGATGTCAGCTAAATCTAAATTCTTTATGGTTAGATTTAAATCTAGAATTTCTTTACTCAGCTTTTTGTTGGAGGATCGATCCAGCACTGCCAAAGGAGTGTTAAAATCTCCGACTATTATAGAGTTGGAGGAAATCAAGTTGCTCATGTCTGTTAGAGTTTCTCTTATAAATTGAGGTGCATTCTGGTTGGGTGCATAGATATTAATAATTGAAATCTCATCATATTGAGTCTTACCCTTAACAAATATGAAGTGACCATTTTTGTCCTTCCTTACTTTTCTTGATTTAAAGCCTATTGTGTCCGCAAATAAAATTGCAACTCCTGCTTTTTTCTGGATACCATTTGCCTGAATTATGGATGACCATCCTTTCACCCTGAGTCTGTATTTGTCTTTTAAGTTGTGACTCTTGTATGCAACAAATGTCTGGCCTGAGTTTTTGTATCCAGTCAGCTAACCTATGTCTCTTTGGAGGGCAGTTTAAGCCATTCACATTAATGGAGAGCATTGATAAGTTGGTGAAATTTGGGGTATTGAGTTTTTTGAAAGTCCAGTGGGCATTTTTAATCCTTTTGCCATTGTGGAAGTTAGAGTTTGATCAGAAGTTTCTGAGTGAGCTTACTTTTGTAGTAGAGGATTGGGTTGGTTATTATGGAGGATAGGTCTGAGAATATCCTGAAGAGCTGGTTTGGTTATGGCAAATTTCTTTAGCATATGTATGTCATTAAAGTATTTAATTTCTCCATCATAAATGAAACTCAGTTTAGCTGGGTACAAGATCCGGGGTTGAAAGTTATTTTGCTTGAGGAGATTAAACGTTGATGACCACCCTCTTCTGGCTTGAAAAGTTTCAGCAGAGAGATCTGCAGTCATTCTAATGTTCTTCCCTTTGAAGGTATAGATTTCTTTCTCCTGGCTGCTTTGAGAATTTTCTCCTTCATATTAACTTTAGTGAAGTTAATTATGATATGCCTGGGGGATGTCTTATTGGGGTTGAGTCGTGCTGGGGTTCTGAAGCTATCTGCTATCTGAATTTCAGGTTCTCTAGGCATGTCTGGAAAATTCTCTTTCATAATTTCATGCAGAAGGGCCTCTGCGCCCAGTGAGGCCACTTCATCTGTTTCAGGAATTCCTATGAGACGGATATTTGCCTTCTTCGAGTTATCCCAGAGCTCTCTGAGTGAGTGATCCATTTTTGCTCTCCATTTCTCTTCCTCTTTGAGAGTTTGGGAGCGTTCAAATGCTTTATCTTCGATGTCGGAGATCCTTTCTTCTGCTTGGTCCATTCTGTTACTAAGGGATTCCACTGTATTTTTCGTATCTTTGAGGGCTGCAAATTCTTGTTTCAGTGTGTCTAAGTCTTTTGTGGTTTTGTCTTTACATTCGTTAAATTCTTGAGACAGCTTTTGAATTTCTCCACGAATTCCTAATTCCATTTTGTTAATCTTGTTTGCCATCCAAATTCTGAATTCGATTTCTGACATCTCAGCCAGTTGTTTGTGAATGGGATCTTCAATTACATCTGCCTTATCTTTCCTTGGGGGGGTTGATCTATTCTGGTTATTCATGTTACCAGTGTTTTTCTGCTGATTCCGCCCCATGATTGTTTCTCCCTTTGATTTTCCTCTAGTGTTTTGTCGAGGACCCGTACAGTGCTGTGGCCTGAGAAACTGGGGCCCTGTTTGGTGTAGAGGGGCTAAGTGGTTCTGACTTGTTTTCAGCTGGTTTCTATGTGACCCTAGTGAAACAGTTACTCTGGGTTGAAGTCTCAGCTGTGGAGAAATACCAGCAATTAAGTCACCCCACCCACCACAGGCAACAAATGGAAAAGGAAAATCAAACCTTCCTACAACCACACACCCAGGGCACCACCTGGATAGTCCCCAGGTGAGTGACTCAGTTCAAAAAGTCCAAGTCAATTTTCTCAGTCAGCAGCTCCTCGGGTGGGAGAGTTCAAGAAGTCCCTGGGAACTGGGTCACAGGGGTCTGGTGGCTGCTCTAAAAGGCTTGCTCCAGTGCTGCATGGAGTCAGGAAGAGCCACCAGTAAATAGATCAGTCTGGCAAGAATGATGCCTCCTTCCCCTCCTTGCAGCTCTGTCACACCCAGTCTCTGCTAGCCGCACAGGGCTGTGACCCAGTCAGTTGTCTGCAGTAAGCAGATACTCCAGGGGTTTGCACCTGCCTAAGTTACAGGGTAGTCTGTGTCTGCTCGACTAGGCCACTATTCTCTGTCTTTATCCATCAGGGAGTGGTGTGGCCTGTCAACCTCGGGCACTTGATGGAGGCTGGAGGTGTTCACTCAGTTCCAGCCCCACCCTTAGTTTATGTTACTGGGTGAAGGGAAGTACTCTGTGGGAGTTTGTTTCTGACCTTACCAGATTCCTCTGCAGAGGAGAGGCTGATTTGAGTTCCCAGAACCTGTGTCTCAGGCCCTGTCTTTAGTCCTGCGGGTTTGTATTCGCAGCATGAGCAGTTGTTGGCTGTAGCCTCTTGGCCTCCTTTGTCTATGGGCTGGTGATCCCCTAAGGGCCAGGTGCGTCTTAGGCTCAGTAGAGCAGTTCTCTGGATCAGCCCTACCCTAGGAGTTTCCCGGCTCTGCGGGTGTGTTTTCTAGTCCCCGTGTTCCACCCAGGTCGGTACCGTCTCAGGAAAACCCTTTACTCACAGGGCCTGTGTTTCAGTCCCAGGTCCGTTCCATGGTGGTTGCCATCTGAGAAGATGCTCGGCCTCATCTGGTTGCCCAGGAAGACAGGAGGAGAGGCTACGGGATATCTGGGGGTGGGCCTTGTTATTGCTGAAGATGGCTGTTCCTCTGCACCTCGGGGCACCTCCACTCCAGTCTAATTCCCTCTCAGCTGACTGTTGTCTTCTTGCTCCTTTGCTACAGTGTCAGCACTGGCCAGCTGCAGTCCAGGTCCTGTCTATACCTCTTGAGAGTTCAGCCAAGAATCTGGACTCCTGAGGGGGCAGGTCTCCAGATCACGGAGTGAGAGAGGAGGGGGGGTGTTAGGAGCTCAGGGTTACAGGTCATAACACCAAGCTCATTGAGTCCAAATGAACAAATAAACAGATACAAAGGTTACCAGGCACATGGGCCCATAGATACAGAGATAGACGGAAACACATAAACATACAAGCAATAGCCACGACAACAGCAATATAAGAACAACTGCAATAAAAACAGTGATAATCGTAAAATAATTGAAATCAAGAAAAAAAGAGAAAAAAGTGGTGTTAGAAGGAATGTTGAGTGAGAAGAAAGAAGAAATTAAAATTAGAAGACATAGAAATAAAAAATGTATCTGTATAAAATGTAATAATAAAAAATTATCGAAATCTCCTCTAAGAAAATGGCGAGGAAAAATCAGACAAAAAGAAAACAACAGCAAAAAAAAAAAACCCATGAAAACCAAAAAAAAAAAAAAAAGGCACCAACTGCAAAAATATTCTTGTGGTAGAAATATACCTATAAATGTCTACATGTCTGCTGTAGGGATCAACATTCGTAGGAATATATTCATACTGCAATATACTTTCTGGACACCAGGTGGCGCTGAGAGTAGTTTTGAGACTAATACCTGGTTTCTAGTTTATATCGTTACCATGGTAACCACCTTCCATGGCCGATCGCCATTTTGGAGTTTCTGTAAAAGTTTGTCGCCTAAGAATTGTGCAACCTCGGCTGTTCTCCTCGGGACAGCACTTGCGACCGACTCTTCCACTCAGTGCAGGTGTCCACGCTTCCTAAGTTCCTCCACTCTGCTCCCAGGTTCCCCTGCAAACTGGCGACTGCAATCGGCCATAAGGGGAGTGGTGCTGAGTTCCCACGGTGTCTCCTGTAGCTGGTTCCTGCAGCTTCAGTTGTTCCGCGGCCCCAGAAGCCAAAGCCAGTCCTGGGCTTCAAGCCGTTCCGTGGTTGGAGCGCTTGTGGGATTTATTCTGAGTTTTATGGTTCAGAGTTTTGGATGGGCGGCCACCAGTTCGCTGCACAGTCTGAACTGCCAGCCCCCTCCAACACCTGGGGGAAAGGTGCCTGCCCTTTTGGGTAGCTCAAAATGTCTGTTTCCCGGGCAGGATCCCTTCCCTTCAATTGTCCAGCAGTTTGCCCAGCTCCCTGTGGTTTTGAGTGGCTCTCCTTTCGGATGCCTCCCTCAGTTCAGGATTAATTACTTGTCAATTGGATTTTGTCAGCATTTACAAGCTGCTGACCTCCGTTGGGGAGGGGCCTGCTGGCCGGCACGGCCGAGCAGGGAAGATTCTCTACAACAGAGTGTGTGATTTTAAATTACCCCTCATATATAGCAAACTGCCAGTTCGCTGGGCTTCTCCAGCTGTCTGTCCACTCCAATAATCCACACACAGGGAAGGTCCAGACTGCCTTTCCTCACCTGGTGGCTTGGGAGAGGTGGGCTACACGTCCGCCCTGTCCGCCATCATGCTCCGCCTCGGAAGACATTATTCTTAGTAAAGCATCACAAGAATGGAGAAGCATGAATCCTATGTACTTAATTTTGATATGAGGACAATTAATGACAATTAAGGTCATTGTGGGGAGGAAAAACAGAGAGAGGGAAGGAGGGAGAGGGATGGGGATTGGTGTGTGCCACACCTTCTGGGGGCAAGACATGATTGTAAGAGGGACTTTACCTAACAAATGCAATCAGTGTAACCTGGCTTATTGTACCCTCGATGAATCCCCAACAATAAAAAAGAAAACAAAACAAAGTAATATAAAAAAAAAATATTTCCAGGTTCTTGATACAGCCCACATAGCTTTTGCTGGTGATTCCTTCCCTGCAGGGCAGGATGTGAGAAAAATCATAAGGAAATTTGGATTTCATAATGCCACTTTTGAAAGAAGGAATAAAAAAGGACCTATATTTATAAAAAAATCTGTTTCCATGGGCCACGCAGCAGAAACGTCTAGGCCTCTCTTTAATAATGGTATTGATGGTGAGAACTTCAGGTCAAAGGAATACTCTCCTAAGGACTAGAGAAAGGGCTTAGTTAGACCAGTGAATGTGGCCACTTTGATGGCTGCCTACAAACAAATACATTTAATATTTTAAGAGGAACTCACTTTAAGTTGTGACAATTTAAATAAACTCATGAAAACACAGTCCAATTATAATAAAGGCAATACATTGTCATAAGGAAATTATAGCCCACAGGTTATAATCCAGTTATCATGTAGAATAGAACATTTGCCTCTCATGAGGATAGGTGTAAGGGGTGCTAGGATCAGAGGCTAAAGACGTCACGAGTTTCTGTCCATACTATGCACCCATGAAGTCTGTCCTAAAGGAAATAATTGCATTTGGGAAAGTCTGAGATTGCCCAAGACCCTATTTCTTAGCCTCCAAGTCAAAAGCATATTTTTCTTTCTAGAAGTTGCCCCATGCCTGGCCGGGGTCAGGCTCTCATTTCCAAACACGGAGACCGCTGACCATCTCCAAACTTCACGCATCAGCTAGTTACAAGAAAGCTTTGAAGTGAGGTGGTTTTCTCTTACAATGACAGCTCTTTTTTTTTTTTTTCTGTCTATGTTAAATAATCAGCTGGGGACCTTTAAGCAACTGCATGATGTGGGGCAAATTTCAACCTTTCTGGATCTTTGTTTCTTCCAACGTAAATAATTAGGTGGGCCACGAAGATGCTCAGGTGTCTTCTAACATGAACGTCTGGGGTCTGAACTCCTTTCCTTTTTTCCAGTGTCTACCCTGTGCCGTGTGGGCAAAGTACAGACGCACGTGACACTGATGAAGACTCGGATGTTGATTCCTTGTAGCCACCTCTCACGAGGCTAAACTAACCACAGAAGGAACAGGGAATGACACCTGGGGTGGGATTCAGAGACATCCACAGTCCTGGCTCTGACTTGGCAAGTGACCAGCTCCCCAGAGGTTTCCAGTATTCGCGTCTAAGACCAGGAAGTGACTGTGGTTGCAAACTGTTTCTCCTGAGCCCTTTTCCAGATGCCTGGCAGAGGGGAGGGGCACAGTGGGAAGTGGACCCTGGGCTGCTCACGGCCACTGTATGGCTGCTCCTCTGTGTCACACATCGGCCTTTTGTAAAAGAACTGGGTCTAAAGACAAGGCACTGCCATGGATAATTTGGAAGCCACTGGGCTGGGTGATCCAGATTGGACATTTGATGACTCTACTCCCCGGAAGCTATCTTGCCTTGATTGCTAGACTTACACAAATGACAAATAGGTTTAGGTAAATCATTAAAGTCACAAAGCTAAACGTGAATCACTGTTACAAAGGATTCCTTGTCTCTCCCCTGCCCCATTTCATCCAGGCTCTCGATGCTGGACTTTAAACTTCCACGTACATTATTCATTCTAGCTCACAAAAGGGGAATCCAGAGAAGTTTGCGGAAAGCAGGATTACTTTTTTCCTGTAATGAAATTCTACTTTCTGACTCAGCGCCGATAGCACAGTGGTTATGGCACAGCCACATACACCGAGAGTGGCAGCCCGGGCCAACTAAACAACCGCAACAAAAAAATAGCTGGGCGTTGTGGCAGGCGCCGGTAGTCCCAGCTACTTGGGAGGCTGAGGCAACAGAATCGCTTAAGCCCAAGAGTTTGAGGTTGCTGTGAGCTGTGATGCCTCGGTAGTGAGGACAACATAGTGAGACTCTATCTCAAAAAAAAAAAAAAAAGAAAGAAAGAAAGAAAGAAATTATACTGTTCTGTTATTCTGTACTGGCCATGGCAGCTCATGGGTGGCTCTCAGCACTTTAGAAGGTCAAGGTAAGAGGATTCCTTGTACCCAGGACTTCAACCCCAGACTGGGCAATAGTTAGACCCCCATCTCTACAAAAAGGAAAAAAAAAGTAGGCGGCACGGTGATGCATGTCTGTTATTCCAGCTACTTAGGAGGCTGAGGCTCCTAAGCTCATCTGAATCCAAGAGTTTGAGTTTTCAGTGAGCTAGGCTGATGCCACTGTACTCTAGTCCAGGCAACAGAGTAAGACCTTGTCTAAGGAAAAAAAAAAAAAGAGAGAGAGAGAGAGATTCTACTACTTTAAAATGTCCAGGGGCTGTTCCTGTGGCTCAGAGGGTAGGGTTCTGGCCCCACATACTGAGGGTGGCGGGTTCAAACCAGCCCCTGGCCAAACTGCAACAACAACAGAAAAATAGCCAGGAGTTGTGGCGGGTGCCTGTAGTTTCAGCTACTCAGGAGACTGAGGCAAGAGAATCGCCTAAGTCCAGGAGTTGGAGGTTGCTGTGAGCCATGTAACACCACGTCACTCTACCGAGGGCAATAAAGTGAGACTCTGTTTCTACAAAAATAAAAATAAAATAAAATGTCCAGATAGGGAGTGGAGTATGACAAGTGGGGTCCCCAAATATTGCACAGTAAACAATATTTAGATGTTCTACTGGTCAGCCAGGCTCCTGTAATCCTAACACTCTGGAGGCTGAGGCAGGTGGATTGTTTGAGGTCAGGAGTTGGAGACCAACTAAGCAAGAGCGAGACCTCTGTCTCTACTAAAAATAGAAAACCTAGCTGAGCATTGTAGCGGCACCTGCAGTCCAGCTACTCAAGAGGCTGAGGTGACAGGTTCACTTGAACCTGGGTCTTTGAGGTTGCTGTGAACAAGGCTGATGCCACAGCACTCTAGCTGGGGCAACAGAATAAGACTCTATTTCAACAACAGCAACAAAAAAAAGGATATTCTAATGGCAATGAATATAAAATAATTAATGTTTCTGCAAAAGGCTTGCTTTATTTGCCAATTCATATGGTGTAGAGTACTTTGAATAAAAGCATGATGGGTTATGAGTCTGAACTGAATTGAATTGAATTGAATGGTGTCCTCTCAAAAGATGTTGCAGTTTTGGCCTCTTCATTCCCTCACAACCTGAGATTGTGATCTTATTTGGTAAAAGGGTCTTTGAGGAGTTACTCAAGTTAAAAATGAGGGAATTAGGGTAGGTCATGATCCAGGATGACTGGGGATGACTGGGGTCCTTATCAAAGGGGAAATCTAGACACAGAGGGACCGTGGCACAGAGGTGAAGCCACAAAGAGAACGTCATCCACAGGCTGAAGATCCCTTGAAGCCACCAGAAGCCAGGAGGGTGGAGTGGGTTCTCTCCCACGGTCCTCCAAGGGACAAAGCCCTGACAACACCTCGATGTCAAAATGGAACTGGGAGAGATTTAATTTTTTTCTGTTTGTTCCTTTGGTGTTTTTTGAGACAGGGTCTCATTCTGTTGTAGAAATGAGGGACACAGAAGTGCTGCAGTTTAACATCATACCTTACAACTCTTGACCGAGGCAATCCACCCACATAAATGGGATCCTTATCTAGATGATTGCGGTCAGAAGATACTCCCAGAGTCTCGCCTTGCTTAGTCTCTTTGTAACTAGTGTTGTACGTGATGACCGCTAGGAGACCAAAAAGGAGGTTGAAAGGAAGAGGCAATGAAATGAAAATCACTTTCTATATTAAAGTAAAATGCACACATCTGCTGACAAAGTTCATTTACGAAGACATCAACTTTTAAATTCTGCAAATTTGACCAGCTGATGTTCTGGGCTATTAAAAGACAAGTGAAAAATCTTCTTGACCAAAGTCAATAAATCCAATATACACGTTGATAAATGACAGCAGTACGGGTGTGGAAGAAAACAGAATGGATTCAATGTTTGATCTCAATTCAGCATTTAATGTTAAATAATGTACGCGGGGGCTGCGCCTGTGGCTCAAGGAGTAGGTCCTGGCCCCATATACTGGAGGTGGCTGGTTCAAACATGGCCCCAGACAAAAACTGCAACAACAACAAAAAAATGTAATTGGAAACCACAGCTAATTAATATACTATTCCTCCCGCAAACTGTGAATTTTGTTGCTTAATATACCAAAGACAATGGCTTTCAATTAGAATATTATTTAAGAACGCCTAGGAAACTAAAGTAGAATAAGGATTGCTGCTTTTAGAAGAATTTGACGGGCAGCAGCCAAATCCATTTGGGCACCTACCTTGTTTCCGGTTTCGCTGAAAGGCAATTTTGTACCAGGTCATGTTGCTGTAACATCTGTCTGTAATGAGAGCAAGGGGTCCCGAACCAAGGTAAACAGTAACTTTCACTCTGCTGTGGACCAACTCGATGGATATAGTCTTTCTGTAAAGAAAAGAACACATTTCCCATGGCTATATCTGGATCCCACGTGTCCCTTTCCCTTCAAGTCAGGAATGGCAGAAACCCAAAATCAAACTCAGGAAACTGGATCTGGCCCCATCACCAGACGTCTATGCTATAAAACTAAAAATGTCCATGAAGGTTTTCTGGAATACTACACAAATAAGAATGAAAACATCCTAGTTGCTATGAAAATCTACACAAATAAGAATGAAACCATCTTCGTTGCTATGAAAATTTACACAAATAAGAATGAAACCACTCTTGTTGCTATGAAAATCTATGCAAATAAGAATGAAACCATCCTCATTGCTATGAAAATCTACAATTTTCATAAGAGAAGTGGAATCTCTTTGGATCTTTTTTATTCAGACTGATAAATGGGCCAGTCCTAAAAAATAAAAGTAGAAGACGGAGAGATGGAAATTACCAGCACATGAGAGGAAGCTGGGATCATGACATTCCTATGAGTGCAATTTAAATAAGGTCCCTGTGGTTGCAGTGAACATAGAACAAAATATATTATTTGAACTCAAAACTTAATAACAAATGTTTAACTGATATGTGTAATGACTGGAAGACTGGTTTCCACTTGGTGCTCTTTTATACGTCCCAAAGGTTCTTTTTCTTTCTTTTTTTTTTTTTTTTTTGGCCAGGGCTGGGTTTGAACCCGCCACCTCTGGCATATTGGGGCTGGCGTCCTACTCCTTTGAGCCACAGGTGCCGCCCAGTCCCAAAGGTTCTATAGCAGTGGTTCTCAACCTATGGGTTGAGACCCCTTGGGACTGTATTAAAGGTTCGCAGCATTAGGAAGGTTGAGAAGCTCTGTTCTACAGTAAATTCATATTAACATAATAAATAAATGATGCAAAATGGGGATATTGTATGACATACATACCTATATATTAGTATATGTTCATAAACTTGCATGGCGTACAAATGTATGATTTAATTAGAAAATCCTCACTAAACAAAAGTAAATTCATAGCAATACAAACGTGTGTACATGGGAGGGCTTTGTGCCCAGACTCTTACTGTGCTGTTGGAAGCCAGGTAGAGAAGAAGTCCATTGGGTGAAAAGGTACTGAAGAGCATTATTATCTGAGTCACAGTCGCCCGAAGCGTCTTCTCCACAAAAGAGTACCCACTCCCATCAAAATGGAAGGAAGAGTCTTCATTCTGGGAGCTGTAAAGCAGAAGAGACAAGATACAATCCATTTTCAAGACAGTTAAGAGAAAAGACAATAGGTTTATTGATTTCTCCCTCACAAAATTTACGGTAGAGCTATTAGTCATAAATTGATAACATTAATACTTTGATCACATTAATTAGGTAAACCAGCATACATTAGAACCTCTTGAAGTTGACCACTCAAGGGAGTGTAACAAATTGGTCAACATACAGAGGTGGTCACCATAAGAAACTAGGCCTACTATACTGATATGTACATGTGGTGCATGTCCTGTGGTCCACCACCTCCCTACACTGACCACTCCCTTAAGTTGCCCTAATTTTCATACACCAGACATGCATCACAGGTACTCAATGTATAACAGGCCTAGGTCTTTATGTTGACCACCTCCGTATGTTGACGTGTTTGGTGCAGCCCCTTGAGTGGTCAACTTACAGAAGGTCTACTACCACATGTATGCCTGAGTTTAAGCCAGTTGCTTTATAAGGAAAAGCAAGTTAATGTAGGCAGTGTTCACTCTAGTAAGAAGAAAGTTTTTCACAGGAGGATAATGCTATAAATATTTCTACTTATTTAGATTTGTTTGTTTGTTCTAGTTTTCTTCAATGTAACTATCTTTTCTTAATTCCAGTGCCCTCGACAGAACAATTTTTATATTGGCATTTATCATCTTGTGCCGTTTTATTTTTTAACTCACTTCATTTATTTATTTAGAGACAGAGACTCACTCTTTCCCCAAGCTAGATTGCCCTGGAAATACTTTAGCCTACAATCTCAAACTCCTGTACTTAAGTGATCCTCCTGCCTCAGCCTCTCCAGTAGCTGTGACTAATGGCCTCTGCCATCATTCCTGGCTAATTTTTCTATTTTTAGAAAAGGCAGGGTTTCTTCTTATTCAGGCCGGTCTTGAACTCCTAAGTTCAAGGGATCCTCCCACCTCAGCCTACCGGAGTGCTAGAATTGTAGGTGGGAGCCACCACGCCCAGCCACCCTCTGCTGGTTTTAACTAATACATCAGGTAAAATAGTATTATATGGAAAACAAACATGTACCAGAAGGATCATTAAAAAAATCATTGAGGCTTTGCACCCGTAGTGCAGTGGTTACGTCACCAGCCACATACACCGACATTGGCGGTTTTGAACTCGGCCTGGGCCAGCTGGACAACAATGACAACTGCAACAACAACAAAATGGCCGGGTGTTGTGGCGGCGCCTGAAGTCCCAGATACTCGGGAGGCTGAGGCAAGAGTTTGAGTGTGACGTCACAGCACGCTACCAAGGACAAGATAGTGAGACTCTGTCTCAAAAGAAAACAAGAAAAAATCATAGATATCCTCAAAAATCTGCCTGATGAGTTTAAAGACCTGCTTTACTTTGTGGGGTGAATGTATGGCTTACACAGACCTGCACCGGAGGGCCAGGGCATTGCTCAGATAAGTGTGTTCCACACCAGAGCTGCACCGGAGGGCCAGGGCACAGCTCAGGTAAGCGTGTTCCACACCAGACCTGCACCGGAGGGCCAGGGCAATGCTCAGTTAAGTGGGTTCCCTGGTCTTCCTCCTATACTTCAAAAGGCTGACTGGACTCACTGTTCATTTAGAGTAATTCATCTGGGACACAACATAGTTATGTTTTAAAAATAATTTTTTGGACTGTAACATAGGGCTTGAGAGTAAAATCTGGATTAGGATGGTTTGGGGGTAAGAATTCACCTTCTCCCTAAGTGAAGGTGTAACAACCAAACCCAGTGCCTCATGTCCCAGCAAGACAGGACATCCAGTGAGAAGAAAGAGTCCCCAAGCTGAGGAAACAAAACAAAATAAAGAACAGCAGTGCTTTGTAAGCCTGAGGTTTCACATTTACAGCTACCTGCATTCTTGCTTTTTCAAAAACTTCCATCATGTGATCTCTTTTAGGAGGTGTAATTCCCAGGAAATGCACTCTGCATAAATTCTTAAAACAGTGTGGTTTGATTCTGAAGTTTTTGTGCTAAAACCTTTGGCTGCAGTCACAGACTCCAGAACCAGATGCCTGGAGTTCAAATCCCAGTTTCCCAATTTACTAGCTGTGAGAACTCAGAAAAGTTACTTAACCAGTGTCCCATTCTCTTCATCTGTAAAATTTCTAATAATAGAACCTCTCTGGGAGTGCTATGCATGAGTTAGAATACATAAAGTTCTTGAACCGGTGCCTGGCCCCCAGCAGATGCTCACACTACATGAGCTCTTCTGACTCTGCTGTGTTCCGAGCTCCTCCCTACACTCCCTTCATCAGGCCTATTAAAAGCTGAGCCACCTCAAAGATTACATGCCTTGCCACAGACACACCCCAAGAAACTGAAGTTTCAAAGAAAACTCTGGATATCTGTCTTGTCCCTGTGCAGACACCTTCTCTCCCAGACCCTGAAAGCAATCTTTTTCAGGAAGGTGAGTCCTGAGCCTTTCCCTCAACAGGGCCTGTTCAAGCCAGGCAGCTGTGCAGGATGAATTCACATAAAATGATGACTTATGAGACTGTCTGCAGGCTCGTTCCCCTGGGGGCAGTGTCATGTTTCTGGGGCCTCCCCACGTCCCCGGGTTCTCAGGGGCTACTGCAGGATTTTGTTCTATGACCAGAGGCTCATATGAGTCTCCAGTTAGCCCCGGGACCTGTACCCAAGGGGGCCATAGGAAGATGGCTCCAGCCTTGTGCCCAGTTGAGGGACACAAGACAGCACTTTGTGGATAGCTCTGTTCTTGAATTTGGAAATGCCCCCATTATTCTGAGGGCACATGTGGGAGCCACATAGTCAGCAAACCCAGCTATCAGTCCTGTGAGTCTGGAGGACTCACCAGCCCTCCCTAATCTCCAGCTTGTCATTCCTGAGATTCAGATAATCCTGTGTTGACCTTAGAGCAAGTGTGTGGGGGTGATGTGGGGTGTGAGATAATCCTGGGCCTTGTGTTCAGGCTGCTGCCTCTGCTGCCCTTCACACACCTTGGCACAGCCCCTCACAGCTGCTTTTTGTATACAGGCCATTTCCCTAACCATGAGCTATCCCAGGAGACAGACTGTGTGGCTGATGTAGACTCAGCCAGTGCCTAAGAAAAGGCCCTGGTCTAAGGTCAGCCGGTGGCCAACACTGTCACCACAGCCACTCTTAAGTAATGCAAGGATTGTGCCCATTAACTAAATAAAAAAGTTTTTCTATATTCATTTTAATGAGAACTGTTAGAATTAGTGATTAATTTTATAATATCCTTTTAGAATTTAAGGGATTGTTCACAATTATAAACAGTGATCCCACATAAAGAAGTGTAAAAATGTAGTCAAGGAGGAATAAAAAAGAAATCAGCATGTTGACTTGCTATGTGAGTTACATTTATGGGTTAACACTCATAAACTTTTTTTTTTTTTTTTGTTAGAGACAGAGTCTCACTTTGTCAACCTCAGTTGAGTACTGTGGCATCTCAGCTCACAACAACTTCCAACTCCTGTGCTTAGGTGATTCTCTTGCCTCAGCCTCCCGAGTAGCTGGAACTACAGGTGCCCACCACAACACCCGGCTATTTTTTTGTTGCGGTTTGACCGGGCTGGGTTTGAACCGGCCACCCTCGTTATATGGGGCCAGCGCCTTGCCCATTGAGCCACAGGCGCTGCCCCACTCATAAATTTTTTTAAAAATCTAAAGGATATCAATGGAGCACCCTCATGATTTCATAATGGTAAATTACACAAAGAGGAAAAATGCAAAATGAATTCTAATCACAGTCAGCCAAAGTGAATTATTATTAAAATTAGGTTGTTATTCCTTCTAAAGTTTTTGCCTAAGGTCAGGGGAAGGGGGTGGGGTTTATAATGAAGACAGCTCAATCCATTCACAAACAGACTCAAAGTCCCCCATCTGTGTCTATATCAGTACCTGCTAAAGTATTTTCTGCATGCTCCTTTTAAAAAAGGGTTCAGGGTCGATTCATTTGGAAAATTCTGCAACTCCACCTTCTCCTCAGGACTGGGTTACCATGCATATTAGCACACCAATGATAAATACAGGCTCAGATAGCCTTGCAGCAAAAAAATTTTAATTTTTTAACTTAGTGCTTCCAAAACATTCGTGATCAGGATATCTATTATAGGCTATCTATTCACGTCCTACCAAACTGGTATTCTTTACAAATACCAATTACTGGAAATGTTGGCCAATAAACACAAGAATAGACTGCTGACTTGTTCAGTCTGCAGAAAAGCGCAATTCACCAAGCCCTAGTTTTCTTTTCTTTTTTTCTTATTTCTACTTTATTCTTTAATTTTTTTTTTTAGTAATCTCTGTAATTTTAAAGAGACCTTTGTACATTTTGTTGTATTTTTCCAAAGACCTGGTTCTTGGATGTATTTTTTTTTTATTAAATCATAACTGTATACATTGATATGATCATGGGGCATCATACACTCGCTTCATAAACCATTTGACACATCAATCCTGTAATTCCTCTGCTGGGCATATACCCAGAAGACCAAAAATCACAACATAACAAAGATATTTGTACCAGAATGTTTATTGCAGCCCAATTCATAATAGCTAAGTCATGGAAAAAACCCAAGTGCCCATCAATCCACGAATGGATTAATAAATTGTGGTATATGTATACCATGGAATACTATGCAGCCTTAAAGAAAGATGGAGACTTTACCTCTTTCATGTTTACATGGATGGAGCTGGAACATATTCTTCTTAGTAAAGTATCCCAAGAATGGAAGAAAAAGTACCCAATGTACACAGCCCTACTATGAAACTAATTTGGGACTCTCACATGAAAGCTATAACCCAGCTACAACTTAACAATAGGGGGAAGTGGGAAGGGGGGAGTGGGTAGAGGGAGGGGGATCGGTGGGATCACACCTGTGGTGCATCTTACAGGGGTATTTGCGAAACTTGGTAAATGTAGAATGTAAATGTTTTGGCACAGTAACTGAGATAACGCCAGAAAGGCTATGTTAACCACTGTGATAAAAATGTGTCAAATGGTTTATGAAGCCCTAGTTTTCTTGAGCTGATAAGTCTCTGTGGTCCACCAGCTGAGTGTGGCAGCTGCCCTCTATCCACAAGCCAGGCCATGTGTTATCAGGAGGACACAGCATGTCAGGCTCCCTCCTCCTCCTCATCATCAGTCAAAGGTCCTGGGTGGGTGGGAATCTGTGGGGCAGGGGTGTCAATCAGAACAAAACTGACAACACAGAAAACTGACTTCCTCTTTCCAACAAAAGACAAAAAGAGCCAGCAACCATCACCTTCACTCAGGGCTGTAACTGGAGGTCAGGGGATTCAAAATAACCCTGAAGATGACAATGAAAATAGGGGACATTGTAACAGCTAAAGTAGGGGGACATTTTCCAGATTAGAAACATTAAAATGTTCTGATTAGGAAACTGCTGTTAACAATTTTCCTTTCTAACCGTGAGGTTTCAGCAGGGGTGGGAAACCTGCAACCTTAGGGAAACTTGTGGCCTTCTAGATCCTTAAGTGTGGCCTTTGGACTGAATCCAAATTCTACAGAACAAATCCTTTAATTAAAAGGGCTGCAGCAGGGAAAGATGATGCTTTTCTTAACTCCTTTGGTGCTTAAAAACAATCATGAAATCAGAAGGCTATAGGGTGGGGTTGGGGCATTTTTCACGTTACAATTACTAAATTGCTGGAGAGTTCTTTGGTAGGAACTCTGTGTAAGAAAAAAGAGACAGAGTCTCACTATGTCCCCCTCAGTAGAGTACTGTGGCATCACAGCTCACAGCAACCTCAAACTCTTGGGCTTAAAATGCCCGGCAGTTTTTCTATTTTTAGTAGAAGTGAGGTCTCCCTGCTGCTTGGGCTGATCTCCAACTCCTGAGCTCAGGCGATCCATCAACTTGGCCTCCCAGAGTGCTAGGATTACAGGTGTGAGCCAACTCAAGTTGCTTTTAACTGATCTTGTCACACTTGCTGTTAATTACAGATATTTATCTGAACAGAGCAGCCCCTTAGATGAGAGAACTTAGATGTCACAATTCTCTAATAGCAAAAGACAATTTATTGTCTTAATTATTACAGTGCTAGAAAGCAGACCTTACTTACTTAAGGGACTATAGCTACTTTATTACAAAATAACAGGGCAGGTATTGAGCTTGGTCAGATTGAGTTATTAAATGCCTCCTATTATATTAATATGTGCAAAAAGATGTTGTTCTCCACTTACAAATGCATTTCATTTCTAGAATTATACAACTTGGTTAGTAATAGGAAAGTATTTATCTGTAAAAATTGTGTACACACATACCCCTCATTCTTGGAGGAATAGTGTTTTTTTTTTTTTTTTTTGAGACAGTCTCAAGCTATCGCCCTGGGTAGAGTGCCGTGGCCTCACAACTCACAGCAACCTCCAACTCCCGGGCTCAAGAGATTCTCTTGCCTCCACCTCCCAAGTAGCTAGGACTGCAGGTGCCCTCCACAATGCCTGGCTATTTTTTGGTTGCAGCCATCCTTGTTGTTTGGTGGGCCCAGGCTGGATTCAAACCTGCCAGCTCAGATATATGTGGCCGGCGCCTTAGCTGCTTGAGCCATAAGCACCGAGCCTCTTGGAGGTATTTTCAAAACAAAAATGTACAGTGATTTCCCCACAATTTAACTGTGGCTCATTGAGACAGAGGTTGTTTGAAGAAAAGTCTGAAGCTTTTAGAGTTTATGATCCACAAACAAAGCATATGGTACACATACAAGATGCAGCAAAAAGAGCACTTCTTTTTAAAGAGTTAAAAATTATGCCCAAGAGATAATCTATTTCATATCCTTTGCAATAAAATAAACAATAGCACAAACCCTCTGATGTGCATTAAGTTTTTTCCACAGCCCTCAGATGCTAACAGAATGACACATCACGTGTAAAATTGTGGTGACATCTCACCTTCCAAAGCAGCCGTGACATTTACCCTCCCTTTCTAGGTGGTTCCACAGGCTGATGGATTTTCCATTTAAGAAAGCTTCTCCCATGCAGTCTCTGAAATGGTTACCTTCACGACAGGAGATTTCTGATGTAAGGAAACAAACACATAAGCTACATTTAGTTTACTTGATGAAGTGAAAAAAATACTCCCAGAGCACAAAACTCCCTGAGAACGCAAATGGAACAAATTTAAATTTTGAGAGAGTAACATTCAGAAAAACGGCCAGTTTGTAATCACTGGATTTCCTTTTAGTTATGAAGTGGGATTTTAGAATGAGCAGGAACTAGACAGGATCTTTTTTTTTTTTTTTTTTTTTTTTGTAGAGACAGAGTCTCACTGTACCGCCCTCGGATAGAGTGCCGTGGCGTCACACGGCTCACAGCAACCTCTAACTCTTGGGCTTACGTGGATTCTCTTGCCTCAGCCTCCCGAGCAGCTGGGACTACAGGCACCCGCCACAATGCCCGGCTATTTTTGGTTGCAGTTTGGCCGGGGCTGGGCTTGAACCCGCCACCCTCGGTATATGGGGCCGGTGCCCTGCTCACTGAGCCACAGGCGCCGCCCACTAGACAGGATCTTAAGGATCATCTTGGTTACTGCTGGAGAAAGCTTCTTTTACATATGAGGAAACAGAGACCCGGGGGATGTGGTTGGTCTGCTGAGGGTCCCCTACACGATTCCAGGTCCAAGGAGATCAACTGCATTTAACAGGGGAGGGTTAACAGATGAAATAAACATGGTAGGCCCCTTTGCTAAGCACCAATCAGTATCAGTCAACCATTAGCTAAAGAAACTTTATAGAAATTAACACGGAATATTGAATTTCCTGTTTTGCCATTAGAAAAGAAACCCAAAACAACAAAATGAGCCATTGGCTTCCTGTCATTGATTACATCATTGAACAAGCACCAGCCTAGGTCTGCAGGTGAGTTGTTACAAAGCAAAACAATAGAAGTAGAAAAATCTTCATCTGCCTGAGACCTACTCAACAATTTAAAATATTAATTTTGTAGATGGGTAAAGTCAGCCAATCGGTCCTGTTCAGATCAACTTTCAGAACGTTACCTTGATTTGTCCTCCTAGTCCTCCAACGAACATGAGTGTTGAATTGTTTATATCCAGAACCTTGGCTGTTCCAGGGGATTTACTTGTTTTTGATGGTGGCTTTTGATTTGAGCTCATTTCCTTTACACTCAGTGAGACAATGTTTACAAATGTAAGGGTCACAAAGAATCATAAAAAGAACTTTCAAGGGGAAGAATGATGTGTGTGTCACTGAATAATCTGACACTTCCCTTTTCCTTCTACAGATTAAAGTCGCCATGTCTGCAGACAGAGACTGCATCAGGATTATTCAGTGACACACACAGCAAGCAGCAGGTCCAAAGTGCTATCCTATAATGAATTTTCCATGTGGGGCAGGCTGCTTCTCTTGATAATGCACACTACTTTGTGTTTCAAAAAGTGAGCAATCAGACGATGGTAAGAATGATTTTGTTTGGTAACATGTTTACATATGGGAAAATCCTCTTTTAATAGGGTATCATAGGAAACTGTCTCACTCACATGAGATTTAATTCTTTAAGGACAAGGAACTTATCACCTTGAAATCTTTCCACCTGAACAAAGAGGATATTTGATGATCATCTGGTAAATTGAGAGGCTCATTTGACAAATATTTATAGAACAATTACTGCACTTGCCACATTATTTCTTGGATTAGTAATGATTTGCATATGTATCTTACATTAACCTTAAAGATTCTAAGTTGGCATTAACTTTTGCATTCAGAGCCATCCTTTGGGCTGACATTTGTTTGTTTTTGCCACTGTAACTGAAGCAAATGGAAGTCAGAGGTCACGGAAACCCACATTTCTTTTCTGATAGTGAGGGCAGTGAGGAGGGGTCACAGAACGCCCAGAAAATCCCCTCCCCCAGAACACAGCCAGCACATGTCCTAAGGGTGGCTGTAAAAACTCTCCTGAGCTTTGAACTTCTCCAGATGCCCAGCGGCTTACGAATTTAGTGACCTGGATTTGTACGACATTTGTGGGTCTACAAACTGTCTCCTCAGACTCCTTTAGAGGACGAGGCCAAAGCCGCACAGACGTTCTGAAGAGTATTGTGATTATTAAAACTAAGTTGGTAGAATGAAGAAGCAGCACCATATAAAACCAATGAAACTCAGAGGGTCGGTAACACTTGTATCACCGCGTTCTGTTCCCTCGAGGCTGATGTAGCCGTAAATCTAGGCCTACCAATAGGTCTCCATAAAGACATGGAGGTTTCTTGGCTGATGATGTTTGGAAACATGCTAATAAAAAGCAAATCTCAAAGAAAATGAGTTGGGTCACTGGTTTAAATACACCAAGATGAGGCTGTGAGGACCTGGGGTTACTAGGACCTGGTGTGCAGGAATTCTGGGGATGGGGCGCGACCCAGCCAGGCTGCCAAGAGCCAGGGATACAGAGAGCCCGGGGCCCCGACTCACAGAAGCTGCTTGTTTCCAGGCCTGGCTGATCAGCAGTTTAATTTCGGAAAGGTTTCTGTTCAGATTCTCTTCTAAAATCTTCAAAGGTTTCAACTGATCAAATAGAAGGTTGGCTTGTGTTTCCACATCTTTTTTCTTTCCACTAACAGAGCTGGCAAATGCAACAGGGCAAGGGGTGAAAGGGAAGGAGGAGAGGGGGAGAAACAAGATAGTGAACTGTTCATCACTAATGCACCAGGAAAACAGAATATCCTAATAATCATTCTGTGAATTATTGGTAAATATTTGAAAAATGCACCAGTAGCATGCATTTACCCAAGGCTCTTCTTTATAAATGCTAA